>NC_042616.1:179226501-179533661 GCF_901001135.1 Rhinatrema bivittatum
TAGCAAATTTCTTTTAGTTTTGAAGTTACATCTCCTCCATAGCAGAAGTAAACTTACACAGCAGTGGACCTGGGCGTGTGTCGCGGTGTAGAAATATTTATGCGCATATCTCTTCACCATGCCCTGAAATGCCCGCACCCCACCCAGACCACGCCCATTTTTTAAATCAAGTAAGATGTGTGCACAGCAGGAGATACGCGTGCACCTGCGCAGCTTTTAAAATTCGGTAGGCGTGCATGAGCCTGACTTGTGTATGCGTCTCCCAATTTTGGCACACACTGGGCTTTTAAAATTCACCTTTAAAACTCGAAAATAAAACACAAATAATTCTTGGAGACCAGAAAATCACCCACAGAAACTAATATTTTATTATAATTAGTATATAATGCCAATTTGACTAATTTATACAGAAATTTAGATATTTGCATGTACTTTGGATCTCAGAGACTGTTTGTAAACAGATGTAAGGTTCTGCTTGATTATCTGTGCAAGAGTAACACAATAAGACTTGCTGGCAGTTTGGTCAAAACTAGGGATGTGAATCGTTTTTGAACGATTAAAATTATCGTCAGATAATTTTAAAATCATCCTAAATCGTTAGAGTGCACGATACAATACAAATGCCCCCGATTTATCATCAGGGGCATTTGTATTGTATCGTTAAATAGGGCACGGGAATTATTTGGGGGAGGGCGGGAAAACCAGCACACCAAAACAACCCCTAAACCCACCCCGACACTTTAAAACCAATTCCTTACCCTCCCCCACTCTCCCGAGCCCCCCCAAAATGTTAAATTACCTGGTGGTCCAGGGGGGGGGGGGGGGGGGTCCCGGCGCAATCTCCCGCTCTCGGGCCATCGGCGCCATTTTGGCTGCCACTAATTAAAATGGCGCCGATGGCCCGATAAAAAAAAACAAAACACCCGACCCTTTAAATCGACCCCACCCTCCCGACCCCCCCAAAACCTTTTAAAATTACCTGGTGGTCCAGGGAGTCTTGGGGGGCCTCAGGGAGAGATCCAGGGGGACATCGGGGAGAGGAGAGATCCAGGGGGGCCTCGGGAAGAGATTTCCCGTTCCCAGGCATCAGCTGTTCTAAAAAAAAAAGTATACTCTATAATAGGGGCTGATGAGTAAAGATGGCCGGCGCCCTCCAGTGCTCCTACCATGTGACAGGGGCCGGCCAATGGCACGGATACCCTGTCACATGGTAAGGGCAAAGGGGCATCGGCGCCATTTTTTTTTAGAACAGCTGATGCCTGGGAACGGGAAATCTCTCCCCGAGGCCCCCCTGGATCTCTCCTCTCCCCGATGCCCCCCTGGATCTCTCCCCGAGGCCCCCCGAGACCCCCTGGACCACCAGGTAATTTTAAAAGGTTTTGGGGGGGTCGGGAGGGTGGGGTCGATAGATAGATAGTACGCACATTTTGGGGTAGATTTTATAAATTTACGCGCGTGCGTACTTTTGTTCGTGCACCTGGCGCGAACAAAAGTACGCTGGATTTTATAAGATACGCGCGTAGCTGCGCATATCTTATAAAATCCGAGGTCGGCGCGTGCAAGGGGGTGCACATTAGTGCAACCTGCGCGCGCCGAGCCCGGCACGCGCTGCCTGTTCCCTCCGAGGCCGCTCCGAAATCGGAGCCGTAAATCCGGCGCAGGGCTTTTAAAATCCGGCCCATTTTGTACATGTTAAATAATTGTAGTATGTGCACATAATAACCTTCATTTTATGTGAGGAAGCAGGTATTTTATAAAGTTGGCTGATGTATGCGTGGACCTTGATTATGAAAATGCTTTATTGTGCACGTACGTCCAAGCACTAGTTCACCCATAACCTGTCCCACTTGATCCAGACCCCTCCCCACCCAAAAACTACAGAGAAAAGAGAAGTCAGATTTAATATTAATTTAATATTTATATTTATTTATATTTTTATATTCTGCTTTTCGGCACTTCAAAGCGGATTACATTCAGGTACTGTAGGTATTTCCCTATGCCCAGGAGGCATACAATCATACAGGGTCATTTTTCAAAATGTGGTGGGCCGTCAATATAGCGTGCAGGGTTTGGGCGGGATTTTAAAAATGTTGGGCCTGGTTGCGCTGCAGGCGATAATGTTTTCACATTATTGCTGGTCGTGGCTCTGGAAATAGATACCCCTTTTTCAGGGTGCTATGGGGGCGATAGTGTACGCCGCAACTGTAACCACGGTGGGCGAAAATGCACCACTGCGATGCGGCCAGGTGCACACCTTCGCCCCCCACCCCTTTTCTAGCTCTTCATTCTGCTATATTTATAGCAGAATGAAAAATCTAGGCCTACATTTGTACCTATCTGCAACTTGATTAGCAGGTGTAAACGCATGCATGCATATTTGATGTATACTTGTACTCCATTTATAAAATATGCAAATGAGTACATGCCTCCAAACTCCTGCGTAAGTCTTTGAAAATTACCCCCAATATGGATATACTCAGTTTGCATTTTGGATTCATATAAATAATAAAGGATCATGAAATAGCCTTCCAATGGAGAAGGTACTGGAGAATAAAAAATGGTAAAATAATTAAACAAAGCATTAGTACAAGCGTAGAGGATCTTTGGTGGTAGAGAATAGAATGTTAATCTAGAGATCAAGGCGTAGAATGTGCAATATTGCAGGAAAAATGGGAAGATTAGACGGGCCTTGTGGTCTTTGTCTGCCTTCATAGCCCATGTTTCAATAGATTATCTCATCATTCATGAGGTGAATTAGGAACAGATTAATGTCTTCTTTAACTTTCATTTCTTATATATCATATCTTAATACCTTTCTTCTAGCTACAGTAGACTTCATTTTCCATATTCATTTTTCCCATATTTTGTATTTTCTCTTGGGAGGGGGACATGAGACATATCAGTGATCCCTCTATAATCAGGATGAGAGGCAACCAGCTCAGAAACATTTTCTATAAGGAACCATGGCAATGAGACCAGATATTGTAAAGCACTTATGTTTGAGAGCACTAATTCCATTTCTTAAATGCAAGATTTATTTATTAAGGCTGCACTGCTATTGGAAGTTTAAAAACCTTAATGTGATTCACCTCAGTAATATTTAACAAAAGCCAGAAAAAGAGTAATCATAGTATTTAGTGGGCAACTTCAAACTGACTGCATTGGTGCAGGGTTTGTACAAAAGTTGTACCTGTAGTCTTTGCACCACTTTTTGAAGAGAATGTATGCAATGACTTTCACTTTGAAAACTGATGGAGATGTGCAGTCACATGCATCTGTTTTTTTGTGTAGATGCATATGTGTAGTTTTTCTCCCAATCTAAATATGTCCCTGGGAATGCCTTCTCTTATGGAACAATGCACAGATTTTTAACCATGTTGAGGCTGGACAATTTTATTCCTATATGTAAAACACCACCTGGGGCATCCTCTTAAAAGCAATGAGAATGGCATTTGGATTTTCCTCTGACCCTAACTTTGTCAGCAGGTCTTCCATGCCTTGCTGTAGCTCTCTAACCTCTACCTTGTGGATCATCAGAAGCAACTTGGTGTGTAATCAATGCAGAACAGTGATTGCTCCTTATGTGTGCTCTGGTCCTTGTTTGAATAAGATGGACAGCAGTGACCTACTGACGTTTTTTCTAAGTTTTACACCTGAAACAGTGGATACCATGAAATGTGATCACATTGGATATGCTGAAAAGAACACATTTTCTGCATAAAGGAAGACTTAAAAAACGAAAAAGAAAATAGGTATTTACAATAAAGAATTGAAGGATATTGTGAACATTAAATTACCTGAGGACTGATGATTATATGTTGCTAGCTGTAAGCTCATGTTTTGAGCCAAGGTGGCTGTAAATCTGGCCTGTTGCTATCTAATATGAAGGTACTTTTCTCAATATGATATTGTATATTTAATGTGTTCACTGCATTTGTCGAAGATATTTGCAATAATTTTTGGATGTTTTGTGGTTTGTGATTTTCTACTTTTACATCCAATTTGGTGAACTTTGTTTGTTGTGACTGGCATTATACAAACACATATGATTAAGTTTTGTTAGCATATGGGCACAACCTTGGGGGTCTTCCTACTGCCATGCCTTCCTGACATTACCCAGACATACCACCTTAGGGGTCTGCTGGCAGTCTGCCAGCCTGCCATGCCCAGATGTACTATCTTGGGTTCTTTTGCCACTATGCTATCTGCTATGCCTATAATGTAACAAAGAGTTTTTGTGCCTTTGTGTTGTTTATAGTTTGGATCCTAGCCTATTTCTCCCATCCTTCTTCTTTCTTTGGTATACTGGGATGTTATGTTCCTAAAATAAAAATGTGAAAAAAAGAAAAAATAATACAAGTTTCTCCTCCCACCCCACTTCTTTGCTGGTTTTCTGTCTTGCTGTCTAGGCTGTTTGTGATTGACTCTATTCTACGCCTTGGGGGTTTTGATGTTGTTGTTTTATTTTGCAATTCCTTGCACTATGTTTTTTTTTTTGGGGGGGGGGGGTGTCAGTGCTCATTGGCATGTATTAGTTCTATAATTACCACAGTTATCCCAGTAATAGATGGAACTGTAACTAATTTAATGAAACATTCACAGTTTCACTGTACTGGCCTTGTGTATTTAAAATGTGCATGGCTCAATCATTACTTTATGACAGAGGCATATACTACTGGCAGGGTCAAGCTGATAGCCATGCCTCAGACTGAGACAGGTACTCCACACTGCTGCAGGTTGCCATGCAGAAGACGGGGCATACCTTATGCTCTCCTGTGATGCAGCTGAGAACAAAAAGTGGGCTGTTCCCATTTTCCCAGGCTGAAAAGATAGTAATCACAAAAGCCAGAGGAAAATATGCATGGTGGTTCCCAACCTCTCTTCAACAGCTACCACAAGAAGGGGCTGGTTCTGTATCTATGCTTGGGCCCTTGGGTAAGCTGCCTAGTAAATAATCTTTGCTGTGCAGTAGGTCGCCCCTGTTTAGAATCCTTACACCATGCAACAATATTGTATGGAGGAGAAATAAAGGAGAAACCATTATTGGTAGCTTAGGATGTTTCTTCCACTGCTCTAGGTGTCTTCAAGGTTCTTTCCAAATCCCCTTCTCCTACAGTTCTTGCTGACTTATGGTCTTGCCCAAGCCATCCATTACTCTGCATGCTTTCTGCACCACTCCTTGGGTCCTTCATATCATTCCTGGTACTGTTTTGCCCCTTCTGAGGCCTTGGGCTTTTGATGTCATTCTTCCTCCCACCTCAGCCTTAAGGTGCATCTTGGAGGGTTTCAGCTACTCTTTTTGCTGCATTGCTCTGCTTCTACTTTTTGTTTTTAATCACCAGCACCACTGCTGCCACCACTGCCCCAAACTAGTCTTGGTATCTTTGGGTGCTTCCTCCTCTGCTTTGGCTGTCTTCAACATTCTTTCCAAAACCCATTCCCTTACAGGACTTGCCTTGGTAATCTGTTATATTACACAGGCTTTATCTACTTTTTAATGATTTCATGCCCTCTTAGGCTTTGTCTTCATACTGTCTTCCCATACAATTCTTACGACTATTGGATTCTACTGGTATTTAGCCTTTGATATATTATACCACAGCAAAAGGTAGCAGCAGCAGATGTCCAGCTCCCAAAACCAGGAGCTACTCCTTCATTATTACTGTTTCACAGGTGATGGAGGCAGTATTTAGATAAACTGATTCAGAAGAAGAATCATGTCCTAGATTCCCTGAATCACGAGATATTAAACAGCTAGTGGATTAAGAGCATTTGGTTCTAGTCAGAAGCATCAATGAAGCCCAATTTTTGAATAGCCAGCTCATTCACCTAAAGATGCCATACAGAAATGAAATGAGGCCTCCTCCAGGTATTTCCTCTAGCTTTTCTCTGCCTATAGATTTCTACCAATTTGATTTGTGCCCTTTACCTCTTATTTGGAGCCTTAGAGCATTCTTGCCACTGTGGCTGCTTTGCTCTTCTCATTATGCTTTGGGGGTCTTCATAACACTTTTTCAAGTGATTTGACCCTCTATCACTATTTTGGGGAGTTTCTGGCTCTGTTGGTGCTTTGTTTACCCTTCATGTGCCTTCAGCTGTTCATGTTACACATGTGTCACTTTGCCTCACTCATATAAACTTAAGGGGTTCATGCCATAGTTGTTGGTACCCTTTGCCCTTCTTTTGAAACCTTGGAGTGTTCTGGCCACTGTTGCTTCTGGTTTGTTCCTCTCACAGTGCCTTGGAGAACTCCTGCCACTGCTAGTAGCATTTTGCCCCATTGTGGGCCCTTGGGTTCTTCATGCTTCTTCTGGTGCCACGTTGACATCCTTAATGCCTGGGAAAGCCTTCACGCTTCTAAAGATGACTACCCACTAATTTTATTAGAAATGATTAGAAAATCCCAATTTGGGAGCCCATAATAGTCTATATTGCTTCCCCAATTGAGTATAATGGTAATTGAATGACTGAAGAAAATAAATAAACAAAAGCATTTTTTGTTTGAAATACATTGAACAATGATTGTGACCTATGACTCTAATGAATGAACCAAAACTAATTTTTTAATTCTGTATATGGCTCAGAGCCTATAATTTTCTGGAAAGTCATATTCAAAACCTCTTTGACGTGAGTCAACTGACACAATCTAGCCTCAAGACGTTTTTAGCTACATGCCAAACAGTGACATCACTTGAAAGGATTTTTAAAAATTTCCCCTGCACAATGCAGGATAATTGTTATATGTTTGTAGATCTGACACAGCTAGATTTTTTCTTGAATGGTAAGGTTTCCTCAGCTGTGGAGCTCTGGCATTAAGGCTCTATGGGCCCAATATTGAAAGATATCCAGTTATCTAAGGTATCCAGATATTACTTATCTGAATAACTTAGAAGGGATATTCAGTTGCACAGCTATGCTGCTGAATATAACCAAATAAGTTCTAGTTATCCGGATAAGTTATATCAGGATAACTTTAGACCTGCTGAATAGCATATCTAACTTATTCAGCTATCTTAATCATATAAGGCTGAATATAGGAACTTATCTGGTTAAGCAGGACAAGCAGCTTCGCCTCAATCTGCCCATTCCCCATGGTTATCTTCTTAGCTGGATAAGTAACTTATCTGGTTAAGTGGTGGCCACTGAACATAGCCAAATATTCAGTGGCCACCACTTAGCCAGATAGGTAAACAAGCTTTAAATAACGGGCCGCCCAGGTTTTTGATTGGTTTGCTGTAATTTTGTTTGGTGGTATTGTTGTTTTAGGTTTAATCCAAAAGATTGCTTTGTTAGTTGCACACCTCTTAACTTATTTATTTATTTATTTAAAATGTTTTCTATACCATTGTTAAGTTATATACCATCACAACGGTTGACATGTTGGCACATAAATTAAAGTAGGTGAATGTGTACGGTAGTACATTCTAACAGGTGCCAAAAAGGTTCGGTTATATTATGTCATAAAAATCTCAATTGTTTAGTGAGGTAGGTTTTGACCAAGTATACATGTAAATTATTTATTCTCAGGTATACTTCACATGCTCTGTGTATTACTATTAAGTTAACTGTGAGATAAACTAATTAAACTTCTACAATGCATACTTTGAGAATAGTGCTGTGTACTGGTGTTCTTCTGCCGATTCCTGTTTACTTTCTATTCTCCGTTCTCTTTGTAAAAGGCTTGTTTGAAAAGCCAGGTTTTTAAACTTTTCTTGAAGGTTTTGAGGTCACTTTGTAATCTGATCTCTAGTGGCATTGTGTTCCATAGTGTAGGACCTGCTAAGGATAAAGCCCTTTCTCTAACTTGGGTTAGTCTCGCTGACTTGACTGAAGGAATGGTTAAGAGTAGGGATGTGCAGCAGGGACGGATATGTTCGATTCGGTATTCATATTCGTCGGGACCCAAATTCGTTACATCCTTTTTCAGGGGACCCCGATTCGTGTATTAGTTACGTATGGTATTCGTTTCCCATTAAAGTTAAAAAAAAAAACCCCATCCCAACCCTTTAAATTTAATTAACTACAACCCCCCATTCTCCTGACCTCCCCAAGAATTGCCAAAAGTCCCTGGTGGTCCAGCGGGGACCCTGGAGCATTCGCCTGCATTCGGGCCGTTGGTTGCCGGTATTCAAAATGGTGCACATAGCCTTTGCCCTTACTATGTGACAGGGGCTACCGGTGCCATTGGTCGGCCCCAATCACATGGTAGGAGCACAAGATGGTGCCGGATGTCCATTGCTCCTACCATGTGACAGGGGCCGACCAATGGCACTGGTAGCCCCTGTGACATAGTAAGGGCAAAGGCTATCGGCACCATTTTGAATACCGGCAGCCGATGGCCCAAGTGCAGGAGTTTGCTCCAGGACCCCCACTGGACCATCAGGGACTTTTGGCAAGTCTTGGGGGGGGGGGGGGGGGGGGTCATGAGGGTGTGGGTTTTATTCGTTAGTGATACGTTGCATTCGTGGGGGTTTGCCATACGTTTCGGAACCCCACGAATGCAACGAATAGGGACCTATACATTGCGGATTGCGCATTCGTTCAGAACGAATGCACATCCCTAGTTAAGAGTGCTTTGTTTGCTGATTTATGGTTTCTGTGTGGGACGTGTACCTGTAGTGCTGTGTTCAGCCAGTCTGCCTTTTCATCATGTATTAGAGATGTGAATCGTGTGCCCGATCGTTTTAACGATCAGGTTCGGATGGTGGGAGAAAAAATCGTATCGTTAGAGATATGAATTGGAATCGGTTCCGATTCCAATTCACATTGTTAATTTTTTAGTGAGGCCTGAGCAGATTAAAAAAAACCCCACCCCGACCCTTTACAAATGACCCCTTTGGTCTCCCACCCTCCCGAACCCCCCCCAAAATGTTAAATTACCTGGTGGTCCAGTGGGGGGAAGGGGGGGTCCCGGCGCGATCTCCCGCTCTTGGGCCATCGGCGCCATTTTGGCTACCACTGATAAAAATGGCGCCGATGGCCCGATAAAAAAAAAAACCGTCGCACCCTGTGACATAGTGAGGTCAAAGGCGATTGGCACCATTTTGAAACTCCAGCACCGGCACCAGCACCGAGGGTATGATTGAAGGGATGGTTCCCGGACCCCCCGCTAGACCACCAGGTACATGTAAAAGGTTTTTGGGGGGGTCGGGAGGGTGGGAGAAGCAAAGGGATAATTTGTAAAGGGTCGGGGTGGGTTTTTTTTTATCGGGCCATCGGCGCCATTTTTATCAGTGGTAGCCAAAATGGCACCGATGGCCCGAGAGCGGGAGATCATGCAGGGACCCCCCCCCCACACACACTGGACCGCCAGGTAATTTAACATTTTGGGGGGGGTTCGGGAGGGTGGGGGAGGGTAAAGAATTGGTTTTAAAGGGTCGGGGTGGGTTTAGGGGTTGTTTTGGTGTGCCGGTTTTCCCGCCCTCCCCCAAATAATTCCCGTGACCTATTTAATGATACAATACAAATGCCCCTGACGAGTGCACTCTAACGATTTAGAATGATTCTAAAATTATCTGATGATAATTTTAATCGTTCAAAAACGATTCACATCCCTGTCATGTATTAATTTATGTATGGTACAGAGGCTTTTGTATTGTATTCTGTGTTCTATGGGTAACCAGTAGGGATGTGCATCCATTTTCGACGTATTGGCGATCCGCAACGTATTTTGTCCTATCAGTTAAATACGTGGGGAGGCGAAACGCATCGCGACTCCCCACGTATTTAACTTATTATCCGTTTAATTCGGTGTGCCCAGCGGCGCACGCTTTTCTTCGTCCCCATTAGCTACTAGCTACCTATGATTTGCACAAAATGGCAGTGCCCCTGCCCTACATTCCGGTATCCATGCCAACCTGTCTGACCCATTCCGGTGAGTCACAGTGACTCAAAGGAAACGGTCGGACAGGTCGGCATGGATACCGAATGCAGCGTATCTGCACTGACATTTTGTGACATGCACTGAATGCAGCCAATAGCGCTGTCATTCAGTGCTCTCTGTCGATTTTACTGATGAGCCAGCACTATATAAACATCAGCACGAGGAGCCACGCACTTATTTCCAGCGATGCTGTGGGGAGGTGGGCTGGGTGGAAGAGGGAGGAGGCTGAACTAAGAGAGATAGGCTAGTTAAGCTAGTTAAGGAAAGAAAAATCTAATTATTCTTTGTTTTGCTGCAGTGCCAGAGTCAGCTACAGCTAGTCCTGTTTCTTTCAAGCTGTTTATTTTGGTCATCTCTGACTGAGAAGAGAAGCTGTGCTAGGTCAGCTAGCACTGACCACCATTTAGGGTGTTGGGCTGGCTTGTAGAGATATATTATTTTCAGTTTCATCCATTTTTCTGGAGTGACAAAAATTCCTGCTTTTTTAAACAGATTTTTTTTAATTCCAATTACTTAGTCTCTCAGTGCACTGGGCTTCACTGGGCAGTTTAACAGGCTGGGTCTGTGCAGTCAAGTGCCCAGGGAGTCTGCCTCTTTTGTGCTTACAAGCAAGCAGCTTCTGTGGGCACGCCACACACATTAGTGCACAGCCAGGCACCGTGACAGTGGGTACTTTTAACAGACTGATCCTAACTCTTTGGTTGGGTCTGTGCAGTCAAGTGCCCAGGGAGTCTGCCTCTTTTGTGCTTACAAGCAAGCAGCTTCTGTGGGCATGCCACACACATTAGTGCACAGCCAGGCACCGTGACAGTGGGTACTTTTAACAGACTGATCCTAACTCTTTGGTTGGGTCTGTGCAGTCAAATGCCCAGGGAGTCTGCCTCTTTTGTGCTTACAAGCAAGCAGCTTCTGTGGGCACGCCACACACATTAGTGCACAGCCAGGCAACGTGACAGGGGGCAGTGGGTACTTTTAACAGACTGATCCTAACTCTTTGGTTGGGTCTGTGCAGTCAAGTGCCCAGGGAGTCTGCCTCTTTTTTGCTTACAAGCAAGCAGCTTCTGTGGGCATGCCACACACATTAGTGCACAGCCAGGCACCGTGACAGTGGGCAGTGTTACTACTCAGTGACATTAAATCCATAATGTCAGGGAAAGAGAGATGTAGTCGAGTGATTGGGACTGGCAGAGGAGGCACCTCAAAAGACACTAGTGCAACACCACCAGTAGAGCTAAAAAGGCAACTGTCGCACTCTAAACTGTTTGTAGGGGATGGCAATTCCATGCCAAAAAAAAAGAAATCTGACCATGATACATCGCCATCGCCACCACTTGTTTCTGGCCCTGTAGTTTTGGAGGTGAGGGAAGGGGAGGCAGAGTCATGCCAGACAAAATGTAGACACCCAAAAGCAGCAGGGGGACAAAAGTCTCGACGAACACTTAGCGTTGACAAGGTAGCGCAGTCACTGTTTGCTTCTGATTCAGATGAAGAATCTTCTTGTGTGGGATTCTCATCAGAAACGGAAGAAGTAATAGCTGACGAATCTTCGGTAGAATCAGTTAGTCCTGTCTTAGCCTCCACAAATGTGCAGCAGGGGAGAGATGAAAGTGATAACGAGGAGGAGGAAGAGCAGTCAGTACAGGCACAGAGGGTGACTGAGGCCCCCTCTGGCATTGCTTCTCAGGGTGTACCCACAACCTCAGCTCCAGTGCCAGCATCCACCCCCAAGGTGTTAGAGAGGGGAGGATCACAAAAGACATCTCCGATCTGGAGACACTTTAAAGTGACGGAAGATCCGTGTTATGCTCGGTGTAATTACTGTGCCAGGGATATTAGCAGAGGCAAGCAAATGGGACATCTATCTAATTTTGGCATGAACCATCATATGAAGAGGCAACACCCAACAAGATTACTGCCATCTGGGGATGGTGGCAGTACCAGTGGGGGGACCCATTCCAACCAGTGTGCAGTGGTAGGAAAGCAGCAGAGTCAGCCTATGCCCTCATCCCCTTCTAGCAGTCAGGTGGCAGGCCAGCAGCCCCCTGACATGTGGCAGAAGCGACAATCCACCATGGAGGAAATGGGGTGGAGTACAGTAATGCTATCCCGGGGTAGGAGGCAGGCAGCCTCAAAAGTTGTAACCAGGACCATTGGGGAAATGATTGCTCTTGATGACCAGCCCTTGCAGTTAGTGGAGAATGTGGGTTTCAAGCATTTTTTGAAGGTCGTACTTCCAAATTACAAAATCCCCTGCAGAACCACATTTAGTAGAAAGGTCATCCCCAGCCTGTACAAGCAGTGTCGCAGTCGCATGCAAGCACTGCTAGCTAAGGCAGAGGGAAAAGTGCATTTCACCTGCGATATCTGGACCGCCATGAATGCTGCACACTCTTACCTCTCTCTGACAGCACAGTGCTGGGACATGGCTGAGGCAGGGGCAGCCAGCAGCTCTATTACTGAAGACGTATCAGGGTGGAGGTTGGCTTTACTGCACACCCACCTGATGGACCAGGTCCATACCGCAGCCAATATTTTAGCATGCATCAGACAGATGCTGGAGGGCTGGCAACTATACCAGCGAGACAGGAAAACACAGGCAGGGTTCTTTGTCACAGACAATGGTGCAAACATGGTTAAGGCAATAACCGAGGGGCGCTTTAAGAACATCCGATGTTTTGCACACACTCTGCACCTGGTAGTGAAGTCAGCTCTGGGCTTGGAATCCAATAACAAAGAGAATGAATACATGTATAGGTTAATACAGAAGTGCAGGAACATAGCAGCGCACTTCCACAGAAGTGTCAAGGCGGGGCAGCGACAAAAGCAGACTGATTTGGATATGCCTCACAAGTGTCTCATTCAAGACATTGCCACCCGGTGAAATTCCACCTTTATGGTGCTGGAGAGGTTACTGGAGCTGCAGACACCCCTTCATGAACTTTCTGGTACAATGGACATAGGTGTGCAGAATCCCCTAGGGCATCATGATTGGTTAGTCATGAGTCAGCTGGTAAAAATCCTGCAGCCCTTCAAGGATGTCACGGAGAAGCTGTGTTCCAGAAGTGCCACCTTGTCAGACATCATCCCTATATTTAATTTCCTGGATGAACATTTGGAGGCCTTTAAACAGGAAGAGGGAATGACAGCTGAGGTGCTGCAGTGTCTGGACGTTTTGCAGCAGCAGGTGAAAGACAGAATAAGGCCTTTAACAGATGACCGCATATACATGCTCGCCACAGTCTGTGATCCCCGTGTGAAAGGGAAACTCGCCCTACAGTCCAATTGTCTGTCATTTGTGAAGGAGCTGCTGTTAGCAAAAGTCCGTGAACAGGAGCGCCATAGGCGGAGACAGATTAGGCTTGAAGCAGAGGTGGAAACAGCAGGCACGTCAGCGTGTTGTGCTGCTAGCCCAAGCAGGAGCAGCACTGTGTCAGCGACAGATAGTACCTCCTCCTCCTCCTCCACGTCAGAATGCCCAAGGCATATTGCCCATAAAGATTCATCAGTTGTGCAACGGGCGAGAGAGAAAGCAGCTGGCATGAGTGACTCTGAGCCCGCCCAAGCAAAGGAGGCACCAGCACAGCTGTCAGTGACACGGTATCTCTCAGAGCCGATAGAGAAAATGCAGACAGATCCGCTGGCATATTGGGCACACAAGTCCACTGTCTGGCCACACCTAGCCAAAGTGGCTCAGCGACATCTGTCATGTCCACCAACCAGTGTGCCCAGTGAACGTGTCTTTTCAATGACAGGGGATATCACGAACCCTCACCGCTCAAGGCTGGCACCAGAGTTGATGGAAATGCTAGTGTTTTTGAAAGTAAACCTGCCTTTGCTTGGGTTTCCAAATTTTCCCTGTGAATGGCAAGATGAATAAAAGCAATTCAAAGCCTTGCAGCAGCTCCAATTGCCTCCTATGCTCCAGATAATATAAGCACTGCAGCACATGTACCTGACATGAATCGCTGTGCCTGACCGTCAACTGTCCAGGCCTTATGTTCCTACAAGTGTTTGACCTCGATTGCTGTGCCTGTTCATCCAGGCCTTATGTCCCAAGGTGGGATTGACCTCTGTCCTCGACTGCTTTGCCTGTCAGTCCAGGCCTTGTGTTCCTACAAGTGTTTGACCTCGATTGCTGTGCCTGTTCATCCAGGCCTTATGTCCCTAGGTGGGATTGACCTCTGTCCTCGACTGCTTTGCCTGTCAGTCCAGGCCTTGTGTTCCTACAAGTGTTTGACCTCGATTGCTGTGCCTGTTCATCCAGGCCTTATGTCCCTAGGTGGGATTGACCTCTGTCCTCGACTGCTTTGCCTGTCAGTCCAGGCCTTGTGTCCCTAGGTGGGATTGACCTCTGTCCTCGACTGCTTTGCCTGTCTATCCAGGCCTTACTTCCCTACAAGGGCTTGACCTCTAATGCTGTGCCTATCCGTCTACTGTCAAGGCCTTACGTCCCTACAAGGGCCTGACCTCTAATGCTGTGCCTGTCCATGCAGGCCTTACTTCCCTACAAGGGCTTGACCTCTAACAATGTACCTGTCCGTCCAGGCCTTACGTCTCTATCAGGGCTCAACCTCTAACGCTGTGCCTGTCTGTCCAGCTTGGAGCTAGGATATAGTTTTCATGACCTTCTTAATACGGGACATTTTCCCAAGATGTTTCTTAGTTGCTACATTAATGTTTCTAGTGTTATAGAAAACTGGTGGTAGTTGTACGCTAGTTCATCCTCTGTGTTCCCATTGTTTACAGAGGCACTGTACGGTACAAAGTCAACATAGGTTGATATTGTAGATTTGGACTTGAGTAGCAGTTTTCTTATTTCTGAGAGCTCTTCAAGTTCCTTTGTCATCAGCTGAAGTGCGTAAGTACAGTCAGTAACTTCGGGGTATTCACTAGTTGCCAACGGAAACACCCCACTCTAGGTGTGAACCCGTTCTAGGGAGTCCTTTCCTGCACAAAGGAAAGGGAACTCTCTCCTGGGTCAGCCTGTCTTTCCCCTATCAAAACCACAGGGACCAGACTGCCAGCCTGTCTTGCCCCTATCAGCTTTCTGCCACTCTGCTTTGCTGCCATACACCAGATGACTCACTTAACTCCTTGTGGTGCTCTTGCCACTCTCATGGTTCCTCAGTGTGTTGGTGCTAGTCTTTTTGCTTGCTATGTTCCCCCTTCATTGTGCTGTTGGATGTCAATGCCACTTGTCTTGCCGCTTTGCCTGTCATGCTGCCTTCGATGGTTCATGCATCTGTTATCGGTGCTCTCTTTTGAAGCTGTGGTGTGTTTTTGACACTCTCACTGCTGCTTTGTGCCTCTGTTAAAGCACTCTTGCCACTTCTGGTACCCCTTTGCCCCTTTATTTTTATTTTATTTTTTTATTTAACATTTTTATATACCTTTACAGTGCCTTAGGCTATTCATGCCACTTTGGTGCCACTTTGCCACAGTCTAAGTACTTTGGAGCTCTTTTGTTGTTGTGATGATTGCTCCCCAGAAGTTTCATCAAAATTGATAATAAAACCCCAATTCTGCAGCTAAAAATAGGCTGGAAATCCTTCCCCCATTGACTTTAATGGGAACCGGAAAACGAATTCACATATCGACTTATCGGATGCACCATACGTCCGAATGCAACAGAAATGACCCCCGACAAATATGTATCCCGAATGCAATGAAATGTTTTTGGCTGCACATCCCTAGTAACCAGTGTAATTCTGCTAGAGTTTCAGTTATATGGTCCCTCCTTCTTTTGCCAATTAGTATTCTTGCTGCAGTGTTTTGTAGTATTTGAAGTGGTTTTAATGTTGTATTCGGGAGTCCTAGTAAAAGTGCATTACAGTAGTCAGTGCTGGAGAATATTAGTGCCTGGAGCACTGTTCTAAAATCTTAATATTAGCATCTTTATTTGTTTTTTTGTTCCTTATTTTTCCCTGCATTTTTTTTTTAGATTGGATATCTCCTATGGTTGAGGGTTTAAGAAATATTAAAATACTTTTTCTTTGTCCTATGATATATTAATTTTTCCTTATGGATGCTTCTTGTACATAATAAATAATACTAAAAAGGACTTAGTGAAAGATACTAAACTTAGAGGTGAATTTTCAAAATAATGCACTCATAAAAAATAGCATGTGTATACATAAAATGGCACATATGCAAGTATATGATATATTTTTTTTTTAGTGCAAAACATTTTATTATAAAGGTACAGTTTTAAAATCCACAGCATACACACGTAAATCAGGGACTCCAAGTAAATTTTTGAATGTGAAAAAAGGGTAGGCCAGTTGTGTTCCAGGGAGGGGCCAACATTTATGTGCATACAAGTGAATTTTCAAAAGAATTACATGCGTAACTATTGTAGCAATTTTCAAAAGCCATTTACACACTTGAACTGCACTTACAGGTTAAATCCTATGGACCATTCAATGGCATACATTGTAGCAATTTTCAAAAGCTCACTTAAATGGGTAAAGTGCATTTACAGTTTAAGCATGTAAATGCTTTTGAAAATCAGGCCTAGATGTTGTTACTTTACAACTTACCAAAGTGATCTGTGCATTTTACTTGTGTATGTTTACTCCTGTTCAATATCTGGTGTAAGTGATTGTAAATATCTTAAAAGTGAAAAAATGATTGAGTGGGGGGTCTAGGTGAAAGAGAGTAACCTCAAGCTGAAGAGCTGCAGATGGACTGGGCAAACTGGTAGACTAATTGGTTTGACAGGTAATTTCAATGCATTGCACATGATATAAAATCCCCTGTCTTACGCATGTAAAAGCTGACATATAGGGGTTAAATGCATCTAAATAAAGCAAGTAAAATCTATTCTGGTATCCCTTTAAAATTTGAAGTACAAATATGTGGATATATCATTTGTGCACACTTTGCTGCTACTTAAATGGACAAATTTGAAATTATCCAAATAAATATCACTTTTTTAAAAGACTTATTCAGCTATCTTACATACCCGGATCAGTTTGAAAAGTGCTAATTAGATGGACAAGTAGCTCTTCTCTAGTTAAATGATGCTACTTTGCCTCATAAATCAGATCTTATCTGGATAAAGACCACTACTTTTCCAGATAAATCTGAACTTGTGCGGCTCACAGTTTTTTCATACTCAAGAATGTATGCACACATATACCCTCATATTTTATAACCTGTGCATATCATTTTTGCACAGGTTATAATATACAGTAGTAATATACGCATAAAATACAGTAGTATATACATGCGTATATGGGTGCATGTAAGCAATTTTGAAAGTTATCCTCCCTGTGTTCTGAGTCAGAATCTCATATGAGTCAAAATAGACTAGAAGAATTGATTTTTGTAGATAGACTCTGCTCACTTTCTAGCTCACAAAGACCAATCTGCCACGGAGCAGGACAGAGGGGGATTATCCTAAATGTGGCTGCAATGCAACTGGCTGAATTCCATTCTGTGCTGACAGCTGGCACTGCACGCTTATTCACCTGTATTTACATTACATTTCGCACTTCTACACTGGATTTTTCCATTTGTCTGCTTCATCTACAGACATATGAATTGGCCCCCTGTTGATTAGAAACTCTTAGTCCAGATCTTTGAACGTTGATTCATTCTTGCTCAGGACTTAGAAACATTTCTGAGAGTAATTTATTTACTGCCTATGTAAAATAAAAATAACTATATCCTACAACTGAAAAGAAAAATTGCTATGTAGTCCTATGCATTTTATAGACCCCCCAAAAAAACTCTTTTTGTCGGTTTCTAGGCCAGCCTCACCATGAATCATAGGCAAGAAGTCAAAATCACTTGCCAACACTTCATTCCCTGCTTGGTGTCTTTACATATTTTATTAATTTATTATGATTTACTACTCACCTTTCTGAAAGGGAATTCACCCCAGAAGGGGGTACAACAACTTAAATAAACAAAAAATGCAGGAAAGTCCATGCAATCAGGGCCTTACAGATGGAGCATAGGTAAGTCCTCATTCATTGGTATTTATCTATGCTTATCGATAATACATTGGATACATGTAAAAAGTGCTTTACTTGTCAAAATGACATTTTATAAAATTGCCTGCTCAATATGTAGATAAACTTATGCTCCAAGAAAACAAACCGGCAACCGATCCAAGATGGTTGATGGCAACAAACACAAGGAGTTGAATCGGTATAAAAATGGACTTTATTGAATCTTGCCCAACTCTGGCCGAGTTTCGCTCATTCGAGCTGCCTCAGGGGCTTGAGAGCCACTTGAGTTGGCTCAGATTAGCATGGATCTCTCATATCATACTTTAGAGAAACATCAGCAAAAACTAACTATACAAACTGTTGAATCTGTTTTTACCAATGGAATCTCTTTTTTAAAACAGCCACTTTTAACAACACCGCTGTAAGCGCAATGGCGATTCAGTACTACTCGCTGCTCAACACATTTCTGGCTGCAAACTGGAGAGTGGTTTGGAATAATGCAGATACTTTTCGATTTACAAAAATGCGGGCTTACATTTCCTCAAATTATTTCCATGACCACAAATTAGGAGGTGTAATTGTGTACAGGTAGCTTTGACGGGATAATATTCAAAGCGAAGATATATGTGTAATATCATTTTGAAAATTGGCCTAACTTATGTGTGTATTTGGCTTTGATGACTTTCCTATAAATAGTGCCAATACACACACACACACAAACACACACACACACACACACACACACACACACACGGATATTGTTAAATGTTGCCCAAACAGGATGAGAGGGGACCAAAGAAGTGTGAAGAACTTACGGGCCTATACAGTAAAATCACGGGGAGAGCGGACGAGCGCCCGCTCTCCTGTGTGCGCGATACAGTATTTTAATTTATTTAAATTAGGCCTGGCGGTAAAAAGAGGCGCTAGGGACACTAACGTGTCCCTAGCGCCTCTTTTTTGATGGACGTGGCGGCTGTCAGTGGTTTTGACAGCCGACGCTCAATTTTGC
Source organism: Rhinatrema bivittatum (assembly GCF_901001135.1). Taxonomy (NCBI): domain Eukaryota; kingdom Metazoa; phylum Chordata; class Amphibia; order Gymnophiona; family Rhinatrematidae; genus Rhinatrema; species Rhinatrema bivittatum. The sequence goes on from NC_042616.1 coordinate 179,245,352, forward strand.
CGGCGTCGGTTCTTGAGCCCACTGACAGCCTCGGGTTTGGAAACCGGACGCCGGCAAAATTGAGCATCCGGTTTTCGACCCACCAGCTGCGGGCCCATTTAAAAATTTTTTTTTTATTATTTTTTACTTTTTTAAACTTTCGGGACCTCCGACTTAATATTGCCACTTTACCGGTGCCAGGAGAAATTAGCGCCTACCTTTGCTTGGCCGCACATTTTGCTTTCTGAATCACGCGGGAATACCTAATAGGGCCATCAACATGCATTTGCATGTTGCGGGCGCTATTAGGTTCGGGGGGGGGGGGGGGGTTGTACGCGCATTTTGGACGCGCTATTACCCCTTACTAATGGGCCGATACAGTACAGTGCGCTTCGACGGAGCACACTGTTAACCTGCGTTTGGACGCACATTTTGCATGCGCTAGCTTTACCCTTTATTCAGTAAGGGGTAATAACGCGTCCAAAACGCACGTACAACCCCCCCAAACCTAACAGTGACTGAGGACAAGTAGAGCATGGGAGATTAGGAAAATCCTATTAACTGTGTAGAAACATTGTTTAATGTATTTAGGTCCAGAATTTCCTTTAAAGTTGAATTAAAAAATAGTAATGCCTCATACAGCCAGAAAAAGACGGGCGAAAGAATATGCTTGCCCTGGAGCCAGTCTAGATCCCATTTTGACTGGCCCAATGGACTTTCATGTTATCAAAGCTGGGCAACAATCGGCGCTTGAGCCGCAAGGGGGGGGGGGGGTGCTCTTGTTTTTGAGCAGAGTACTTACTTCCCCAGGCACTGACATCTTGCTTTCGCTGATATGGAGGGAAGCTCCTGCAAATCCAGCATCGCAGAGAGGCTCGGCAGAGGAAGAGGCCACAGTGTCCGCCAAAGGTGCAGACAAAGGTTATGGTCTGCCAGAGAACCCAACTCCGAGAGATCTCAACGATAACACCGTTCAGAAAAACAGCAGTGAAATTGCAGGTGGCATAACCTTGGGAGAGCGAGGAATACCTAGGCGAAAGATATCTACTCCTACAAAAGTCATTTTTGAGTTTCAAATGATTAAACTTAATAATATAATGTTAGATTCACTTTGGGAGGCTAAAGAGGGAATGGGGAGGTTTATTTCTGGACAGATTAGCTCTTATTCTGAGAAATTACAAGATCATGAAGATCGTATTCATACATTAGAAAAAACAACAACTAGTTTGATTACTCAGAACTCTGAAAATAAAAATGATGTGGAGGCTAGTTAAAGATAATTTGAATTTAGAGGTTAAATTAGAAAATGTAGAAAATATTTTGAAAGGGAGAAATCTGCGCTTTTTAAACTTTCCACAGTGTTGTGTCTGTCGGTGGCCGACGCCCTCTCTCTGCCCTCCTTACCTCTCTGGCGCCTCCCTTGCCGACTGCGGGAAGATTGGCTGCCGTGGCGTTCTTCTGCCACAAGTCCTCGGGCGTTCTTGGACCGGCTTGATGCTGCTATCCGCCATGTTCCTGGAGGCCTAGGGGCGCACACGCGGCGCGGCCCCGACTGAAGTACCGGCGATGGCTCGAACCTCGGGGGCGTCCCCCAAAGATGACGTCACCCGCGACAGATATTTAAGGTCTCAGTATTTGCTAACACATCGAGTTAGCAAGGGTTTCACCACCTAAGCTACTCTGCCTCCTCGGATTTACCAGAGGTACCCGCTCCTCGGGGGCCTCGCTCTCTCCTTTGTTTTTCAGGTGACAGTCTGGAACCAGTACTCGCTCCTCGAGGGCCCCGTTCCCAGAATTGCTCCGTATACTCTTCTGACTGGAAGTCATCACTACCAACTATCTCAGCTACATCAATGAGTTACCATCATTCTCTCAGAGCTTTCCCTGGAACCAGGTATTCGCTCCTCGAGGGCCTATACATTCCAGCTCCTGGTTTCCATTGGGACATTGTGTGAGTGTTACCATCTGCATACCCTGCCTACTCACTATATCTCAGTTTCTCTACAGCTCAGCCTCCAGGGATCACTGTTCCAGTATCTGAGGGACTACAGCCCAGCCGGGCTTATAAACTCACTACTACCATCTCTGGTGGTTCAGTATACTGTCTAATAAAAGAACTAGTGTGTGTTTGTCTCCTAACTCTGATCCTGACCGGTGGTCCCTCTCAGAATCATTCCCCGGGGGCGTGGTCATCTGCCACTGGTCCAAGGATCCACCCATAACTCTCCTATATATCAACAGATTGCTAACTCCCTAGCAGACTGCTAACTCCGATAACAACAGATTTCTAACTCCTTGCAACAGGTCAATAACACACAGTTACCTCTTATTCCACCTAAAGAGATGTATAAAAGTTATTTAAGAGAAATTTTGAAAGTATCAGAAGAAAATATACCACCAGTTACTAGAGTATTTTATATACCGTATAGAGATCAGAGAAATGAAATAGTAAGAACGGAGAGTGGTGAGATAAAAGGAGACCAAGGAGAAAAAGTCGCTAATCTAAATATGACTGAAATGCTTGAGACTTCTGATACAGAGTTGTCCAAACAGGCCACCATGGTTGTTATGTTTACCTTGGATTATGACAGGGATTGAGTCTTAAATTTATTCTTTAAAAGCAGAATGCAGACCTTTTTGGGTTTGCATATAAGGATATTCCCTGATGTATCTAAAACCACCCAAAAGAAGAGAAAGCAATTTCTACTTCTTAGGCCCCTAGCGTTACAGTTGGGGGCTACATTTCAACTTAAATTTCCTTGTCGATGTTTGGTCTCATATAAAGGTACTAAATTGCTGGTTAAGGGCTGCAATCACTGTTAGAAAGTGATGCAAGGATTTCCTTCAGCGAGCCAGAAAGCCCTCACCAAGACCAAACAAAGGGATCATATCACCCCCACCCTTCAGCATCTCCACTGGCTTCCCATCAAATCCAGAATTCTCTTCAAAGTCCTCACGGACACTTTAGCAAGACTCCACAGTTTAGTACATTGTCTCTTTTGTTTCTCAATTATCATCTCATCTGTTTTTAGATGGCTTGTTAGGTTGTTATGCCTTGTTATGCCTTGTTATGCTTTGTTATGACCCGTTCCATTGTTAATTGTCTCCCTTGTTCTCTGTATCATCTACGAGCGAATTTTGCAGTTACATTGTAAACCGATATGATTTGTATCTTTTACAGAAACGTCGGTATAGAAAAGTTAAAAATAAATAAATAAATAAATAAATTTATTTTCTTTATACCCTCTCAATTAGCTCAATTTTTAGAAAAAAAGAAAGAAGAAAAAGAACAGGATAGCATGAAAAGTGGTATCTAGAGTCTGGTGTATGAACATCTCCAATACAAGGTTATGTTCTCTCTAAAATAAAAGAAGGCTTAGCTAACAATATAAAGTGGTTTCTAATTAAATATTACAGTATGTTATATAAACTTAATTAGGATTTTCCTTTTCTTTAGGACTTAACTTGAAGTTATGGATCAGTTTTTCTTGTGTTAACGATAAAGCTGTCTATTTGTTTTCTTTATTTATGATGTGATGATAGACTTCAAATTCTATGTCAAGTGGTAAACTTTCTCGATTGTAAAATTGAATAATGAATAAATAAAAAATTTTAAAAAAAAAGTAGAGATTGGGAACAGAGACATTTAAATACTGCAGGAAAGGGAGACCCTGAGTCCAATGTTTTGAATTCAAGCAGTCAGAAGTGGCATCCGTTAAAGGCCTGGCAGTAAAATTCCTGCCCCAGCCTTATGGGTTCAGGGCAGCAAATAGAAATTGAGTAAATATGTTGTTGAATAACTCTTTGTGGGCTAGTGTGTGGCTGAAATACAGGGCCTGTGGTGGCACCATTTGATTAACAGAGTGCCTGTACTGGCACCACCTCCTGGGCACCTCAAATTTCCTTTTCAGAGCTGTGCTAAATAGGTTTTGATCACCCCACTCATCTCTTGAATAAACCCTTTAATAAGAGTTGTTCAGCAAAACCTGAATTGATGAAGATATTCCCCTCTAGAACCCCCTCCCTTGCAAAAACACATGGGGTGAAACTATCTCCTGTGACTAATAGGGTGATATGCAATTAAATTAATCCCATATATAGCCAGTCTTCTCTTGATAGCTAATTCCAGGGCTTTCTGGCTCTCTGAAGGAAATCCTTGCATCACTTTCTAACAGTGATTGCAGCCCTTAACCAGATGCTTTCCTTGTGGTTTAAGGGGATCATTAACATCTTTAACATTATATATGCAATGTTAAAAAATAGCTTCACAGTGCCTCTGATACACCAGTAAGCTGAGAGCAGAAAATAGAGATCTTTCTTTACACATTTGCATGTCTGATTTATGTATGTTATTTTAATAACAAAGAAAGAAACTACTTCCAGCATGCTTCTTAAAAAAAACAACTCAGATTTCTCCCCTGCTTCATTTCTTTGTGAATTTTGCTCACAGTTTAAAGCTGACTTTGGGGAAAAAGTTCTGGATTGCAGCAAAATTCATAAGGAAATGAAGCAGGGGAGAAATCTGAGTTGTTTGTTTTTTTTTAAGAAGCATGCTGGAAGTAGTTTCTTTCTTTGTTATTAAAATAACATACATAAATCTGACATGCAAATGTGTAAAGAAAGATCTCTATTTTCTGCTCTCAGCTTACTGGTATATCAGAGGCACTGTGAAGCTATTTTTTAACATTGCATATATAATGTTAAAGATGTTAATGATGAGTGGGGTGATCAAAACCCATTTAGCCTTTGGAACCCTAACTGTTGCCCCATCTGTTGCTTAGCTCAGATTTTATAATTGTGTCTATACATTGCACAGGTAGATTTAGAATGTGTTCTTGGGTCCTATCTTTTCTAAGTTGTGCTACAGTACAGTACAGTATTAGCTGCATTTGCTAACAACTCGGTCATTTTGTGATTTCTCTGTGCAATCTGACAAAACATGCCAAAGTCTCTATACCACGGGCAGCGATGCTTCCATTCCTGCAATGCCTCAGATGTGCACAGGTTGTTCCTCACTTATATACAGAAAGTCTGATTACATTACAAAAATTCTACAAACTACTAGAGTAGCTGATGACAGATAAAGACCAATTGGCCCATCCAGTCTGCCCAGATATTCAGACTTACTGCTAAGAATATATTCCAGCTGCTGATTATTAAGCCAGCAACTCCAACACTCTCCCATCTTTCTGCTTTCTATGATCATGTTGTTGTGAATGAGCTGTTTAGTGGACCCTTGGGACGATATGTGAAAGACTGGAGAGAGGTGTACTATAGTCTCTATTGATTGACAGGTCGGGAGGCGGATACCAGGCAGGAGTGGGATGAGAGCATCACCCTGGAAGCCGGTACTCCCCCGGGAGGAGCCCGTAGAAGCCCAGCCGCTGGGGCTTAGATGATTCACCCTGGAAGCCGGTACTCCCCCGGGAGGAGCCCGTAGGAGCCCGGCCACTGGGACTTAGGAGATCATGGAAACAGGAGCTGGAGCAGGCAGGCAGGGATCAGGAGTCAGGCAGGAACTGAAGCAGGCAGGGACTGAAGCAAGCAGGAACTGAAGCAGGACTGGTTGCTGAGACCAGACAGGAGCAGAAGCAGGACTGGCTACTGGAACCAGACTGGAGCTGAAGCAGGACTGGCTACTGGAACCAAATAGGAGCAGAAGCAGGACTGGCTACTGGAACCAGACTGGAGCTGAAGCAGGACTGGCCACTGGAACCAGACAGGAGCTGAAGCAGGACTGGATACTGGAACCAGACAGGAGCGGAAGCAGGACTGGCTACTGGAACCAGACAGGAGCTGAAGCAGGACTGGCTACTGGAACCAAGCTGGAACTGAAGCAGAACAGGTTACTGCAAGCAAGCCAGACAAGAGCAAGACTTGGGCACAGAGCGAAACAAGTTTCAGGCAGGAACGGAGTCGCTAACGCAAAAGCACACTCCAGGGCACGGCGCAACAGAGAACCTCAAGGAACCCCGTTGCAAGGCAAAGTCTGGGGCTCCGCCTTACATAGGCCGCGGCGTCTGACGTCATGGATAGGGCGGAGCCTTCAGTGGCGGGAATCATAAGTGTGGCTTGCGTGCGCGCGCCTAGGGAGAAGGCGTCCAGGCAGGGCTTCTCGGCGGCGGCGTCCCCCCCCCCCCCCCCCCCCCCGCGGGGATGCCGCGATACAGGCCGCAGACCCTCGGAGACAGGCTGGGACAAAGGAGGTAAGGGCCTAGTCGCGGCTGCCCCAACTGGGACCGCAACAGTACCTCCCCTCTTACGCCCCCTCTTAGCAGGCCCGGGTTTACCTGGATGGTCCTGACGGAAGGCTTTCAGTAAGTCCTTATCAAGGATGTTGCAGGCTGGCTCCCATGTGTTGTCCTCATATCCATAACCCTCCCAGGCAATGAGGTACTCCCAGCGACGTTGATGAAATCTGACATCTAGAACCTCCCGGACTTGGTAGGTGGTATCTCCTGGCACAGAATAATCTGCAGATTCGGGAGCTCGAGGATGGTACCTGGAGAGGATGAGAGGCCTCAAAAGTGACACATGGAAGACATTATGCACATGCATCGAGGAGGGTAAGCGCAAACGGTAGGAGATGGCTCCTACGCGCTCGGTAATGCGGAATGGTCCACAGAATCTGGGGGCGAGTCTGTGAGAAGGAATCCGAAGTTGTAGATTCTTTGTACTTAGCCAAACACGGTCCCCGGGGAGGTAGACTGGTGCTGGCTGACGGTGGCTGTATGCCCATTTCTTGGCAGCAAGGGCAGCTCTTTGCATCTTCTTTTGGATAGACGTCCAGAGGGCAAGTAGCTGGCGGGCAGAGAGTTGCACTGCTGGTAGTGCACTGGGTTCAGGCGAGGGCAAGGGCAGCCGAAGTTGCTTCCCATAGACAGCTAAGAAGGGGGAACTTCCTGTAGCGGAGTGTGTATGATTGCTGTATGAAAATCTGCCCACGGGAGAAGTTTGGCCCAATCGTCTTGTCTTTCGTTTACAAAGGAACGCAGGAAGGTCTTCAGAGTCAGGTTCATACGTTCGGTCTGCCCGTTACTCTGAAGGTGGAAGGCTGATGAGAGACTCAACTGGACTGAAGTGTTTACATAGCGCCTTCCAGTAGCGGGCAGTGAATTGTGGTCCTCGGTCTGATACGATGTCCTGGGGAAGACCATGAAGTCGGAACACATGTTGGACAAACAGATTAGCCAAGTCGGGTGCTGAAGGCAATTTCGACAGGGGAACAAAATGTGCCATTTTGGAGAACCGGTCCACAACGACCCAGATGACCATGTTCCCATCTGAAGCTGGGAGATCCACCACAAAGTCAGTGGAGATGTGCATCCAGGGCTCCACCGGGATAGGCAAAGGGTGTAACAAACCTCTAGGTTTCCCGCCAAGTGATTTTTGCAATGCGCAGGTGGGGCAGGAGTCAACGAAGAGACGAACATCTTGTCTTACCGTTGGCCACCAATAGAATCGGTTGAGGAGGTCTAGTGTCCCGGTACGGCCCGCATGCCCCCCAGTGAGGGATTCGTGGGCCCATGCCAAGATGGCCCTTCGAGAGCGGTGTGGGACTACGGTCTTTTCTTCGGAAGACACGGAGGTGGCAGCGAGACACAACATCCTGGGATCTAATATATACTGGGGCATCTCAGGGGTCTCCTCAACCTCGGTGGACCGGGACAGGGCATCTGCTTGCACATTTTTTGAGCCAGGGCGATATCGCAGAGCGAAGTCAAACCGGTCAAAGAACAAGGATCACCGGGCTTGTCTCGGGTTCAGGCGCTGGGCTTGGCGTAGGAAAGAGAGAGTCTTATGATCCATGTAGATGGTGAAGGGGTGATTGGCTCCCTCCAACCACTGCCTCCATTCTTCCAGGACGAGTTTCACGGCGAGCAGTTCTTTGTCACCGACTCCATAATTACTCTCAGCTGGGGAGAACCTCCTAGAGTAAAAAGAACAAGGGAGAAGCTGTCCAGTGTTGGAGTGTTGGCTCAGTACTGCTCCAACAGCTACATTCGAGGCATCCACCTCTATCACGAACGGCCGACTGGGATCAGGATGGCGGAGGCATGTGTCTTGTAGGAAGGCTCTTTTCAAATCTTCAAAGGCTTGGCAGGCTTGGGCAGGCCAGTCCACCGCATCGGCTCCCTTCTGGGTGAGCGCGGTCAGAGGAGCCACTATGTGAGAGTAGCTGGGGATGAAATGCTGATAAAAGTTAGCAAAGCCGAGGAAACGTTGTAGCACCTTGAGGCCCCCCGGCTGCAGCCAGTTTCTAATTGCAGCGACTTTCTCCAGATCCATCTGGAAGCCGTCTGCCGAAACAATATACCCCAGAAACGGCAAGGAAGTTTTTTCAAAGCTGCATTTCTCAAGCTTAGCATATAAGCTGTGCTCTCTGAGGATTTGGAGCACCTGGCGAACATGCTGGCGGTGTGTAGGCAGGTCACGGGAGTAGATCAGGACGTCGTCAAGGTAGACAATCACACAGATGTTTAATAACTCCCGTAGCACCTCGTTAATCAGGTGTTGGAAAACCGTTGGGGCGTTACAAAGTCCAAAGGGCATTACGAGGTATTTGTAATGCCCATCCCGGGTATTGAATGCGGTCTTCCACTCATCCCCGGGATGGATTCTAACTAAGTTATAGGTCCCACGCAGATCCAACTTAGTAAAAACTCTTGTGCCTTGAAGCCGGTCAAGTAGCTCTGGGATCAACGGGAGAGGGTAGCGGTCCCGTTTGGTAATTGAGTTGAGCCCTCGGTAGTCAATACAGGGCCTCAGGGAGCCATCTTTCTTACTGACGAAAAAGAATCCTGCCCTGGCGGGCGACTTTGATGGGCGGATGAATCCTTTCGCCAAATTCTCAGTGATGTACTCGGACATGGCCCGTGTCTCGGGCAGGGACAAGGGGTACACCCTACCCCAAGGTGGCATAGTTCTGGGCAACAAATCAATAGCACAGTCATATGGATGATGCTGTGGGAGAATTTCTGCTTTAGTCTTCGAGAAGACATCAGTAAAGTCCTCGTATGGAGCTGGAGGTCCAAGGGCGGAGTGCAAAAGCAGAAGTGCTGGAGGCTTGGGAACCTTCATACAATGAGAGAGACAATAGGGACTCCACTTAGTGATTTGCAGAGTATCCCACTGGATCACAGGCGAGTGCTTTTGGAGCCACGGCAGCCCCAGCACCACGGGGTGGACAGCCTTTTCGAGAATCAGGAAGGCTATCTCCTCCGAGTGGATCGCCCCGGTGCGGACTGTGATGGGAGCCGTGGCGGTCAGTATGCGACCTGGAAGGAGTGTTCCCTGAAAGGAGGTAATACGGAGTGGAACTTCTCGTCTCTGCGTAGGAATCTGCAGTTGAGAGACCAAGTCTTGCTGGATAAAATTACCTCCGGCTCCGGAATCCAGGAAGGTGAGGGTTTCCAAGGACCCTCCGGGAAATTCCAAGGTAATGGGTATCATACTCTGAGGAGCTGTGGCACAACCTAGGAGGAGCTCCTCCCGATCTCCTAGGTTCTGGAGTTTTCCGTATGCTCCTGGCAGCGTGCCAAAAAAATGGCCTTTCTGGCCACTGTAAAGGCACAAGCCCATCGAGCGGCGGGGTTGTCTCTCCTCGGGGGAGAGCGGGGCACGTCCCAACTGCATAGGTTCAGAGGCAGACACATCTGGACGGCAGGTCTGGGTGAAGGCAGCTGGCGTGAGGAACTGCGGGCAGGGCTGTGCTTTGTCGTGCATAACTCTCATGCTCGCTGTTGCAGGCGGCGATCGATGTGGGCAGCCGGCGATCCTGGGCGGCGATCTCATCCTTGAATCGCCCTGACAACCCTTCCAAGAAGATGGCTTTAAGGCTATCGTCCTGCCAACCTACTTCCTGAGCGAGAGTTCTGAAGTCCATAGAATAGTTCGCCAGGGAACGGGATCCTTGGCGAAGCTGTAGCAAATCTGACTTGGCTGAGGCCTGACGGGCTGGTTCATCAAAGGCATGGCGAAAGTTGGTGACAAACTGCTGCAAGTCATCCAAGGAGGAGTCGTTATGCTCCCACAGGGGGGAGGCCCACACCAGGGCCTTTCCATCAAGCAGGGAGAGAATGTACACTACTTTGACGGAATCCGTGGGAAACTGCCAGGGCAATAGAGAGAAGCGCACGAAACACTGGTTCAAAAACCCACGGCAGATCCTGGCATATCCAGCGTAGCGAGCAGGCGGCGGCAGCTGAGTCATGGGTGAGGCTACATCCTCGGGTCTTGAATCCACAGCAGGTGAAAAACAAGTATTGTGGGCATCCATTCGGGCAGCCAGTTGCCCAATGGATCCGGCCAGGATATCCAGGTATTGTTGTTGCTGTTGTAGCTGCAGAGCTAATCCTGGAAAATCCTGGGACCCTGGTACCTCGGCCGAGTCCATGGCCTTGCAATCTGTTGTGAATGAGCTGTTTAGTGGAACCTTTGGCCGACCTGTGAGAGACTGGGGAGAGGTGTACTATAGTCTCTAATGATTGACAGGTCGGGAGGCGGATACCAGGCAGGAGCGGGACGTGAGCTTCACCCTGGAAGCCGGTACTCCCCCGGGAGGAGCCCGTAGAAGCCCAGCCGCTGGGGCTTAGGTGATTCACACTGGAAGCCGGTACTCCCCCGGGAGGAGCCCGTAGGAGCCTGGCCGCTGGGACTTAGGAGATCACGGAAGCAGGAGCTGGAGCAGGCAGGCAGGGATCAGGAGTCAGGCAGGAACTGAAGCAGGCAGGGACTGAAGCAAGCAGGAACTGAAGCAGGATTGGTTGCTGAGACCAGACAGGAGCAGAAGCAGGACTGGCTACTGGAACCAGACAGGAGCTGAAGCAGGACTGGCTACTGGAACCAGACAGGAGCTGAAGCAGGACTGGCTACTGGAACCAGACAGGAGGGGAAGCAGGACTGGCTACTGGAACCAGACAGGAGCTGAAGCAGGACTGGATTCTGGAACCAGACAGGAGCGGAAGCAGGACTGGCTACTGGAACCAAGCTGGAACTGAAGCAGAACAGGTTACTGCAAGCAAGCCAGACAAGAGCAAGACTTGGGCACAGAACGAAACAAGTCTCAGGCAGGAATGTAGTCGCTAACGCAAAAGCACACGCAGGGGCACGGCGCAATAGAGAACCGCAAGGAACCCCTTTGCAAGGCAAAGTCTGGGGCTCCACGGCAGCCTTACATAGGCCGCGGCGTCTGATGTCATGGATAGGGTGGATCCTTCAGTGGCGGGAAACGGCCTTCATAAGCGTGGCTTGCGCGCATGCGCGCGCCTAGGGAGAAGGCATCCAGGCAGGGCTTCTCGGCGGCGTCCCCCCCGCGGGGATGCCGCGATACAGGCCGCAGACCCTCGGAGACAGGCTGGGACCAAGGAGGTAAGGGCCTAGTCGCGGCTGCCGCGACTGGGACCGCAACACATGTTTAATCTATAATAAGTTCAAATTTCTCCTCTGGTTTCTAAGAGTTTTAGTCAATCAAAATTGTTTGAAAAGGCAGAACTTTTTTCAAAGGGTACTTGCTGGTGCTGAGTACTGGCACCTTTTTCCTCCACCTGCTCGATTTGCCCTGTGGTCCCTCAAAAAATTAATGCATTCTGCATGTGAGTACCGGCAGCTTTTTTCCCAGAAAGAAAGTACTGCCAATAGGCATAAATATGGAGAAAAATCACTGGTCCATGTTAAGTAAGCCGGAGAATAGGGAAGTTATGTGGGCAAAATTACCCCGGTTACCTTACTCAGAAACAGGTAGATTGTAAAATCATTGCCACGCGCGACTAATCATTGCCACGCGCGACTAACGCAAACTTTAAGAAGCCGGGAAGTACACGTGTACATACCTGCGCACGCGTCAAGAATAAGGAGGCAGAAAAGGGGCGGGGAATGGGCCAAGGTGCCTGCGCATAACCCCTGAATGTTACAAGGATGACCATGGCAACGCGAGTCATGTTGCCTGCGTAACTTTACTACTGGTCCTGATGAGGCACAGGTCTGGAGATTTTGGGCCAGAGGGATTCTGAACCTTGGGGAGGTGGGAGAGAAGAGAGAGAGAATATGACACTCTCTCTCTATATATATCTCCCAGTGTAAGAGAGGCATTTTCAACTCAGGGTGGGTTTTAGGAGGGTGGTGTTACATTGATCTGCCAGGAGCACAAGGGGCTATAGACACTTGTAACACTGCCCCCCCCTCCCCATAACCCACTCTGAGTTGAAAGTGCCCCTCTTACAGGGGGATATAGAGAGAGTGCTAGATTCTCTCTCTCTCTCTCTCCTTCTCTCTCTTTGTCTCTTTCTCTCTCTCGCTCTGTCACTTGTGCATAAAGGCTCCAACGCGTATGTGTGGTAGGGATATTTTAAATGTTACACATGTACTTGCATGCACACTATAAAATTGAGCATATTTTTGCTCGCATGTCCAGTACGCATGTTTATGGGCGCTCGTGTGCACCTTTTAAAATTTACTTGATAGCCAGCAGAACATACCCAGATACACATTTCGCTTGAATATACATAGCTAAAGTCAAAGTTACCCAGCTACATTAGGAGAGCTCTCCGGCATGACAAGACTCACCTGGAAAACGTAATCTGGATAGCTTTAATATCAGCATTAACTGGCTAAAACCAGTCCCCATCCCCAACAGCGCCTTTTTTTTTTTAATCCAGCTAAATTTTGTGGAGGAGATGACTTAGCTGCACAAAATTTAAATGGAAAGAGGGCGGAACAATTTGTAATCAAACATTTGTCTGGCTAGCTCCCAAAGTTGCCTGGAAAAAAAATCTCTTGAATATGGAGCTATAATACATTAAAAATCAGTGTCCTTAATTATCTATTTTTCAGAGGGGAAAAAAAGCATTAGTTCAGTAATTCCATGTCTCCCTGAGCTGGCATCCAGTGTTGGAAAATATATTTTTGAGGCACATGCTGTCTCCACAGTACTTCTTTCCGAGTTTGTATTTCACTGCTAAACTATAAGATGGTAACTTTAATACCTGTGCGGGCACACATGTATGTGTTTATGCCAGGTCACACCAAAGAAAGCAGCCATTTTATAGAAAATGCACGTATCTGCATGCATGGTATAAAATAGGCCATTCGCGCGTATATGTGCGCACAATTTTATATGGACACACGCATGTGCATGCAAACGCCGCCTCTGCCCAGTAAGTGGGAAGATTTTAGTAGACACACGCGCTGAAGTAATTACCAGTTCGTTCCCAGTTCGCCCAGGTAAGGGATAGGACTTCCTAACCCTAGTTAAATAGCCTCCCTTTAGCGCACATCCAACTCCTGTTAAATCAGCATTAATGCATTTGCATTAACATTAATGCAGTTTTGTAGCAATCAATTAACAAGAACTGCTGTATAAAACTGTAATGAGCTGACAACATGCAGAAATATGCGAATCATTTCAATAAAACATTGTTTACCACCCACATCTGCATTAGCACTGATATTAATGCAAAAGCCAAATACACCTCTAGAAGCATTTGTGTTTAATAAAAGCATGTTAACAGGTGATTTTAACACATGCATTAGCTGCATTTTTATTAATGCAGGACTCATTAAAGGCTGTAGTGACTCATGCATTAGCCATTCTGCTGATGTGCGTATTAATAAATGCGCATTAATGTACACATGTATTTCACCGGGCACTTTTCTCTTGCTCTGTCTGGGCTTCCAACTGGTGCAGGGATCCGGGGCCCTGAGTCTTCCTTTGCACCTACCCAGGGTATTTTCCTCTATTTAATGTCTCCCTCACCATAAAAAAAAAGTAGTTTAATAGTTTAGATAAAATTGTTTGCAGACCTAGGTTTCCTTATTTCCATATCTTGAGCCATAAAATTATACTGCTTTACCACTTTCTTATATTCTCTCCCCCCTTTCCCCCTACTTCCCCCCTCACCCTTATCACTAGATTACCTTTTATGATTCGGTTATGGCAGCCGCACTGCTTTATATTTCCTAGTAAATACCATCTTTTGCTCATTCATGTTCTGACCGGAGGAACAGAGTATTGGATCTAGAAAGCCACTCAAGAAATGTATTAAGTTACTCCAATAAAAAGGTATCATCTTATATATGTATTTTATTTGCTAACCTTTATTTCTCAACACACTTAGCGGCCGATGCAATAAAGGGTGCCCAGCCTTGGGCATAGGTTAACAAGCGGTTGGACACACGTTTTGGTCGTGCTAGATTAACCCCCGATGCAATAAGGGGATCAGCGCATCCTAAATGTGCGTCCAAAGGCGTAGCTAATAGCGCTCATCAGATGTAAGTGCCATGTAGATGAGGCTATTAGCTATGACACCCGATGCGAAAAATCGCCATGCACCCGATGCCCACGATTTAAACCTTCAAATTTAATGCCTGCCCCCGAGCTGGCATAAAATCTTGCTGCGCGACAAGGCTCAACTAAAAAAAAACTAAAATACTCCTTTTCTCTGGTTGCAATACTTAAGTAGAAGGAACAACAGAAAGCAGCATTATGAAAAAATAAAAAGGCTTAACGGAAAAAAAAAAATGTCTGGGCACACAATGTACACTCACAATATACACACTCCAGGCTGTGTATATTGTGAGTTTATATTGTACCGGTCAATTAGTTGCCACGGGATAAAATGGACACTCGTAATGAGCATCTGTTTTCGTAATCCGCACGTAACCGCCACGTCTCCTGGGTGCCCGCTGCCAAGGATGCGCTAAGGACGCACAACTGATCCCTAGTGCGTCCTTTTTAGTGTGACAGCTCATTTGATTATTGCATCTGCTGCCCAGGAGAGGTGGATATGTGCGCATTGTAAAAACGAGTCCCCAGTTTTTACTCACATGACATTGCATCGACCCCTTAGTCTGGTCATTGAAGTGATGGTCCTGGGCCTCTTCTAGAACCCTTCATTCAGTGGCCCAAATCTGGCTACTAGGTGTTGCCATTGCATGATCACTGAGACTTCCTCTCTGCCAGGGACTGTGCAGTCGGCTGCAAACCAGGAAAGCCAAGGTTCAAATCCCATTTCCACTCCTTGTGACCTTGGGCATCCCTGGGCATCTCGAGATGGGGCAAAAGCCGACTGGCACTATTTTGAAAGATAGTGGTCATTGGCCTGGAGCCCAGGGGGTGTTCTGGGTCCCATTAGAGTCCAGGAATCCCTATTAGACTACCAGGGATGTTCCCCGGAACATTCTCTAAGGTATGGGGGATCAACGGGATGGGGGTGCGGGGGCCACTAGACTATCAAGAACTTCTTCTAAGGAAAGGGGGTTGGAGGAGTGCAAGGGCTCCTATGGGAGGGGGTTGGATCCCAGGAGGGTGTTGTATTTAAAAGAGCAAGGGTTTGGGTAGGAGTTGAGGTGTTGTCACGTGGTCTTGAAAACATTTTTTTTAAACTGTTTTTACATTTGGGCTGCCTATACAGGTGGCGGGGGGGGGGGGGGGGGTTTACCCAGATCCCCAGGAGGGGAATTAGTTACATGTGGGGGGGGTGTTTTTGACCACTGGTGGCCCTTTAAGATGAAAGTGGCCCCGTGTGACGTGGGCTGCCATCACATGTTTTATTTGAAAGGGCAGGGGTTTGGGTAGGGGGTGGGGCATCTCTGTGTGGCTTTCTAAACTTTTTTTTTTTTTACATTTGGGCTTCTTCTACAGGTGGCAGGAGGTAAGGGGGAGTATTGGGCCATTGGGGCCCTTTAAATTTCATTCAGAGCATCAGGATGTGCATTAACGTTGTAGCTAACTTTTCAGCAACTAACATGGCCTGCGTTATTTTTTTGCAAGCCGTGGTAATGGACTCAAATGAAATTTGCTAGCAATAAGCAGCTTTGCATGCACTTAAAAATGTAATGGAAGCAAAATGCATGCAAAATAGTTCATTACAATGAAGACTATTTTTTGCTCGTTTATACCATTGTCACAGCTTAGTAAATATACCCCGTAGATTGTAAGCCTTCTGGGGCTTGGAAAATACCTTCAGAACCTGAATGTAATCTGCTTTGAAGTGTAGAAAGGTGAAATATAAATAAAAAGCTGCATCCATAGCCCCAGCTGAACCAAGGAGCAGACGACCTGAGCTGGGATTTAAACCCTGGTCCCTCCACATAGCAGCATGCTATGCAGCACTGCTACTAAGCCCCTGGGCCTGCCCCAATGTATGATTTGAAAACATTTTGATAAATAGATCCCTTAGTTTGAGAATCCAGTTCTTTTGATTAGCCTGTAAACCAGACCTGTTTGCAGTTCTCAAACATTGCATTTGTCTACCTGTGGCCTGTTACATGTGATAAAATCCTTTTAGCATTAGACAAAAAAAAAAACAACCTGGCATGTAGTATCAGAGCACACTTTGAAAACAAAAGAAATGTAATAAATATTTTTCTCTTGTCATCTCCAGCAAAGTCTCTTATCTTATTATTTGGTTCTCATCTGGAAGCGTGCATACGTATTTTACTTGGTTCCTGCAAAATCCTCCTGTCCACAGAGGTCATGTATTGATTGATTGATTGATGCACGCCTTGTGTGGTTAAGGGAGCAGGATTTGTCTCTCTGAAGAACTAATTCAAATGATCCTCAGACAGTCAGCAAGTATGGCCACAAGAGCAGTACTTGGCTCAGCCTGCCACCATGGTCTGTTAATGTTATCCCCACAGCAGTTCTAGACCTTTCCAAGCTTAAGGAGCAGAAACCACAAATCAAGTCCAAGTCTTTTGCAGAACGGAGTTACCACCCATCAGTCTGACCCTGGAAATCTCAGTTACACGATGACCTAACACCGAGAAAAGCTAATATAATTTTTCCCCACTTCTGGCAAGTTCATTTGGTTGCAGCTACCTGGAGCACGTTATTGTGCTTAACATATTGCCAGCCAGTTGTAATTTTGACCCAGGCAGCAGTGGTAACTGTCCAAAAGCTCCGACCCCCTTCCGGAACAGGACATTTTAAGTGCCATGACATGCTGTGGGCCAGCGACTAGATAAAGCACATCACACGTGAAATATAGTATCTGATGGTGATGAAGCACAAACGGTTATGTTTTAAGTTTTAGAAAAGTAATCAAGAGCTTTATGCCGCAGGTCTGCCCTGGTAGGGCTTGGCCCAGCTTTGCTCCACCTTCACTCTGCTTTCCATTCCCCTCACACTGAAACTAGGCCAAGCCGGTCAGCGAGCAGCAGCTGCGGAAAAGAAACAAAATGAAACTTTGTTAATAAGATTATAAGATTTGGGTAATTTAATGTTGTTCTGTATGATTTATTTTGAGAACTAATTTCATCTCACCAAAAGCAACCTCAGTCCCCCTCCCCCCCCTCCCCCCCTTACACTATGGGGTTTGCAAATGCGATGCCAAGCACAATCATTTCTACTGTGAATGATGTGATTGCTTTTTAATGTGGAAATTTCGCAAGGTTACAAAAGAGGGAAAAAAAAAATTAACTCTTTCTTCAAACAAAGTCACTTTGGGGAATGCGCTACAATGCCCTGACAGTGTCCAGATATCCTGGCCATATTTGAAGTCGGAGAGGTGGATGGGTAGGATTTGCACCACTTCTGAACTGCTTTTCTGTTTATGCTTTAGCACTCACTGGCATCAACAGTGAGTGATTTGGGAAAAAGAATTAACTGCTCTGTGAAGCACAACTCAAAAAAGGGGGGGGGGGGGAGGGAATGGAAAAGCATTGCACGGATAGACAGATTTCATGTGACGGATCTTGTTGCAAAATGATCTAATTCTTCCTTTCAAGCAACTCTGACCAACATGGCAACCTCAGAATGTGACATATTCCAAAAATGGATTTCTTCTCTTATTCCTTTGGTATACAGTAATAGATAGCTTTTGGATAATTGGCTAGCAGGATTAAAAAAAAAAAAATCCTATTAGATCATTTAAGCTCAGTCTCCCTACGGATATATTTGGCAATGTAGAATTACACGTGTCTGTCTAGTTTAGATGGTCTTTCACTGGTCTTTAAAACTTGTGTTGTGACAGGCGCCTCCGAGCAGGCTGAATGGGATGCCTGCAGAATTATGCCCTGCGTAGCTGGAACTGTAACCTCTGAAAGGGAATAAACCCAGTTGGGCCAAAATTCATTCTCATCTTTCAAAATTAAAAAAAATAAAATAAAATAATGAAGGGGCAATCAATCATACTATCTAACGTGTGTACTTTTTATTTTCTAATACTCTTCTTCTGTTGCTTTATATTTATTTATTTATTTATTTATTTATTAACTTTTATTTACCGACATTCGTGGAGCACATCATGCCGGTTTACAATGAACTCAGGTGGGAGATACAGTATAACAATATGACAATAAAACAGTATGAAAATACTAACGCAAGAGCAAAAAAACAAACCAAAACCAAATACAACAAAATAAACAATAAATGAAACCAAAAAATTGGAGGGGATTCTTTCTTCAGAAACTAATACAAAAAAATTGTAAAATTTAAGGACACCGTTTTCAAAACATTTTTCCAGACATAGTAAAATAGGAAAAGATTGCACAAAAAGACCCAAGTGGTCCTTCCAGTCTGCCCAGCAAGCCTTTTATTAGAGTAGCAACTACCATGCCCTTTGCTTCATTTCCGTCCTTTAGCCACTAGGAATTCTCTATAGCCCTTACCCTTTTGAATTCCTTCACTATTCTTGTCTTCACTGCCACTTCCGGGAGGATATTCTATGCATCCACCGTCCTTCCTGTGAAGAAATATTTCCTGACATTATTCCTAAGTTTACCCCTTTGGAGTTTTATATCCTTTCATTCCACTGGAAAAAGTTTGGTTCTTGTACATCATTAATACCTTTCAGGTATTTAAAAGCTTGTATCATATCTCCCTTCTCCTCCATGGTATTATTATTTTGGCACTTCAAGGTGGATTACATTCAGGTACTGTATTTCTCTGTCCCCAGAGGATTTACAATCTAACAGGTAGATTTTTAAAGCGCTGCTTGCGCAAAACCCCTATACACAATTTAAAGAGTGTCAGATTGGCCCTTTAAAAGAATCAGTCTCTCTCTCTCTCTCTCTCTCTCTCTCTCTCTCTCTCTCACACACACACACACAATATAAAACTGAGTAAATTTTTGCTCGTGTGCCCAATACGCAGCTTTTATAGGGCGCACGCATGCACCTTTAAAATTAACTTATTAAGTAGCTGATTAACTAAGGGTTTTTCCCATAGACACAAAGTGAGAATAAAGCCTTAGGGGTAGATTTTATAACATGTGCGTGCAGCGTACATGTGTGCACGCTACCCGGCGTGCGCACATGTACACCCGATTTTATAACTTGCGAGCGCAAGTTATAAAATCCAGGGTCAGTGCGCGCCGAGCCACGCTGCCTTCCCCCGTTCCCTCCCAGGCCGCTCCAAACCTTCCCACCCCTTCCCCTAACCTTTCCCCCCCCCAGTCCTACTTTAACCCCCCTCAAAAAATTTGTTTTACCTTTTGCGCCTGCCTCTGGGCAGGTGCAAGTTGCACGCACCAGCCAACTGCTGGCGCGCGATCCCTGGCACAGCAGCAAATATGGCCGCTGTGCCGGGAGCCTGACCCCGCCACACCCCGCCCCTGGACCACCCCAGACCGCCTACACCCCGCCCCTCCCCGCCCCTTTTTGCAAGCCCCGGGACTTACATGTGTCCCAGGGTTTTATGCGCATCGCCGGGCCTTTTTAAAATAGGTCCGGCGCGCACAAGGCAGGTTACGTGCGAAAATCCTCTGCATTTACGTGCGAACCCTTTGAAAATCTGGCCCTTAATGTATCTGGCCCTAAGACAGTAACTTTCAAAGCAGGGCACAGGTGCACGTGTTCGTTGGCCCACGCCCAGGAATGCAGCTATTATATACGGACATGTATGCATGCATGTTATAAAATAGCCTGGCCACCTGCACAAGTGCGCCTAATTTTAAGTGGACGCATGCCTGTGCAAGCAAAAACCGCTTCTACCGCATAAGTGGAGAAATTTTAAAAGGGATGCGCGCTGACGCCACTGCCTCTTTTACCAGTTCCTCCCCAGCTTGCTCAGTTAACAGATAGATCCTCCAACTACTCCTGGTTTGATAGCCTGTACAGCCATAATTACCCCAGACCCTGTAAACCCCTCAGATATGGCTCATTAGTTTGTTTTTTTTAAACATATAAGCCATCCATAGCAGACGTAAAGGTATGCAGCAGAGGACATTGGCGCACGTCGTATTTCGTAAGCGTATACAGCACATTTCTGAATCAAGTATTGAAATGCCTATGTAGGCCGCACGCCCCACTCCTTTCTGAGAAGTTCCGAGATGGACGTGCAGCATCATTTACGTGCACATCTGGTGGTCTTTTAAAATTCGCTTGGCGCACGTGAGCCTGACATATTCACACATCCCCTAATTAATTCTCTCATCGAGCTTTTAAAATTCACCTTAAAGTTTGTACCTGAGGCAATGGAGGGCAAAGTGACTTGCCCAAGATCACAAGGAGTGGTAGTGGGATGCTATAAATCTGTTCACTGCTGCTCCCCCAAGGGGAGGAGCTAGCAATCTGTTATCAATCTCCTCCAGGAGAGGGAGGAGTTAGCAAGCTGTTGTCAAACTGCTACTATTAGTTAGCGATCTGTAAATCTGCTAGGGAGTTGGCAACCAGATATGGATCACTCCGCCAAAGGAGAGGAGCTAACAATTGTAATACTCCGTAGGTGGAGTTAATGATCTGTAGTGGGTTGGCTTCCCACAGAGTGGCAATCTGTATAATACCACTCTAGTAGTGTAAGGAATAAACACTAATGTAAATTGGTGAATCCCTAGGCCAATGGCAGATGATAGCGCCCCTAGGAGGATGTCCTGAGAGGGACCACCGGCTAGGCTGGAGTATGGAGACAAACACAGATAGTTCTTTATTAGACAGGAAGTAGTACCACCAGAGGTGGCAGTAGTGAGCTGATGTGCCCAGCAGGGCTGAAGTCCCTCAGATACTGGAATTGCGGTCTCTGGGTTGCTGAGCTGTAGAAAGAGACTATAGGTAGTGAGTAGACAGGGTATGCTGGATACATAACCAGTAGTAGATGATACACTCACAATTGTAGATATAATGGCTTCTATGCAACAGTATATTCAGGAACAGGAGCCGTAGGCAAGTACTGGTTCCTATATGCAGTCTGGAATGAGAACTCACAATATCTGTGTATGAGATGGCTTCTGGAATAGAAGAGAGTCTTTGGAGGGTTTTAGGAACATAGGCCCTCGTGGAGCGAGTACCGGTTCCTATCTGCAATCTATAATAGTAATTCACAAGATATAGGTATGTGATAGCTTCTGAAATAGAAGAGAGTCTGTGAAGGGTTTTAGGAACATGGGCCCTCATGGAGCGAGTATCAGTTCCTATCTGCAATCTGAAATAGTAGTGCACCAGATATAGGTATGCGATAGCTTCTGAGATAGATGAGAGTTGAGAAAGGTTTTAGGAACATGGGCCCTCGTGGAGCGAGTACCGGTTCCTATCTGCAATCTGCAATAATGACTCACGATCTCCGTACCTGCGATAACGTCTTAGACAGAAGGGAGTCTTCTGAGATTAGGAACATAGGCCCCCGTGGAGCGAGTACTGGTTCCTATCTGTAATAGAACTCACAGTGTTCACGTCTGCGATCGCTTCCAGGTAATGAGTCTTCTGAGCATTCAGGGACGTAGGCCATCGTGGAGTGAGTACCGGATCCCGTCTTAGTAATCTGAAATCAAGAAGAGAGAGCAGGACCCCCAAAGATCGGGTACCCCTTGATAAGTTCGTAGAGGCAGAGCAGCGGAGAAAGAATTCCCCTTGCTAACTCGATTCGTAGTTGCAAGCAAAGACCTTTTAAGTTGGAAGCGGATGACGTCACTACAGGGGGACGCCCTCAAAGTTTGCGCCCTTGCCAGTACAAACTCTGGTGCGCGCATGCGCCCTTATGTCATCAGGAACATGGCGGATCCGCAGCGCTAGGCCAGCCCGGAGACTCCAGGAAGAATGGCGAGGAGAAGCCGTGGCAGCATCTGTCCGTCAGACCCGAAGGGAGTCACCACTTTTGTAAGGTAGAGAGGGTGGAGTGAGGGCGAGAACAGGCACGAACACAACATGGGATTTGAACCCTGTACATATTTAGCTCCTTCAGCCTCATCTCATATGACCTTTGATGCAGACCCCTACACTATCAGGCCGATACAGTACAGTGCACTCCAGCGGCGCGCACTGTTAGCCCGCATTTGGCCTCACGTTTTCGACACTCTATTTTTACCCCTTATACAGTAAGGGGTAATAGCAACATACAGTAAGAGGTAATAGCGCGTCAAAAACGCGTGGCCAAACCCCCCTGAAACTAATAGCGCCTGCAACATGCAAATGCATGTTGATGGCCTTATTAGTTATTCCCGCATGATACAGAAAGTAAAATATGCAGCCAAGCCGCACATTTTACTTTCAGAAATTAACGCCTGCCCAAAGGCTGGCGTTAATTTCTGCTGGCACCGGGAAAGTGTACAGAAAAGCAGAAAAACTGCTTTTCTGTACACCCTCTGACTTAATATCATAGCGATATTAAGTCGGAGGCCCCAAAATTTAAAAAAAATCAAAAATTTAAAAAAGAAAAATTTAAATCAGCCGGCGGCCCACGTTGAAATATGGACGCTCAATTATGCCGGCGTAGGTTTCCCGAACCCATGGCTGTCAGCGGGTTCGAGAACCAACGCCGGTAAAATTAAGCGTCGGCTGTCAAACGCGCTGACAGTCGCCGCTCATGTCAAAATGGAGGCGCTAAGGACACGCTATTGTCCATAGCGCCTTTTACCATGAGCCCTCATTTGCATACTGGATCGCACGCCCAGAAGAGTGGCCTGGGTACGCGTTGGGAGAGCGGGCGCTCACCTCGGAGCCGCCGGCTCTCCTGTGTATTTTACTGTATCGGCCGTATGTTGGTTGCCTTTCTCTATGGCCTTCCTCTGTCCTGTCTCTGTCCTTTTTGAGATGCTTTCTCCAGAATTGAACACAGTACTCCAGGTGACGCCTCACCAAAGACCTGTACAAGGACATTATCACCTCCTTTTTCCTGCTCATTATGCCTCTCTGTATGCAGCCCAGAATCCCTCTGGATTTAGTCACTGCTTTATCACATTGCTTTACTGCCTTCATATTGTCAGACACTATCACTTCGAGGTTTCTTTCCCGGTCTTTGCACATCGGTTTCTCACCCTCCTCCCCAATCACAAACAGCTCTTTTGGATTTCCGCACCCCAGATGCATGACTCTGCAATTCTTGGCATTGAATCCCAGCTGCTAAACCTTTGACCACTCCTCAAGCTTTCTTAGGGGGTCATTTTCTATAGCTTTCATGTGCGATAGCTAGATCGGGGTGGAGTCGGGGCGGAGTCGGCACTGGAAGGGGAGGAGTTGGGGCGGCACCGGGGCGGATGCGGAGAAGACATCGCTGACAGCGAAAAGGTATGGCCCCTTATTGCCGCCAGTAACGCGCCGGTGGCGCTATTGGTTTGCGAAAGCCGGCAGCAATAGCACCGTAGTGGTGCGATCGCTGCCGGCTTTCGAAGGCCCGCCCACCCGGTACTGCGCGATTCACTAAGGCCTGCGATTTTAGAAAATCCAGGCCTCAGTTTGCTTCTCATTCTCTCTACTCCTTCAGGAGTGTCCACAGTGTTGCACATCTTAGTGTCATCTGCAAAAAAGACAAATTGTTGCTTCCTAACCCTTCTGCAATATCATTCACAAATATATTGAACAGAACTGGCTCCAGAACTGATCATTGAAGCATTCCAGTAATCACTCTTCTCTTCTCAGAGTAGGCTCCATTTACTAGCATTCGCTGTCATTTGTCAATCAACCAGTTTGTAATCCATTCTACCACCTTGGGATCCACTCCCAGATTTTTCTTTGATATTGACCTATAAAGTAAAAGTGGTGGGGTAGATTTTCAAAGGGTTACGCGCGTAACCCCGAAAACCTGCTCCTACTCGCACCGAGCTATTTTGCATAGGTTTGGGGGCGCGCACAAGCCCCGGGATGCGCGTATGTCCCGGGGCTTTGAAAAAGGGGCGGGAAGGGGGCGGGGCATGGTGCCGGTCCAGGGGCGGTTCGGGGGTGGGACTGAGGCCTCCGGCACAGTGGCTGTGCCGGGGGATGGCGCGCCGGCAGCTTGCCGGCGCGCACAAGATACGCCTGCCAGAGGCGTAAAAAGTGAAACAAGGTAGGGGGGGATTTAGGTAGGGCTGGGGGGTGGGTTAGATAGGGGAAGGGAGTGGTCGGTCGGGGGGGAGCAGAAGCAAAGTTCCCTCCGAGGCCGCCCGCCGTCCCCAGATGTTATACATTTGTGAGCACCGGGTAGCACGCACAAATGTACCCCGCGCGCGCCGATTCGAAAATCTGCCCCATTATTTGTATATTTAATACATATTTTTACAGTGCCATCCTGCTGAATTGTGTTTTTACTTGCAGCCATGCTGCAGGTACAAATTATTACGTTGGTGCATGGAGCATAGGATCTCTGCTCCAATCTATGCTATAGAAGGAGTGTAACTTCGAAGGCAACTGCTAAAGTGTTCTCTAACAGGTTACGTGCACAAGGTAAATGGTATGTAGATTGATTTACAGGATAACAGAGAAAAACTGCATCTAGTTACTGGGGATCCTTTGCCATCCTAGCACTCAAAAAAATAAAATGTAAATTGATATTGTAATTTCTTAGCAGATGTAAAATATTATGTAGTGGAATTTGTCTAATGAGGACCCTGGGTTTTAAAGATGCTTTTTAATTAGCAGTTTGATTACTGGTCCCATCAATATCCATTCAGGAGCACTAGTGTCTCCATTATCAGAGCACATTTCTATTAGGAACAATATATTTCATCTATTAATTGTCTTCAGTTGAGCTTAACTATATAAGCATTGTAAAAGTATTTTCATTATATAGACACCTCTGTAATACTATTGTATGTGATTACATTAGCTTACTGAATGTACAATTAACATCAGGTTTCATATCTCATTTATTGTAAGTAGTTTTATGCTAAACTGGTTTTACTCAGTTAAGTTCATGTACCCTTAAAGCCTAAACCATTCTTGAAACAGCTACCTGTTTTGTAGGAGTATAAAGTGCTGCAGTAAACTGGAGTCTTGCCATCTATAAAAAAAATTATCCCGATAATCTATTTTAATATGGTTGACATTATGATCATTTTGTGCTTGATATATTTAACAAGATCCATGGTAAAAAATGAGTGAACTGGAAAAGTGCACTGATTTTTATTCATTTATTAAGAAAGAACTATGGCTGCTCTCAAAATAAGGATTTCCTACTTATTTCAATCCCTTTTAGGGATTCTGTGGCTCTCTGCACTCATGGCTTGGGTCACTAAAACTTTTTTCTATAGGCACAGAATGAGAGAAAACTCTTAGGGGGTAATTTTCAAAGGAGTTACACTTGTAAATGTAATATATTATCATAGCAATCTTCAGAAGCCCACTTGCATGCGTAAAATGCATTTACATGTGCAAAACCCAGTTTTAAGCATGTAAATCCTTTAGAAAATTACACCTTGTGTGTGAGTTAGGCCTTTAGAGGTAATTGCAGTTAAACATTTAGGCTCCTTTGGTAAGTTGTTTTGTTCTTGTTCTTGTCTTTCTCATGTTTCTTTGGGGTTCCAGCTCAACCAGAACCTGTCTCAACTGAGAATATACTAAATCAAATTGAACAAAAAGTCCCAACACCTCACATAAAACGCAATCGATTCTCTTTACACCACTTCCAACATTAATATTCCCAAAAGAATAACCAAATATTTTCCATCATCTTTTTAAAGCACCTTACCAATATTTTAAGTTAGGGGTTTCATATAATTATACTTGCCCCTCGGCACTGTTAGATGCTATTATTTATAATCATTAACCTCCAACCACCTTCCTTGTGGGTTTTTTTTAAAGTGCAATTTAAAGTGAATGGCAATTCTCATTGAACTTCTAAGGCTGCTGTGTCGCTTGCCTCATTGTTACCCCAACAGGTAATTAATCAACAATTTTTCACTCTGCTGTTACCAGACCCACTTACTGTCACAACATGGCCATGTTTCAAAGCGAAAGTCCTTCCTCAGAGGATATCCTTACATGCTGTAATCCGTGGGTAATTTTGGAAAAACGCGATTTCTTTAAATGATCTTCCGTCAGTCCGACCTGCTCTTCATGGTCGGCACCATTCAATGTCAGCTGAGCGATGGGCCAACGTCTTTGTACATCATCTAGACTAGTAAAACCAACCAATCAGCAAACAGGTGCCAGACCCCACCAATAGAAACCTTATCAAGAGATCCTTCAAATCTTATTGCCCTCCCATCGCACGCCTCCATTATATCAATGTCGCAAAATTGAGATCTTCATTCATTCTGCTAGGTATCAATGTGTTTAATGTATAAATCCAAAACGCCTCACGATAATTGAGCCTGGCATTCAGATCGCCTCCACAAATGGAACTGTAAAGCTGTTCAATTATAGTCCACTTCAATTGTGAAAATTCATGCCCCGCTGTCAGTTTGAAACGTGGCCATGTCGGGACAGTAAGTGGGTCTGGTAACAACAGTGTGAAAAATTATTGATTAATTACCTATTGGGGTTACAATGAGGCAAGTGACACAGCAGCCTTAGAAGTTCAATGAGAATTGCTATTCACTTTAAATTGCACTTTAAAAAAACCCACAAGGGAGGTGGTTGGAGGATAATGATTATAAATAATAGCATCTAGCAGTGCCGTGGGGCAAGTATAATTATATGAAACCAACAACTCCTGCCTTAAAATATTGGTAAGGTGCTTTAAAAGATGATGGAAAATACAAGCTTGCAAGAACTTGGAAGCTTGCAAGCTTCCAAGTTCTCTTTCCCTGTTGATTGTAACTTTGACCTATTCCTACCTATTGTTATCTTTCATTCACTTGAATTGTTACTCCAGTTATACCCTTGTTAAATGTAAACCGATCCGATATGGTTATTTACTGTGAAGGTCGGTATAAAAAACTGTTAAATAAATAAATAAAATACGGTTATCCATTTGGGAATATTAATGTTGGAAGTGGTGTAAAGAGAATCGATTGCAGTTTACGTGAGGTGATGGGACTTTTTGTCCAATTTGATTTAGTTTAGTTGAATATCACCGTATGTGGTGGAGTGGTTGAGGTGTGTCAGCTGAGACTATGGCATCATATGCTGTCATTTCAACTACCCTGGGATTTTCCTCCATTGAGAAAAAAAGTATATTGCTTCCCTCCAATCTAGCTTAGCCAATGCACAAACAGTCCCACTGGGTGAGAGGCATAGCATGCGATTCCAGAACTCAGCATTCTCTGCCCCAAATCCTACTGGCCAAGAACAAGGAGTTAGAACCAGGAGTTAAAACCAGGCCTCCAACAGTGCTGTTCTGTCAATGGGTAGACCTGGTCCTAATGACTCCATTTTCAAAGGAGAGCAAAAACTTAAGCAGTGAGAAATACTGCATATATTTTTCACCTATTTGCACATTTCTTTTTCTTTAACTGCAATTTCATTAGTTCCTATGCACATTTAGAAACTGCCCACTTAATAAGATAAACATGAGGGGTCCAATATTCAAACAGCAGATAGTTGCATAAGTAGTACTTAGTAGTAGTACTTATCAAGCTAAGTAGCAATATTGATACTTAGCCAGATAGTTAACTGTCTAAGTCTAGACCTGCTATTGAACATGTCTAGACTTATCCGGATAACCCTTATCCGGCTAAGTAGCATTTTGCATGCAGATATTCAGAGGCATAGCCATGCCACTGAAAATCCTAGTAACTTAGCCGGATAAGTGTTATCTGGCTAAGTTACATAGCTATTTTGGTTTAAATATCTACCCTGAAGATGACTGAGATGAATATGCAGCTCTGTCAATTGTTCAAGCATTTACCGTAGATCTCAAGTTTTAGGGCTTACAGGACAGGGTGCAGGGTCTGGGTCAATTGGAAGACATGCAGTGTGAAGAGCCAGAGGGGTCCTGAAGACCTCAATATTAACTGGGCAAACTGATGGACTAATTGGAAAAACTGGGATGTCCCTCGCGCGAGCATATTTTAAAATCCACCTACATATGCCTGTAAAAGCTGGCAAGGTCCTAGGAAAGACATACAAAGTATATTTTCTTGATAAATCTCTTAAGATTAGGCTCATACTTATGCACAGGAGGTGTATTTTAAAACATGCATGCACAAGTTCGCACAAGATTTAAAATTGCAGGCTCGAGCGCCAATGTATGCCAGTATGGGCATACGCACACTCATTTTAAAAATTAGCTCATTAGCAAATATGGCCTATTTATAGCTCACTAATTTCATCTGTAATAATAAATGACTGACCATCTCAGCAAAATGCCCATTTTGCAGAATGCTTGCTTATATTCAACAGCAAATACTAGCAAGATGCTGGTGGCATCCTATAGACTAATGCATTTATTGAGGCCTGAGCTTTCAATGACAAGAATCCACTGCATCAGGTGCAACTAATGAGATGATCTCTAGTCCTTAAAAAGCTCATGCATCAATAATTCAATTAGTCTATAAGATGCTACCAGCCTTGGTGTTTTCTACTACAGACTAACCTGGCTACCCTCCAGATATATCCACAGTGCACTGGTGTTCATTTGACTACCTCTGAATGTATTAACTGTAACTAGTTCTTCTGAATGTTTCCATTTGTTTTCAGGTATTCAGAAGGCAAAGATGGCTAACCCTGACACTTTGACACTATAAAGACAAATAGCAGATGTCTGTATTAGTGTTTTGTGCAGTCTTATATTAGGAAGGTGTTAAATTATATCAGAGCAAATAAAGCCGCACAAATACAATAATAAACCCTGCAAAAAAAAAAAAAAAGCTACTATAAAATATATGGTCCTAGCTTAGATTTCAGTGGTTTCTAGACCTCTACTGCAGAAAACTTAGCATCAAGGATCATGAGCTTTGCATGCACACATTTACGACAAATACTACACATTTTTTCCCAATGCTGACAAACTTAATACATTTGAAAAATATGGTGAGGAGACTAGTTTATTCTTCAAAACTGATAACATCTGCCCCCACTGAGCCATGGACAGAAAGCTGAAAGGAAGTGGCAATTATGCATGCAGTTAATTATAAAGATGATGCCTTTAGTAGTTTTTTCTATCTTTAATGACTCTTTAAGAAAGTGCTTGTGGGGGGGAGAGACCTGCAATAAAAGCCAGAATTTGGGTTTGGAAAGAGTGAACATGACTTATTTTGTGGTTGTTGTGATATCCTGGAAGAGATTTGAACTGTGAGGTATCTTTTTTTTTTTTTTTTTTCCGCGTAGAAGGCCTGGCTGACATAATGAAAATGTAGCTTGAAAGAAAGCCATTGCACACTAGCTCCCTTTGGCATGATGGTCCATTCCAGCCCTATAGACTACTGGACTAGAAGCAGCCTTTCATTCAGTTTGTCTTACTGAGAGGAAAAACTGCTTTGTGTAATAACTTTATGGCAAATGTTGGCAGAGGATTTGTACTGCATACTGAAAGAGAGACATTTCTGACCGCAGCTCATGAACCACTCTTATTTACACTGGCACTTGTCCATTATTTGTTCATAGGCTTTCTGTCTCTGTTAAATGTGTTCCAATTTTGGGGCTAAATCATTGCCAGTAGTTTCCAGGACATTCCGCTAGGCTAAGCAAAATTACCCCAAGCGGTAGTCAGAAACCACGGGTGTAATACTATGTTTTAAGTACAGAGTATGTGCAGAAAATTTAAGATCCTGTGTGTGTTATCCATGCGTACCGTATCGTGAACCAGAGGTTTTATTCTTAAGAATCCATGAAAAGAGTGCTCTGAGAGATAAGGAGAGCAATTTCACTTAACTGCTATTGTAAAATCCTCATCCTTTAATGAATCAGATTAAGAAATAGGGCAATCGTTTTCTCAGGACTACTGTAATTTAATCTCATAAATTCTGAACTGCCTAAAATATTTTATTACTTTCAACTTTTGGTTTTGGTATCTATGAGATTCATTTTTTAATTTTTTTTTTCATGCATTAAAAAGCATATATGAGACATTATTTCCAAAGACACCATTCGGCCCGTTCTATGAAGGCATAATGCTGGCAGTAAAGGGTCTGTACCAGCACAAAATCATGTGCTAATCTAGGAATAGATTGGCTTCCACATTCTAGTGCTATCTCACACTGATGCTAAATAGCACTATAACACTGACGGCTTGCAGTGTGCCTTCCTTATACTAAGGGCCGGATTTTAAAAGCCCTATGCACGCCGGGCCTATTTTATAAAGGCCCCGCGACATGTGTAAAGCCCTGGGACGCGTCTAAGTCCCGGGGCTTTACAAAAGGGGCGGTCTGGGGTTGGGTTGGGGGCGGGGAGGGGAGGGGAGGGCCAGAGGCCTCCTGCACAGCAGCCATTTGCCGCTGTGTCAGAGGATCTTGCGCCGACCCCTGATTTTATAACATGCGCACGCATAAAATCGGGCATACATGTGTGCACGCCGGGTAGAGTGCGCACATGTACGCCCGCACGTACATTTGAAAATCTACCCCTATGTGTAAGAAGGCATGGGAAGCACTGAAATATGCAAGAAAATAAGGGAGTTTATTTAGTGTTATCTGCTTAAACTTAATATCCCACATATATCAAAAATTCACTAAGTGGTTTACAAGCAGTAAAGCATACCCCATCTCTATAACCCACCCAGCACAAACTAAATCCTGTATACTTAACAACAAACATGTACCTAAAATCCTAAAACATCACAACACCCTAAATCCCACCCCCATCTCCCACCCAACATTTACATACCCTATCCATTGTACAGCAAACATAAAAAAACAACCATAAAATCCTAAAAAATCATAGCACCCTCCTCTACCAACTCCCACTCCCTCTGCCATTTACCTCCACAGTAGAGATCCAACAATTTAAAGAACCAAATCATTCCCTAATGGCATGCACCAAGGAAACTGCACTGCAGGAAACCCTGATAACATAGCTGCTGTTACACACCCCGTCCGCACCTGGCCCGCAGACGGGCCTGCTCACCTCCATGGTTCCACAGCAGGTCCCGGGTCGGCCTCCCTAGCGGCAGCTACAAGCGCTTCCAGGCCTCGGCGCACCGCAGCAGCGGTCACCGGGCCTTCCACTGTGCACCAGGCCTCACGCCGGAGCTCGGCGTCCTCAGCTATATTGGCCACGCCCCTACGCGCGGACCGCCCAACCTCTTGTAGGGCCAAGGGCGGGTCCTAGCTCCATGGCGCGTCCTGATTGATTCCCGGATATAAGGAAGTCCCTGCTTGTACTTCCTTGCCTTGGCAATCGGGTTAGTGTCTTGCTAGATTGTCACTGCATCTGACCCTTATTCCAAGTCTCGTTCCAGGATCCTTCTGTTTCAGTTCTGTTCCTACTAGAGATGTGAATCGTGTCATCGATCGTCTTAACGATCGATTTTGGCTGGGGGGGGGAGGGAATCGGATCGTCGCGGTTTTAGGTTTGTAAATATCGTTTAAATCGTGTTTTAGTGTGCCGGGAAAACCGGCACACTAAAACAACCCTAAAACCCACCCCGACCCTTTAAAATATATCCCCCACCCTCCCGAACCCCCCCAAAATGCCTTAAATTACCTGGGGTCCAGAGGGGGGGTTCCCGGTGTGATCTTTTACTCTCGGGCCTCCGGCACCAAAATGGCGCCGGCGCTACCTTTGCCCAGCAAAGTTAGCGCCGGCGCCATTTTGTTTTTTGTCCCCCGATGTCAGGAGCGTGGGAGATCGCTCCCGGACCTCCGCTGGACCCCCAGGGACTTTTGACCAGCTTGGGGGGGCCTCCTGACCCCCACAAGACTTGCCAAAAGTCCAGTGGGGGTCCGGGAACGACCTCCTGCAGTCGAATCGTGTTGCCGTACGGCCGGCACCGTTTTGCACAAAATGGCGCCGGCCGTACGGCAACACGATTCGACTGCAGGAGGTCGTTCCCGGAACCCCGCTGGACCCCCAGGGACTTTTGGCAAGTCTTGTGGGGGTCAGGAGGCCCCCCCAAGCTGGCCAAAAGTCCCTGGGGGTCCGGGAGTGATCTTCTGCACTCTTGACGTCGGGGGACAGGAACCGAAATGGCGCCGGCGCTACCTTTGCCCTGTCATATGACAGGGCAAAGGTAGCGCCGGCGCCATTAATGCAGACGTGGCCCGAGAGTGGAAGATCACACCGGGACCTCCCCACTGGACCCCAGGTAATTTAAAGCATTTTGGGGGGGTTTGGGAGGGTGGAGGATTTATTTTAAAGGGTCGGGGTGGGTTTTAGGGTTGTTTTAGTGTGCCGGTTTTTTCGCCCTCCCCCTTCCCCCGATTTACGATTTTTGACGATAAATCGGGGGAATTCCTATTATATATCGCCTATAACGATTTAAAATATATTGGACGATATTTTAAATCGTCAAAAAACGATTCACATCCCTAGTTCCTACCTTGTTCCTGCTTACTAGTACTCTAGCATACATCTGTTCCTGTTCGTCTGTCCATCTCCCCAGGTAATACCTTTGGACTGTCTCACTGGTACCGACCTCAGCTTGTTCCTTGACCTGCCTGCCTGCTGCCTGCCTTCTGACATCAGCTTGTTCCTAGACTCATCTGCCTGCTGCTTGCCTTCTGACCTCGGCCTGCCTGTGACCTCGTCTGACCTTCGGTACCTGACCTCTGCTTTGCTGACTACTTCTTGGACTGACCCCTGGACTCTGACCTCTGCCTGCTTGACCACATCTCTAGATTCTGGCTCTGTTCCTAGCCTTGTCATCACCTACAATATTCTGGTCTTCCTCGTTCCATCTGAACTCCAGTCTCGAACCTGACTGCACTACCCTGCTGTCTGTGGGCACGCCGGACTTCCATCCTTCCAGGAGACCCTGCGAAGCCCACCTAAGTCCAAGCGGCCCGGGTCCCTATGGGCTCCTCCCAGGGGGACCTCAGGCTTCCAGTGGTGAAGCTCATCCTAGCCTCTGTCTCCTCCAGTGCTCCGCCCCCTGGGGGGCAGGTGCTTCCTGGTCCCTACCAGGGAGTCGTTCTTCACTGCTCCAGGACAAGGGTCCACCCTTGAGCGCAATAGCTGCATTTGAAACTAGGGTCATAATTTAGTGCTCCAGCTTTTAAATGACAATTTCTCATAAAAATGCTACTTTGATAATTATAGGATTGTAGTTTATTAATGAAACAACAAAAATGAGTAGTGCAGCACTAAAACGTAAACCCTATTGTAGGTATT
The DNA here is from genome assembly GCF_901001135.1 of Rhinatrema bivittatum. Classification (NCBI taxonomy): domain Eukaryota; kingdom Metazoa; phylum Chordata; class Amphibia; order Gymnophiona; family Rhinatrematidae; genus Rhinatrema; species Rhinatrema bivittatum. The sequence goes on from NC_042616.1 coordinate 179,278,607, forward strand.
TCACTACTCGCCCTAAATCAGTGTTGACTAGTGTAATCCTGGTGGTATGAATCTATTGTTACAAGTGGGCTTAAATAGCCACAGTCTCATTATTTACATAGAAACATAGAATATGATGGAAGATAAAGACCACATAGCCCATCCAGTCTGCCCATTAACATCTCCTGCTCAGCTTTATAGTCCCTTCCTATCCCTTAGAGATCCCCCTTTGCTTGTCCTATATTTTTTTTTAATTCAGATACTGTCTTTGTCTTTACCATCTCCAATGAGAGACTGTTCCATGCATCCATCACCCTTTATGTAAAGAAATATTTCCTTAGATTAGTCTTGAGGTTATCCCCTTCACCCTCATCCCATGAGCCTTTGTTCCAGAGTCTCAATTCCATTGAAAGAGGCCCACCTCCTATGCATTTATTCCTTGAAGATATTTAAAAGTATCTATCATATCTCACTTTCCCTCCTTTCCTCCAGGATATTCCAGTTTATGTCTTTAAATCTGTCTTCATATGTATTCAATGAAAATGTATGCTATGGGCTGGGGTTGGGACTTCAGCAACAATTAACACAACCTTTTCCTTTTGAAATCTAACCTGGTAGGACATTTCCACACCCTTTTCTGGAATTCCCCATAATTCATTCTACTCATAGAGATTTTTCTGAATTTCATAACCTGCATGTTTCTTTTTCCCCTAAATGGAATTTCTCTCGACTGTTGTCTTCTTGGTTTCACTCATATGTTAAAATCAACAACAGGAGTATAAAATGGAAGGTCTGGTACCAATGTGGTATATGGTTCTTGAAACAATTAAGAATTGATTTTGAATTGCTTCCTTTTAACCTTCTAGTTTCACAATTTGGTCTGCTGGCTTCTCGACATTATTGCTGGTTGCAACTTCGGAACAGCATTTGATCCGGTCATGTTCCATTGCTCTCTCTAGACTGCTTTTCTAAATTGGCCAGCCTGTATAGAGACTTCGGCCCATTTGGACATTTGGCTACAACTTTATATAAAGAGATCCAGTGAGCTAAGTTTTCAGTTTCTGATGGTTTACAGACCACCTGGCTCTCCAAGCTTGATTGTTCAGATGAAGATGTTGGCAAGTCCTGTCTGTGGAACTCTGCTATATGCATATCTTTATCTTCCAGCATAACTCAGTCATTGTAATTTGTCATGCATTGTGCTGGGTGGACACCATGGAAATTATTCAGAGCTGGCTTTTTCAAAGATCATCAGTGTTGGTCCTGTAAAGCCTGTAAAGCCATTTTATCTCATATGCTTTTTTTATGTCCTTTGGTAAATGTATTTTGGACATCGGTGTGCGACACTATACAATAGATTCTTGGAATCAAATATTCTAGCTCTAATTCTGGCATTATTTTCAGGGCAGCAGCTTTTCCCATATTTTTTTCACCATCCCAGAAATAGTTCTTAGATTTTCTTTAGGATATTGCTGTTAAGATGATTCTTTCCAGTTGAAAGAATAGTAATTTACTTCATGAACATTTTTGGTGGAATTTGGTTTGTATATACTATAAATATGAAAAAGCTGTTGCCATTAAATTTAATAGATTGGCCAAATGGTTGGAGGTGTGGAGGCCATTGGATCACTATTTTTTTTTATTGCATCTCCCTATCAATCTCATAATTGGCTGGACTACCATACTGTTATGTATATGTATGCAAACTTCTCTAATAACTTTCTGTTTTAATAGCTTCATGGACTGTTATACTGTTTTTTTTTTTCCTACAGGACTTGTACACTTCTAAACATCTTTAATAAGCATATTTGAGCTGAAAAAAAATATGAAAATGTATGCTATCAGTTTCAAGATGAACACAAGGAAGTATTTCTTTAGTCTGCAGATAGTTAAACTGTGGAATCAGCTGCTGCCAAATGCAGTCACACAAACAGTATAGTAATGTTCAAGAGGGGTCTGGATGCATTCCTGGCAGACAAGCATATAAAAGGAGATTAAAGATTGGTTAGAGGCCAAGTAGCTTCACACTTTTATAGATCTACAGGGAGCACTTAAATGAAGTCTGGTTTTCCTCTGGTGACTCTGGGGCCACTGTCAGAGACAGTATGCTAGGCTAGATGGACCACTGATCTGACACAACTTGGCCATTCTTAGATTGTTTTGTGTCTAAGAGGAACTACATCTGCCTGTCTCCAACCCTTTGAAACTACTTTTTTCTCTAAAGAAGCATTGAAAAGTTAAGGAGGACTTCCCTAAGTTCTCTTAATACCCTTAGAAGTATCTCACCTGGCCCTTTTGTTTTATCTACTATTAGTTTTGCTAGCTCCTCACAAACACAGTCTTCAGAAAATTAATTGAGGTCTTCCTCACTTCCATTCCTATTTGTGGCAGTTATTTGTGATCTTACTCTATAAGCTGTTCCTCAGTGAACACTGAGCCGAAATATTTGTTAAGCAATTCTGCCTCCTCATTGTTAGCCTCTACATATACCTTTCCTTCACCTTTGAATCTTACAAACTCACTTTTGCACTTCTTCCTGTCACTAATATTTCAACAAAAAGGTCTTTCTGCCCTCTTTTACTGTATTAGCTATTTTTCTACCATTTGCACCTTGCTTTCCTACTTTTCCAGCTTTTCCAAGCTTCTCCAGAAATCGTCTTCCTCTTTCTGTAATTTCTTCTTTACTAAACTGTTTCCCCTTTCTTTTTCTGCCTCTGCTTTAAAATAATGGTTCTCAACCCTGTCCTCAGGATACACCTAGCCAGTTGGATTTCCAAGATATGCACAATGAATGTGCAGGAGTTAAATTTGCATACATATACGAATACCCGGTATAAAAAAAGTATTAAATAAATACATAAATAAAATAAATATTCATTGTGGATATCTTCAAAATCCAACTGGCTAGGTGTGTCCTGAAGACTGGGTTGAGAACTCCTGCTTTTTTCTTGTTATCTTTATTTACTTTCCTATCAAAAATGTTTTTTTGTAGGGATGTACAGAGGCAAAATTTTTGTTTTGGTTCATTTGTTCATTTCATAGGCCACCTCTATTCATTTGGTTCATTTCAAATGAAAACAAAAAAATTGATTAATTTGTTGCATTCATGTTTTGTTTTCCATTAAAGTCATTCGGGGAAGCAATGCAGCCTATTTTGAGCTCCAAAATTGGAGTTCTTTAATCAATTCTAATGAAACATATGGGTAGACATCATCAGAAGGCAGAAGAGAACTCCAAGGCACCAAAAATATGACAAAGCGGCACCACAAGTGGCATGAATAGCCTACGGCACCATAAAGGGGCAAAAGAGTACCAGCATCATGAGAGGAGCAAAGCAGCAGCCAGAGTGGCAAAAACACCCCAAAGCTTCAAAAGAGGGCCCCAATAACAGTTTCATGTACCTCCAAAGGTAGCATGAGAGGGGACAATTGGCACTACGCTGTGAACATACTAAGGCACCTTGAAGGGGAAATGAAACAGCAAAGGTGGCAGGAAAAACCTCAAGGCACTAAAACAGACACAAAGCAGCACAAAGAGTGGAATGAACACCCCAAAATACCATGAGAAGTACAAAGCAGTCAACCACAGTGGCAATAATACCCCAAAGTGTAGAGTCTGGAGTATGGCAGCAAGGCAGAGTGGCAGTTACACCCTCAAGGAGTAAAATCTGAGATATGGCAGCAACGCTAAGTGGCAGAAAGTCCCCCAAGGTGTAGGATAAGTTGTAAAGCAGCAAGACAGAGAGAAAGAAAAATCTCCAAGGTAATACATCAGAGTTATGGCAGCAAGGCAGAGTGTCAACAAGACACTTAGGGGCGGATTTTAAAAGGGTTATGCACGTAATTCACGCACATAACCCTTTTAAAAGCCTCCTGCGCGCGCCGAGCCTATTTTGCATAGGCTCGGCAACACGCGTAAGTCCCGGGACTTGAAAAAATGGGCGGGCAGTGGGAGGGCCGGGGGCAGGGCCGGAGCCTCCAGGCACAGCGGCCATTTGCCGCTGTGCCCAGGATCCCTGGCCGGCCATCGCGGCGCGCGCAACCTACGCCTGCCCAGAGGCAGGTGCAACTTAAAAATTAAAGGTAAGGGGGGGTTTAGGTAGGGCTGGGGGGCGGGTTAGGTAGGGGAATGGAGGGGAAAGTGGGGGGGGGGGGCAGAACGGAGGAAGGCTGTGTGGCTCGGCATGCACAAGTTGCAAAATTGTGCACCCCATTGCGCTCGCCGACCCTGGATTTTATAACATGCGCACGACTGCGCACGCATGTTATAAAATTGGGCATAGATTTGTGCGCGCCGGGTTGCACGCACAAATCTACACCCCTACATAGTTTTTAAAATCTGGCCTTTAAGGTATAGTATAAGAGATATATCAGCAAGGCAGATTGGCAGCTAGACCCCTAAGGTATAGAATCTGGGATATGGCAGCAAGACTGAGTGGTAGCTAGACTCTCAATATGCTTTCAGTCTTCTTGCTACTTGCATGAAATCCATCAGAGAAAATGGAGTTTCTTTGCACATTGTCAGTCCTTTCAGTGGAAGAACATCAGTGACACCTGTTCCAGATGCTAGCTATAGCCTAGTTAAAAAATAATGCATCACCTTGATTGGTCCTCCATCCTGTCTACTTGCCTACTTCTCCTGCCTCAGCTTTGATCTGGCTGCTATCTCACACAAGCATCGATTGGTTGCCAGATTTACCAGTATTTTTCCCCGGCAACTTTTTTATTTTTAATAGATTTTCAAAACAAAGCGAGATTCGATGAAATTTTGTTGGAATTTAAATCATTCTGTTTTGAAACGATCCAAAACAAAATAGGAAATTTTGTCTCATTTCCTATTTCGTTTCTCCAAATGCCTATCCCTACTACGATTCTCAGCAATATCTATGTAATATCTTGGATCTTGGTATTTGGCAGAAGCATACTTCCCGGGACAACATGTCTTGTTAGCAGATGGATGCCTCTGCACCAGCAGTAGCACTAGCATGACTTTTCACTGGGTTACACTGGATCAAATATATTAGCACCAGATGCTATATTTAGTAGGGATGTGAATCGTTTTTGAACAATTAAAATTATCGTCAGATAATTTTAGAATCGTTCTAAATCATTAGAGTGCACGATACAATATTTATCGTCAGGGGCATTTGTTTTGTATCGTTAAATAGGGCACGGGAATTATTTGGGGGAGGGCGGGAAAACCGGCACACCAAAATAACCCCTAAACCCACCCCGACCCTTTAAAACCAATTCCTTACCCTCCCCCACCCTCCCGAACCCCCCCAAAATGTTAAATTACCTGGTGGTCCAGTGGGGGGGGGGGTCCCGGCGCGATCTCCCGCTCTCGGGCCATCGGCGCCATTTTGGCTACCACTGATAAAAATGGCGCCGATGGCCCGATAAAAAAAAACCCACCCCGACCCTGTACAAATTACCCCTTTGCTTCTCCCACCCTCCCGACCCCCCAAAAAACCTTTTACATGTACCTGGTGGTCTAGCGGGGGGTCCGGGAGCCATCCCTACAATCATACCCTCAGTGCCGGTGCTGGAGTTTCAAAATGGCGCCGATCGCCTTTGACCTCACTATGTCACAGGGAGCGACGGTCACTCCCTGTGACATAGTAAGGGCAAAGGCAATCGGCGCCATACTGGCAGTCGATCGTCTTTGCCCTCACTGGGTTTTTTTTTATCGGGCCATCGGCGCCATTTTTATCAGTGGTAGCCAAAATGGCGCCGATGGCCCGAGAGCGGGAAATCGCGCAGGGACACCCCCCTCCCCCCCCCCCCCCCACTGGACCACCAGGTAATTTAACATTTTGGGGGAGGCTCAGGAGGGTGGGAGAGCAAAGGGGTCATTTGTAAAGGGTCGGGGTGGGGTTTTTTTTATCTGCTCAGGCCTCACTAAAAAATTAACAATGTGAATTGGAATCGGAACCGATTCCAATTCACATCTCCAAGGATATGATTTTTTTCTCCCACCATCCGAACCTGATCGTTAAAACGATCGGGCACACGATTCACATCTCTAATATTTAGTGCAGTGTAACCAAATACAAAATAGTTCTAGTGCCATTTTATGCTATATTTGGATCATATATTGGCTCCCATGGTTTCTATATAGTTCATGTGAATGCATGAGTATATTTGTTGGAACCATGTTTATTTATTTATTTGTTTGTTTATTTATTTATTTATTTTGGAGATTTAGATTCTGCTTTTCCAGGCACTTCAAAGCACATTACTTTCAGGTACTGTACATTTTTCTCTGTCCCCAGAGGACTCACAATCAGGGAGGATAACTTTAAAAGAATTGCCTGTGAGTCCATATTCTTTGACATATGGGCTCACATGCGCATGTGTGTGAATTTTATATTGTGTATATGCAATAGCACACATGATATAAAATATGCATAACATTTACGTGTGAAGGTTGCACATACATTTGTGCATGGCTTCATGTTGCGCTCAACTTTGCACATGTATCCTATATATCTATGCATCCACAATGCACAATTTCTGGTTCGGCCAGGACAGGCTTATTTAACCATGCCCCCACCAACTTAACAGTCCAACTTCATCACCAAGGATGTCGCCCAATTGGCTTCCCTAGTGATGGAAAATGAGAAGGTGCTATTCCCCATCCAATGAGTTGGAAGGAACTTGTTCAAAAACAAACTGGCCTGGAAAGGCCTGCAAAGAGAATTTAACCACCGAGCATTGTACCCATGTGGGATAAATGGATAGCAGGTAGAAAGGGTAGGGTCAGGTTATTGGGGGGGGGGGGGGGGGCACTGAGGGATTTCTAAGAGTATGGGGATGGGATGGGGTGGGGCAGATTGGGATGTGCATCGGGGGTAACTAGAGGGTGCCCAAATTGATAACAAGTATGGTAAGCATCAATAGGTATGTCTGGATACAATAACAAATGTACATTCCATTAATAGCATGATGAATGTACATGTGTTGCCAAAGTAAAATAATACAAGACTGAAATCATAGGCAAGGATAACAATGGATGACTTGAAACAATAGTCACAAGTATTGTAAAGGTGCAATTATGAGCTAGAACTTCCTATGGGACATTTAATAGATTTAATGGTGGCGCTAATAGAAGAGTAAACCAATGTCTTTCTTTCAGATGTGAGAGATTTTACCCTGTCCTATGGTTTCTGTAATTCACAAAGCTGTGTGCTCTCTGAAAAGGGATATTCCCACTGGCTGGACTTTTCAGCTTTCTCCCTCATGGAAAAAAATACCATGGCAGTTCATGAAGTGTCCCTCTTCTGGGGTACTTTCAGCCATGGTGGCAGCAGACCACATCTAGGTGCATTAAGGGAGTGCAAAGATCCGTGCTATTCATGCTAGATGTCAGTAGACTACATAGATACATACCAGTATGAAGGTCCCAGTAGCAGCTACAGAGCACAATAAACTTTGTATTCCTATTTCTCTGTATAGATTGAGGACCTGAGGGAAAAGGCCCTGGAGCTGTACCAAAAACATCAGAGGTGGCTAGACCGACTGTATGCCAGTGTTGCGTTCGTCGGTCTTCGACGGCTTCGCCCTGCCTACCTTTCTCTATTTGCGGCTCCTCCTGCTCACCTTGGACTGATGGCCGCCACGGCATCAGTTTGCCGACCTCTCCCGTGTCCCCAGACCGGCTTTGGTACTGCCTCCCACCATGCTCCTTCAAGGTACCTCTAGGGTGCGCGTGCGCATGCTGCCCTCATCTTTATTTCCATGTTGGCACGAACCTCAGGGGCGTCCCCCTGTACTGACTCCAGGGTATATCTGCCGTGCCTACTACATTTGCTAGCTCGTTGAGTTAGCAACGGGAACTCGTACGGATGGGATTCGCTCTCCGTTCCTAAGCTACTCTGCCACTCCAGATCTACTGGAACTCTTACTACCCTTTGGGGTCACTAACGGGGAACCCACTCCTCGGAAGCCTCTCTGCTTCTTTCAGGTGTTATCAGGAAACCGGTACTCGCTCCTCGAGGGTCCATGTTCCCTGTGTTGCTGCTTGCAACTTCTACCTTCTACTTGGAAGAACTAACTACTGTCACCATCTGTGAGTACAGAAACATCTCTCTCTCTACAGTACCGGTTCACCAGAATCAGGTACTCGCTCCTCGAGGGCCTGCCCTCTGCTCCGGTGCCAGACCTCTCGTCTAGTGGAATCTCTGCTACTGCTAGTGAATACAACGCTACCGAGTCTCTCTGCTCAAAGGGTTCAGGTACTCGCTGCTCAAGGGCCTGCTCTCCCTGTCTCGGAGCTCTCCTATTCTACTTGGGACTCTGAATGCTAATTCTACTGTGTGCTCATAACTCTCAGTCTCTTTCCACTACAGCACTGCTTACAGAGGATCTGTTTCCAGTATTCTGTGAGAGACGTGCCCAGCCGGGCTCTACAACTACTACCCACTACTGCCACCTCTGGTGGTTCCATATACTGTTTAATAAAAGATTCAAATCTGTGTTTGTCTGTCCGAAGTTTAGCCTGACACTGTGGTCCCTCATGGGACTGCCCCCCATGGGCATGGTCAGCTGTCACAGTGTCCAAGGATCCTCCCAAACACCAATAACCCCAACAGCCAGGTGAGATGGGGCTGAAAGTAAGTTCATAATATGGCCATCACAGAGATTTTCACATGGTCTGTCAATGTCCTGTTTCCATCACCAGCCACACTACTGGTCTACTAGTCAGTCACACCTTGTCATTGCCTTGAGTTTAAACAAACCCTCATGCCTTGGAATTTCTCAGGGTCATGGGCAATGTTCTTTCAACTTTTTGAAAGACTGTGTGTGCAAAAATGTTCTTTTTGTACAACTTTTTATAAGCAAAGTTCAAATGTGTGCACTGCAAGCCAGTAAAATGCAAATCATATTGGGATTTCTTATGTGAGCTATGTTTTCCTGGGTGCACAGTTTAGAAGGAGAAGTGGTCAGGGGCAGCACAATCATTAAGCGTTACTTAGAAGGCATTCTTTCATTGTAAAGCTCCATTGCTGTTTTATGTAAACCGAGGTGATCTCAAAGTTTCTCGGTATATATAAATGTTTAAATAAATAAATAAATCATCTTGCCTAACTGGAAATCCTTCAGCGTGTTTGAACCCACTCCTAAATTTATTACCAATGAAAGTATATACCCCTTATCCTAGATACACCCACACAGTATATGCTGCATCACAGCCCTTAATGTCTTTCAATATAAATCACAACCCAAGGCAAACTACCATGGAACAAAGTGTACATCTGAGCCCATATCACAAGCAAGGCACCATCTAGTAAAATACTTCTGAATTGAACCTTCCATATTTCAAGTAGCCATTCTATGGCCATGCCAACACCCGTATGATATGGATTTCCTGTAGCTAGGAGCATTTCCCTTTGCCTACACCTCTCCCTCTAACTGCCTATATGGTTATGCATATAATATCTGGGGCAAATAAGAACATGAAATTACATACTTTTTCTGTTCTCTTCACAGATAACACTTTCTTATCATTGTCTGAGAAAGAAAAAGAGGAGGAGGAAGCAGATGGCTCAACTCCGGCCCCTCCTGAAGTTCTGGCAGCAGACACCACTACTGGGGAGCAGCAGCAACCAGAAAGATTGGCATCCCCTGCACAGCATCTTGGAAGTGGTGGCAGTCCAGCCTCTTCCCTCCCATGACAGGCTCTGGGTGGGTCAGCAACACCAGACATCTCTCTCTCCTTCCCATTAGGGCCTCTCCCCCTTCTGCCCTTGGATCTGGGGATGGTGAAAATCAGACTAGTCACCCTTTGCTAGCTGAGAGAGGCCCAGACCCTGCTCAACCTCCTCCCGTCATCTTCTGCTGATCTGTCAGTAGCTCCTCAGCCTGGCTCAATGGTTGGAGTACCAGCTTCAGGCTGTTCAGACAAGGCATACAGATTATATTGGAGGAGATGAGAGGGGTCCGAGCTGACCTCAGGATTCTGGTCACAATGGTGAAGTGACGACAGATACTCAAGAGTGCCTCATGGCAGCTCTTGAGCTCATTAGCATGAGGCTACCATCACAGTGAGCTGACTCCTAGGCCTTCAGGACCTGGTCTCTTTAGGTACCAGGGCCTTCTTTTTTTTTATATAGGGGGTCATTTATTAAGTTATTATATAGGTATAACTCATGATGAATGCCTTATATTGTGCTTTATTTTGGCCAAAATACACCCCTATTAACATGAGCTGCTTTGCATGTGATTTGCATGCATACATTTTGTAAATCCATTGTAAATCAGCTTATGCCTAGGTAATGGAATGCAAATGCATTCATGGGCCTTGTCAAATAAAATATGTCACGTTAATTCTTGAAAAGTTAGCTACAAATCAAAGAGTGTAGCTAACCTTTCTGCTGGAGCATCAGGACAGTAATACACATCCCGATGCTCTGGGACAAAATTTAAAGGGCCAGCAGAGGACCTAACTTCCTCCCTCTAAAGTATAAAAACTCCCTTTGGGAAGTCTTGGCAGAGCCCCGCCCATGATCCTAATGCTTCTAGATATTGCCCAGCAAGTCAAAATGTTTAAAAAAAATAATCATGCAGCAATGCCCCACCTTCTTCCCAAAACTCCTCCCCTTTTAATATAATATACTCCCTAGACTTGTCCACCACAGTTTTTCTCCCTTGAGCATCCAACCCCCTGGAATCACCCTTCCATAGAATCAAATCCCTGGTGTCAGTGGTCCTCACCCCACTCCCAGATTCTCTTAGAGAAAAATAAGTTCCCAGTAGTCTAGTGGCCCATCCCCAAAAACTGGACCCTCCCTTACCTAGAGAAGTCATCCCTGGTGTCTAGTGGTGGTTTGGCCACTGTTGGAAACAGGATGCTAGGCTTGATGGACCATTGGTCTGACCCAGTATGGCATGTTCTTATGTTCTTATGTATAGATCTGATTGCATATTTGCCTTTACCCACACCAATGACATATGAGGAATGAACAAGTGCATTACCATCTGGAAGATATAGTGTATGCCTTGATCTTGAAAGGACCTAAAAAAGTGAAGTTACCATTGAGATGGAGTTTCATTTCTAAACAATGTACCGCATGTACTTCATCTTTACTTGTCTTTGATTACTTGCCTGTTTTCTAAGTCTGAAATAAACTCAGCAACAGTTCTATTAGTGCCTATAATTTCGACTGTTTTTTCCCGTGCTGTTTGTATCGAGGCTTATGTGGATATTGGTGCATGTATTAGATATTCCATGGGTTCTTTTTGCACATATCTCATTTTTATGCCATTCCCTTATTATATCCCATGGAGGTGCCTGCTTTTGCCACATGTGCTAAAAAAAATATGCACTGCAAAATAGCACCAATTTTACCATGGGTCTTATTACATCAGCCCCTATGTGTGCTGTATCATACAGTATATCAGTCCAAGAGTTTCTAATAGTTATGTATAGCTTCTTCTATCCTACCAATGCTTTGTCCTGTGAATACAGGATGAAAATAATAGTTATGAACCAGCTTCAGGTAGTAGATAATCTCTGATGACTTGCTGGAATATCTTTAGAGTGAGGGTATGTAAGGATTACTGGTGGTGGAGGTGGGTGGAGGTGGAGGCCAGAGAAACACCAAACAGTTCCTGATAGCTCTCAAGTCCAGCCCCTGGTGATGTGGCCTTCTTGAAAGCAGTCATGAATTCTTAACTGCAAGAAGATGTAGGTATCGTGAGTAGGGATGTGAATCGGGCTTCGGACGATTGAAAATATCGTCGATATTTTCAAAATTGTCAGAAATCGGGGGCTCCCCAAAACGATAGGAAAACCCCACGATATTGATCATGGGGGTTCCCTTATCATTTTGGGGGAGGATGGGAAAAACGGCACACAAAAATAACCCCTAAACCCATCCCGACCCTTTAAAACTAACCCCTTAGCTTCCCCCACCCTCCCGACGCCCCCCAAAACTTTTTACAGGTACCTGGTGGTCCAGTGGGGGTCCCGGGAGTGATCTCCCGCTCTGGGCCATCCTCCCGCTCCCAGGCCGTCGGCTGCCAGTAATCAAAATGGCGCCGATGGCCCTTTGCCCTTACCATGTGACAGGGTATCCGTGCCATTGGCCGGACCCTGTCACATGGTAGGAGCACTGGATGGCCGGCGCCATCTTGTGCTCCTACCATGTGACAGGGGCTGACCAATGGCACTGGTAGCCCCTGTGACATAGTAAGGGCAAAGGCTATCGGCACCATTTTGATTACTGGCAGCCGATGGCCCGAGTGCAGGAGATTGCTCCCGGACCCCCGCTGGACCACCAGGGGCTTTTGGCAAGTCTTGGGGGACCCTCCTGACCCCCACAAGACTTGCCAAAATTCCAGCGGGGGTCCAGGAGTGACCTCCTGCACTCGGACCGTCGGCTGCCAGTATTCAAAATGGCACCGATAGCCTTTGCCCTTACTATGTCACAGGGGCTACCGGTGCCATTGGTCAGCCCCTGTCACATGGTAGGAGCACAAGATGGCGCTGGCCATCCAGTGCTCCTACCATGTGACACGGTCCGGCCAATGGCACGGATACCCTGTCACATGGTAAGGGCAAAGGGCCATTGGCGCCATTTTGATTAGTGGCAGCCGACGGCCTGGGAGCGGGAGGATGGCCCGGAGCGGGAGATCACTCCCGGGACCCCCAATGGACCACCAGCTACCTGTAAAAAGGTTTTTGGGGAGGTCGGGAGGGTGGGGGAAGCTAAGGGGTTAGTTTTAAAGGGTCGGTTTGGGTTTTTTGTTTATCGGCTCGGGCGCAGCGAATAAACAAAACCACGATTGGGCCTGATGCAAAAAAACCAACATGTGAATCGGAACCGGAATCTGAACCGATTCCGGTTCCGATTCACATCTCTAATCATGAGTATATCCTGGAAATCTGGATAGGATGTCCATGATGATGCCCTTGGCATTGCAGACCACCTACCTACTGAGGGCATGGAAGCCCTTGCAGTTGCAGTAGGTGACCTCATCTCCCCCTGGTGACCTTATTGGAACATGAAATCAATAAGAACATAAGAACATAAAGCTTGTCATACTGGGTCAGCAAGGGTCCATCAAGCCCAGTATCCTATTTCCAATAGTGGCCAATCAAGGTCACAAGTACCTGGCAGGATCCCAAGGGGTAGATACATTCCAATTGTTCCCAAGACAGAGGAGAAACATTTATTTATTTATTTATTTATTTTTAATGTTTATATACCGATGTTCCTGTAAAGAATACATATCACACCGGTTTACAAGGAACTGAACAGTCGCCTCCAGGGTGGAAATACATTAAAACAGTCGCCTCAAGGCAGAATACATTAACACAAGTATACAGGAAAACTATTAAAGAGAACTTTCATAAACTCAATTAAATGTAACTGGGAACCATAAATCAGGAACATATGTACAGAGGTAGGTATATCGTCTGTCGCTTCACCAGATTTTAGCTCTCAGGGAAAGCTTGAGGGGCGGATTTTCAGAGCCCTGCTCGCGTAAATCCGCCCAAAACCGGGCGGATTTACGCGAGCAGGGCCCTGTGCGCCGGGAAGCCTATTTTACATAGGCCTACCAGCGCGCGCAGAGCCCCGGGACTCGCGTAAGTCCCGGGGTTCTCCGAGGGGGGGCGTGTCGGGGGCGTGTCGGGGGGCGGGCCCGGTCGTCGCGGTGTTTCGGGGGCGTGTCGGCAGCGTTTTGGGGGCGGGTACGGGGGCGTGGCTACGGCCCGGGGCGGTCCGGGGGCGTGGCCGTGCCCTCCGTACCCGCCCCCAGGTCGCGGCCCGGCGCGCAGGAGGCCCGCTGGCGCGCGGGGATTTACGCCTCCCTCCGGGAGGCGTAAATCCCCCGACAAAGGTAAGGGGGGGGTTTAGACAGGGCCGGGCGGGTGGGTTAGGTAGGGGAAGGGAGGGGAAGGTGAGGGGAGGGCAAAGGAAAGTTCCCTCCGAGGCCGCTCCGATTTCGGAGCGGCCTTGGAGGGAACGGGGTAGGCTGCGCGGCTCAGCGCGCGCCGGCTATACGAAATCGATAGCCTTGCGCGCGCCGATCCAGGATTTTAGCGGATACGCGCGGCTCCGCACGTATCTACTAAAATCCAGCGTACTTTTGTTTGCGCCTGGAGCGCAAACAAAAGTAGGCTATTCGCGCTCGTTTTAAAATCCGCCCCTGAGTGAATAGCCAAGTCTTTAGCTTCTTTTTGAATGTCGGAAGGCATGGTTCTTGGAGGAGGTCCGGTGGGAGCAGGTTCCAAAGATGGGGACCTGCAGTGGACAGAGCTCGTTTCCTCAATGAGGTTTTTGTTGGCTGGGTGTGAAGCATGTTCTGGTATGCACTTCTGATTGGTCTATTGGAGATGTGTTGCTGTAGTTGGAAGGATAGGTTGAGGGGGGAGATGTTGTGAAGAGCCTTGTGAATCATCATGAGGGATTTAAATTGTATCCTAAATTGTATAGGCAGCCAGTGAAGATTTTGGAGGATAGGGGTGATGTGATCCCATTTTTTGGTGTTAGTGAGAATTCTGGCTGTCACATTCTGGACCATCTGAAGTGGTTTGATGGTGTTGGCTGGCAGGCCCAGGAGGAGTGAGTTGCAATAGTCCAGTTTAGGGAGGATGATAGATTGTAGTACCAAGCGGAAGTCTCGGAAGTGTAGAAGAGGTTTTAATTTTTTTAAGACTTGCAATTTGAAGAAGCAGTCTTTGGTAGTATTGTTTATGAACTTGGTGAAGTTGAGTTGGTTGTCCAGAAGTACACCAAGATCTCTTACTTGTGGCGTGTGGTCGATTGATGTGAAGGAGAGTTGGGTGGAACTAGTTGGGTTGAATAGAGAGCACTTGTCTGGAGCTATTATGAGGATTTCAGTTTTGCTAGTATTTAGCACGAGGTTGAGGCTTGTTAGCATGTTTTTGATTGCTGAAAGGCAGCTGTTCCAGTAAGACCACGTTTTGTGGAGGGATTCCATTATCGGGATGAGGATCTGAATGTCATCCGCGTATAGGAAGTGTGTTAGCTTGAGGTTAGATAGTAGATGGCAGAGTGGAAGGAGATAAATATTGAATAGTGTAGGTGAAAGGGATGATCCTTGAGGTACCCCCAGCTTTGATCTGATAGGGAGTGATTCTTTGTTGTTAATCCTAACCTTGTATTGCCTGTTTTCAAGGAAAGATATGAACCAGTTGAGCGCTGAACCTGTTATACCAATATCTGCTAGACGCTGAATGAGGCAGGAATGGTTCACAGTGTCGAACGCTGAGGAGAGGTCCAGTAAGACGAGAAGGAAAGGTTGACCATTTTCCAGGTTGATGAGGATGTTATCAGAAAGCGAGGCTAGTAGAGATTCAGTGTTCAGTGACTTTCAAAATCCAAATTGATTGGAGGTTAGAATGTCATTCTCTTCTAGGAATTTGGATAATTGTCTGTTTACTACCTTCTCCATGATTTTTGCAATCATTGGGAGGTTGGCAATTGGTCTGAAGTTAGCTGGGTCAGTGGGTGGAAGGTTAGGTTTTTTAAGGAAAGGCTTGAAAATAGCAAGCTTGAATTGGTCAGGGACTTGACCTTGGGAGAGCGAGCAGTTTATGATGTCTGCTATCGGTTTAGCGATGATGTTAGGAATGGAGAACAGTAGATTGGATGGGATGTGGTCAAGTGGGTGGGACGAGGGCTTCATTTTCCTAAGCATGTTTTCAATTTCTAAGGCGGACGTCTGCTCAAGGGAAGCCATCGAAGCTATAGTTGCTTTGTATTGCATGTGGGTTGGGTGAGAGTGTTGTGTGCTGGTGGTGGGAGGGTAGTTCGGTTGAGGAGAGGGCCCCTTGAGAGGAGCAAGGAGGGTGTCTATTTTTTTCTCAAAGTAGACCGCCAGTTCGTTGGCTTTGTTGGATGCTTGTGCGTCTGGTATGAGAGGGGTAGTTGGTTTAGTGAGGGCTGACACATAGGAAAACAGAGCTCTAGAGTCGAAGATAAAGTGGTGGATCTTTATTGAGAAGAATTCTTTCTTGGTTATATTGATGATGTTTCTGTAAGAGTTTAGGCAAGATTTATAAGCCAAGAGGGTAATAGTGGACGGGTTTTTTCGCCACCTGTGTTCCTTACATCTGAGCTCTTGTTTGAGCGACTTCAACTCCGGCGTGAACCAGGGTTTCCTGTTGTCCTTTTCAGGATGGAGCAATTTTGTGGTCATGGGGCATACTTGATCAGCCACCCTATTGGTGATGTTGATCCATGAGGTACTGGCAGTGTTGACGTCAGAGGTTTAGTTGAGCTAGTTCTTTGGATAAATGAGAGCTGAGGATTTCTCCAGTACAAGGTTTTCTGATGGCGACTGAGGTTGCATGTGTAGTTTGGGGAGGGTGTTCCATGATCTCTAGAGCCGTGGAGATGATTCGGTGGTCCGTCCAAGGGACCTGTAGGCATGATGGATTGTTAACGGACGATATTCCTTCATTTACGAAAATGAGGTTTAACATGTGACCTGCCTTGTGGGTGGGTTCATTGACAATTTGCCTGAACCCCATGTGGCCGAGGGAGGAGAGTAGGGTTTCGCAGTTGGTGGAGCGAGGTAGGACGTCCACGTGCAGGTTGAAGTCTCCCATGAGGATCGCTGGTTTTCCTGCATTAAGATGTTTGGCAGCTAGTTCAATGATGGGGGATGGGTCTGCCTCGAGAATTCCTGGGGGAGCGTAAATCAATCCGATTAGAAGGTATTTTGATTTGAAGAGGGCAAATTCGAGGTTAGCTGTTGTAATTGTGGCTTGTAGGGTCAGGCCTAATCCTTTTTTGGCGGCTAGGAGCAGCCCTCCTCCTCTTTTTTTTATCCTGTGAATAGAGAGTAGGTCATAAGCCTGGGTAGGTAGCTGATTTAGAAGTACTGTATCTGTAGTTTTTAACCAGGTTTCTGTGATAGCACAGATGTCTGGTTTAGTATCGTTTAGGAGGTCGTTGAGGATGTGTGATTTTTTAGAGATGGACTGAGCACTGAATAAAGTCAGTGAGAAAAGTGCCAGGCCTAGTAGTTGTGTGCAAGGCGTTATAGAGATGGGGATGATCCTCTGTTGTCGGTTGCGTGAATGTGGGTAGGGCTTAGGGAGTCTCCTCAGACGGTTGTAGAAGATAGGAATGTTGAAGGAACGCATGGTGGCTACTGGAACTACGGGCAGTGCTGGTAGATCGAGTGGGGCTGGAAAGGGAGGAGCCTGTGGCTATGATAGCTGGTGGAGCTCTGAGGCTTCTCAGAATGCTTGAACCACCAGGATGTGGTAGAAGAGGGCAGGATAAGCAATAATGGAGGCGAAGCAAATATTGAGCCGTACTAGAGGCCGAGTCTCCACTTGGGGCTGCACGAAGGGGCGTGTAGCACTGCTGTGGTGGGGTAGTGTAGCGAAAGGAGGGCCTTTCGTCTGAATCCTCACAAAGGCTCACAAAGGAGCGCACTAAGGGGCAGGCCCCTTAGGTTGCGCTCCTTCGGGTGTGCGACGCCCCAGGGAGCGTCTGCAATTTAAGGGCCTGAAAACAGTGCTGGGCTAGACGGCTGGGTTGGGGGTGGGAGCAGTATCACCTCACCACATGGTCCTGCTGCTTCTCTTTATTTTGCAGGTTTCTGAGCCCTCTTCTCCCTTTTTTTCTCTTAATTTCCCGGTTCACTGTTCACTGCTGGCTCACAGAAGGGAGGGGGTGAGCGGGCTCTTGCCCCGACTGGGCTGTGCCGACCGCACAAGCCCCTGCAGTGGAGGAGGAGAGAGACTGAGAAAGGATCGCGGCAGAAAGAGGGACGCCCAGGGAAGCGTCTGTAATTTAAACGCCTGAAAACAGTGCTGGGCTAGACGGCTGGGTTGGGGGTGGGAGCAGTATCACTCACCACGTGGTCCTGCTGCTTCTCTTTATTTTGCAGGTTTCTGAGCCCTCTTCTCCCTTTTTTTCTCTTAATTTCCCAGTTCACTGTTCACTGCTGGCTCACAGAAGGGAGGGGTGAGTGGGCTCTTGCCCCGACTGGGCTGTGCCGACCGCACAAGCCCCTGCAGTGGAGGAGGAGAGAGACTGAGAAAGGATCACGGCAGAAAGAACATGTTATTTGAAGGAAATATGTTATTTGATGGAAATAAGTCATGATTTGTTGTTGCTGTCAGGTTCACCAATGATTTTCCTCTTTTCTGTTAGTAAGAAAGATCAAGATTGGTGAGGATGAATCAGTTTGGCATGATTTGACTGATGGTGCTCCTCAAGGATCAATTCTATCAGCACCATTGTTTAATATTTATATTTGCCCTCTTGTGCAGATTTTAGAACAATCTGCTCCATGTTTTAAAATCAATGCAAACAATATCCAACTATTTTTTCCTGTAGACTCAAACGTAAATGATACTTTATCTCAAATTGATCTGTGTCTATGTCCAATTACAATCTGGATGTTGAGTCATCAATTAGTCCTTAATGTACATAAAAAATGAGTTCATGTGGATATCTAATAATCAATTTCCAGATGACTGTCAAAGAGTCACCACTTGAAGGATTTTTATATTCCCTTCTCAGATTCAGTGTGGAACATGGGTTTCTATTTTGATTTTTCAATGTCCTGTGTTCCTCACATCCAAAAGCTTCTTTGATTAGGTTTTTTACAAATTGTGACTTTGGAGATACTTATTATCCATAACCAAAACATGCACTGGCTAAAAGAACGTCTTACATTCCACAACACAAGTAGACCTGCAAGACAGCAACACAGAGCAACACTGCAGACCCCCTCACCCAAAGACTTTAAGCTCAGCGCCACCAAAGCTCGGGCTCTGTCACTAGCTGCTCCCTCCCTTTGGAACAAACTCCCCCCCGCACTACGTCAAGAATCATGCCCAAAAAAGTTCAAACAGGACCTCAAAACACACCTCTTCAAACAAGCATACTCCGATCAGCTCTCATCCCTCCCATGAAGTCTACTCCCATCCATATCATCTGTTCCCCAATTTCCATCACGACACCCGTGTAGATAGTGATAATCTTGTAAATAAGGTTACTCTTGTAAATTATGTTTTGCTTTTATGATTCATAGTCCTGTAAATCGTTCAATGTTACCCTATCTTTGTTACCATATGTTCTTTGTTTCACTGTAAAGCGCTTGTTGCTGATTTTATTGTTTTATGTGAACCGATGAGATGTTCCCAACGTTCATCGGTATATAAAAAAGCTCTAAATAAATTAAATAAATAAATAAATAAATAAATAATGATTTCAGGACAGTTGTACAAGTCTTTCTCTTGACAATCTTTGACTATGGTCATGCAGCTGGTACACAGTATCCATGTACCTGGCACCTGCATTGAAGCAAGTGTAAAGTATGCGTCAAAACGACATCCCCGATGCATACCACCTTATGATTGCCCCAAAAACTCCCCCAGCATCACTAAAAGTTTGTTTTTTATTCATGGGGAGCAATTTTCAGACCAAATGTTTACCTGGATAAACTGCAGTTTACAACTTAAGACCTTTGGATTATTGCCCCCAAAAAGAGCATATTCACAGTACCATTTCTTGTTAAGGTATTTCCATGTAAAAACATAGTTTTTATAGTGAAGAACATTTAACAGAAGAATAGATGCCAGATGTCTTTGAACATATTTATTGTAGTAGAGATTTGTAAGAAGTGGAGAGAGCACATCCGACTGCAGTTTAAACGATATGCTACGATTGTGGATGTTTTATCAAGAATTTATGTATTACAAGTAAGATTGGTTTAAGACCAAACTAGGTCCAAACTCATTAGTCAGAGCCCCTGCGGCAGCCACTAGATGTGTGGCGAAACTTGGCTAAGTCGGGCTTTTTATAAAAACATGTCTCCACTTCAATAAATACGTTCAAATATATCTGGCATCTATTCTTCTGTTGTTTCCTCCATGGCTATCATAGATCGCCTTCCTCTTTACTTCTTGTGAATAGCTAAACAGTACACATTATCTTAGTGCACATATTAACACAAGCCTTTCCCTCTGTTTCAGTCTAATGTTAAACATGAAAACAACATGGTTTAATTACACCACAGCAGTAAAACAGATAAGATATGAATGCATTAATAGGATTTTTGTTTTATATAGTATATATGTAACAGCTATATTTTCCATGGCTATGGCCTTGATTAGTGAGGAAACATTTCCCTTGTGAGGCAAAGATGGTTGCTTCAAGACTTCATTACAAGGGCATTCCATAACTATATTTAAGTTAAAATTCAAATGTCAGCAGTTGCCCCCACTGATTTCTCTTGAACCAAAAGTGAGGTTATCTAATGTAAATCAATAATGCCTACTGCCAAGGGCATTATCATAAGCTCTTTGATTAAGAAAAACATTTTTTAAAATAATTTTTAGTATATTTTAATCTTTTAAAATTCAATGGGCTTCTACAGTCAGTTAATAATGCCTGCCATGTCGGGCCACAAATTGTCTGATGCTTAATTAATTGTCCACATTAGTAGTACAGCATATTACTCACATACTAATTCAAAGTGCACCCATTTACATAAGCTACAATACTAACATAGCACTTATGTGCATGCATATTTCTAAAATTAGTTTGCGCTACTTTTGTTACTTGTTCATGTAATTTTAAGAAATCCAGCCCCTATTTCAAGGTCAACTAATTTGCTAAAACATATATACAGCCATTTAATAAACTCACATCCTTTATTCCTTATTCATTGAAGTCACAATGCTTTGAAATTCTACATTATGGAGGCATTTGGAGGCAAAGTATTACATGTAGAAAAAACAACTTTACATATAACAGGATTCAAAAACCAGAAACAGGCGGTATAAGCAGAACATATACTGAGATGCAGAGGAACTGAGAGATTGCTTTACAATTATTTGTGTTGACCTTGCACAACTCGTTAATGTCTCATGCACTACTGATAATGTGGCTCTTCCTAGCAAATGAAATTAAAAATGCTAGCATTTCTTGATATCTTGATAGAAAATACCAAAAAAGATAAAAAACCCACCTCAAGAAGTTCTACCCAGGACTAATCCACCCAGCTTTTCAGGTGTGAACAACATATTATGTTTAGATCAGGAAAAGAAAACACCCAGTCCAAATTTTCATGTCATCTCCTGATGTATTCTCCAAATTTCATATTGATAGGACACCAGACAGAAAAGTTAGGAAAACACAGGCACACATGCGGGCCGATTCAGTAAAGTCCGCGGGAGAGCAGGCGTTTGCCCGCTCTCCTGGTGGGCACACAGGCCACTTGTCTGTGCACGCGATTCAGTATTTAAATTAGGCCCGGTGGTAGAAACGGGCAAAAGGAGGTGCTAGGGACACTAGCACGTCCCTAGCGCCTCCTTTTGGCCCAGAGCGGCGGCTGTCAGCGAGTTTGACAGCCGATGCTCAATTTTGCCGGCATCGGTTCTCGAGCCCGCTGACAGCCACGGGCTCGGAAACCAGACGCCGGCAAAATTGAGGTCCGATTTTCGATCCAACAGTCGTGGGCCGACTTCAATTTTATTTTTTTTTAACTTTTTTTACCCTTTGGGACCTCAGACTTAATATCGCCATGATATTAAGTTGGAGGATGCACAGAAAAGCAGTTTTTACTGCTATTCTGTGCACTTTCCCGGTGCCCAAAGAAATTAGCGCCTACCATTGGGTAGGCGCTAATTTCTGAAAGCAAAATGTGTGGCTTGGCTGCACATTTTGTTTTCTGAATTGCGCGGGAATACCTAATACGGCCTTCAACATGCATTTGCATGTTGAGGGCGCTATTAGGTTCGGCGGGTTGGACGCGCGTTTTCGGCCCCTTACTGAATATGGGGTAAGGGAAAACGTGCGTCCAATGGTGGGTTAACAGTGCGCTCCGTCGGAGCACACTGTACTGTATCGGCCCGAAAGTGATATTTTTCCCTTCCAAAAGTAGGTCAAAAATATTGAGAAAGAAATAAGGTTTTATTCCTTCCAACACATTTTATATCTGAAGTTAAACATTCCTTATCAAAATTAGCCTAATTTTTAATCAAAAGAGGATATACGATTGGGTAGAAGTGTTTGTAAAGATGATGGGTTAACAATTTTCAGTGATATACCCAATCGTATATCCTCTTTTGATTAAAAATTAGGCTAATTTTGATAAGGAATGTTTAACTTCAGATATAAAATGTGTTGGAAGGAATAAAACCTTATTTCTTTCTCAATATTTTTGACCTACTTTTGGAAGGGAAAGAGATCACTTTCGGGCCGATACAGTACAGTGTGCTCCGACGGAGCGCACTGTTAACCCACCATTGGACGCACGTTTTCCCTTACCCCATATTCAGTAAGGGGCCGAAAACGCGCGTCCAACCCGCCGAACCTAATAGCGCCCTCAACATGCAAATGCATGTTGAAGGCCGTATTAGGTATTCCCGCGCAATTCAGAAAACAAAATGTGCAGCCAAGCCACACATTTTGCTTTCAGAAATTAGCGCCTACCCAATGGTAGGCGCTAATTTCTTTGGGCACCGGGAAAGTGCACAGAATAGCAGTAAAAACTGCTTTTCTGTGCATCCTTATAGGATCAGTACTGAGTGTCATGCAGACAAAATTAAATGGCTTCATAGACATGGTCCATACTTTTGTCTTTTGTTGGATTTGCATAAAAAGGATTTTACACCACGCATTACACCTCCAAAAACAAATAGACAAACATCATTTCATAAATATTGGTTTATTTGTGGTCAGTAACTGACCACTGTTATAAAGTGAACACACATTTTATTCTCTCTAGACAGAGTTTTAGAGCTACAGTTTTGAATTTAAAATTACCATGCTGTTCAATGCCTTGAGCGTTTACAGGAAGGTGTGAAATAAAAGATCATTATTTTTATATACAGTATGTGCTTTCATGTTTAAATAACATGAAAATAACAAAAACAAGTTTTGTGTAATTTGAAAATGTAAAGAAAAGAAACACTAATAGGAATTTAAGTTCAGCTTTATTTTATATTTCATGCATGCTATTTGCAAATAGAGGGCACCAAATCAAAAACAAAATGGGGGGGAAAAAAGACACAGACTCCTCCTTCCCTACCCACTGAAACAATATGAGATAAAATGTTGTGGATTGCACACCCTTACAGGATACATATCAAGCACGCATAATAAAAGAGGTTGTTTTGTTGCCCCTGCTTTAAGTAGCAGCAACTACTAGTAAAGTGAAAAATACTGAAAAATCAAACATTTAGGATTAATGAGTTATTTATGAGGGAAAGAAACAGCTGTCTTGAAGGAATTAAGTATTTCTGGTTGAGGATGTCACTCAAGGCCTTTGTTCATCTATTTTTTGAATGATGTGTAATTAAGTTGTAATAATTGTCCGCAATTAAAAACGTATGTGTGAGAGATGTGCACAGCAAAAAATGGAAAGGTTACACTGAAGCAATTTTGTTCATTTTCTGCAGTTTAGCTTTCAAACGTGGGCCAGAGT
The DNA here is from genome assembly GCF_901001135.1 of Rhinatrema bivittatum. Taxonomy (NCBI): domain Eukaryota; kingdom Metazoa; phylum Chordata; class Amphibia; order Gymnophiona; family Rhinatrematidae; genus Rhinatrema; species Rhinatrema bivittatum. The sequence goes on from NC_042616.1 coordinate 179,302,018, forward strand.
GACAGGCATAGGTAGGTCACCATCTGACAGGGCAAGGGGAACATTTGACACCTCCATATTTCATGGAATCCTTGGTTTAACTTAATTTTGCAAAATCATTCCCGTCTGGAAGTTGTATATTTTCAGAGGCCTCTCGCACTAATCCTAGTATTCCTTGGTGCTAACTCACAGCTGAGTTTACTGGGCTTTGCAACTTTTATGGAACAACAAAAGTAAAAAATCCAGTGAAGGAATCTAATTCTGAAGATTAATGATTTATTTTTAATAAAGAGAATCCACTTAAGTTACCTGAATCGAAAAAAAGTAAATTTCTACATAAAATATTTCAGAAAAGCATTTTAAGAGCCATATTAAGTTGCATGTTTTATCATGTGAAAGCAGTAAGATAGCTGCCACATGCAGATGGTCTGTGCGCAAATGGAAACTGGGTGTTATAACGAGGGGAGCTCAGAAGAGTTTCCTAGTATGCAGGGTTTTTTAGAAGCAGGGCACAGAAGAAATAAAATACTGTAAAGTTTCTGGCTACATTGATCCTGCAAATGTGGAATTTAGCTGCAAGATAGAACTCCAGAGACACCATTAACTTGCACCCCAAGGCCAAATGTTCAACCTTATAATTTGTAACTTTTCATCTCCTTTCTCGATATGAAATGGATCAAAGATGTTGTTGCCACACAGTAAGTGGTCCCTATGACCATTTTCAGTTATGGTACCCATCAGGTACTTTTGTCAGTACTAAAAATTATATTTCGATTCAAATACCGTGACAATCTTGCACTTTCAGGTTCTCTAGAATTCTTTTTTCTTCTGTACCTTTCCCAATAGCGTACTTAGAATATGGAAATGAGGTTAGACATCATGTGACATGGTGGCTGCATGGGCAATAACAGCAAAGAGGAAAGGCAGACTGGCTTTTCAGCACCATTCTTCATTGGAAACTGTAACAAAGACTTTATTCCTTTACTACAAAGATGTTTCTGAGTGCACAGGGCTGTGCCCTATATGGCAAGCTTAAACTAAAATGCAAAGCCAGATGCTCTTCCCCACCAACATTTATGGTTTTCCCGATTCAGAGAAAACGGGTAAGCTTCTTAACAAACAGGATCTTTTGCATTTCTCACATAATGTATTGGCCAGCTGTCAGCAGCAGGAACGTCTCAATGTGCACCATTGGTCCAGCTAGCTCTCCTCTTGTCTCCTGTACACAGTCTACAGGCATTGTCTCTTGCATAACATCGAGATCCGTCACTAACACCCGTGAGCATTCCCGTCCCACCCCCCAAAGGTCGCTCCCGCAACACAAGACAAAACCAAATGAAGTGGCTGAAAAAGGCCGCGGCTTTATTTGTTGACAATATAAAGGTAAATGTCACTCCCAGCACAAGCCAGAGAAACTCCAAACACCAGGCTGATGCCCCGACTGCCCGCCATTTTGCCTAGCAAAGCAGCCCATAATGCCCGGCCCCCTTGCCGTGACCTCCGAGCAAGGGGGGCCACCCGGGCTGACGAAGTCACCCTATCGGCTCATGCACCCACCCATGCGGCGCCCTCACCCCTGCCTGCACAACTGGAGGAGGAAGGCAAAACAGAGGAGCAGAACTGGGAAGCCGGGCGGCCGGGCCTCGGTGTCAAAGATGGGCCAGCCGCGCACATTGGCGTGCGGCCCTATCAACTCCATTGATAACAATCAGAAAAAACTGATATTCAATGAAAATTGTTAACCCATCATCTTTACAAACCTCCACCCCAGAGTCCCATCTGACCTTAGAGCTGACTTATTCAGCCAACATGATTATTAATTAACTCATTCCTGGGGCTGTTTTTTGTATATGAATAAAAATTAGCTTCTCTGTGGAACTGAGCTGTCCTCTTAATATTGCATTACCTAAAGTGCAAGATACATTTTTATAGCTTTAACCTCTTCTGATCTAGATCCTCTACTGCAAGGTCTATATACCTAGTCATATATTAATTCATCATAAATCCAGCTCTTTTCTCTCCCTAATGCTCCAGACTCAAATAAGTTGAACTTTCAGCCTTGAAAGTTGACATGTGGAGCAAGTCATTACAGTGTAAGAATAGTCTTTTCCCCCGACTTGTCAATATTTGTAGATATGGAGACCAATTTTAGACTGGAGAAGGGATCCTTCAGCAACCTGCTTCCTTCAAATCTCCAATTATAAAGATGACTAACCAGGGCAGCCCTTTTGGCTGAAGGTGCTTCCATGCCTCCAAATATTCTAGGCCCAGAAGCAGGACTGTCTCAAGGGAAGAGCAAACAGGATGACCATCTAGGGAACTAAGGTGGGGTGTGGGGGGCTCTCACACTGCCCTTTTGAATAGGGAAGAGAGGTGCCAATAGTAACCCTTGCCTGAGGTGCCATTTTGTCCAGTAATAGCCCTGCCTAAAAGGATGGGCTTAGCTTCTCTATCAAAAGCCCTGACACACACACATACTGATAGTAGTAAACAAAAATGAGGGCTAGTATTGCAGTTCTCCTTACTGTGGGAAAAATTAAATGGAGGGCTCAGAGGGACAGAAAAAACTGAAGACCTAGATATCTCTTTTGTGGGGCAAGGAAACTTAAGAGTCTGGCAGCCCTACATTTTCTCCTTTAGGGAACAAATTTTGAATTTGACTTTTCTCCTTCTTGCGAGGGTCTGGCAGTCTTACTCTACTTCATATAACACTAAAGAAAAATTTGGGCGTTGGTATTATTGCTTCTCCTGTGCCTCGTGCTTGCTATAAAGAAAGAATGGAGATATAGAGTAATAGAAGAGGATATAGCGTGAAAGAGAAAGAAAGAAAATGTTGTTACTGAGAAAAAGGGAAAGAAAATAAAGGATGAGATATCAGATATGAAAAAGGAATAGAGAGACAGATATGAAGAATAGGGGGGGGGGGGGGTGGAGACCAGGCAAAGAAAAACAAGCAAATATGTTAAGAAAGATCAGATGAAAAACAAAACAGTGTAAAAGAGAGAAGAAGAAACAGAAGAAAAAGCCAGTCCTGAGAAGAAAAAAGGCAGAAGAAAGGATTTGACGAAAGAATGAATGACAGAAAAGAAAGTATGTTGGAACATTGAGGAGATGACGGAGAAATTTGCAGGGGTATGTGGAAAGGCATGCCCCGGGGCACAAGCAGTGTTACATGTATGGAGAGTTTTGAACAGCAGGAAAGAGAAAAGTAAAAGAAAAGGAGAGGAGAGGGAAGGAAGCGGTAGATATAAAAAGTGAAGCGCAGAGGAACAGAAGACAGCTTAAACAGAATTGTACGCCCTGAAGGACAGGAAAAAATTAAAATTGGAAATGAAGACTCAGTAAGTAGAGATAAAAGATGTATTTTATTCATTTATTTAAAAGCACTTGTGAATCGCTTTACAGAGTGAAACAATCACCCAAAGCGATGAACAAAGTTAGCAAACAAAACCAAATGCAAGATTCACCAATTTAAAACACAATCATTATAAAATGAAAATATAATAAAATAAACCCTAACAGTACATATTTGATCCCAACCCCCATTTAATTCATCCTCCCCCTACAGCAAACGAAAACTAGCTATCAAGATAGATAAAATAATGTAATTGTGTAAAGCTCCTTCCCCTTATAGAGAGACCCATTACATCAGATCAGGGAAATAGTATGATCCTGTTACCCCTAAGATGGGATGAGAAGGGGCCTTGTCCAGCAGGGGTATACCCAGCTTTCTTAGTACTCACCCTTCCAAGACTGCTGCTGAGAGTGCTGGTGTCCTTTCCAAAAATAAGAATGCCAGAAGAATCAGATAGAAGCACAGGGAGTCTCAATGATGCTATGGTACTGAGCGGTCAGAGGGTAGCCAGAGAACAGACTTCAGGCAAAATCTTTTATAAATCTCTTTATCTCTGGAAAGTAACAGCCAAAGCAACTTTGCTATTTTATGCAGTTCGACAAACAAATGTGACAATGCAACTTACAGTTCAGTGCAATTTTCTTTCTCAAGGCTTCCTTCTTCCTCTAGGGGCCTGCCTAACCCTCTGAGCCCTGCTTTCTTATCCCCGGCTGAAGGGAACCTCCCTGACTTTGAATCCCTTGCTGGGTGAGCTCTAAAGATAGTTGTGGCCGTTCCTTTAAGGTGCTGTGAGGGAGTTTCTTACACTCCCTCACAGATGCCATAATCCTAACTTCCATGCAATTCCCTCTATTTATATTATTTACTTCCAATTATTTATATTCCATATTTCCAAATTAGCAATTGCACAAATATACCAAATTAAAATAACAAATTATATATATGAAACATAATATCAGTTAAAAGCTTCCATAAACAATAATGTTTTTACCTTTTCTAAAACTGAGATAATAACTATTACTCCATATCTCACATGATAAAGAGTTTCAAAGCTTTGGACCCAAAATCTAAAACACTCTAGACCTAGTAGTGGCCATGTGGACAGCAGATAATTAAGGTATATATAATAAATTCTGCGAAGCAGAACATAATACACGATTAAGCATATAACATGTTATCACATTTTTCAAACAGAGCTCATCTACATAAATGGGTAGAGTTTAAAAGAATGTGCACATGGCCATGTGCGCGCGCTTCCCGGCACGCACACATGGACGCGGCGATTTTATGACATGCACGCTTCCCGGTGTGCGCATGCTATAAAATACGTGGGCCGTGCGTACATAAACACCAGATTTTATAATCCGCGCACATATGTGTGGGCGGCGCGCAAGGGGGGGAGGATTTATGCACACTTCACGCGGCGACGCATCCCGGCCTTCCCCAGTTCCCTACCCCCTACCCTAACCTCCCTTCCCCTTTCCCTTCCCCCCTCCTCCTCAACCCCTAAATCCTACCTATTCCTTTTTTGTTGTTGTCGTTTCAATACTTACTTCAGGGTCCAACGTGAAGTAAGTTGCTCGTGCCGTTAGCTGGCCGGCGCACGAGGCTCCTGGACAGTGATGAATGGCGCTGTCCCGGCCCGCCCCTCCCTGCCCCCAGGCCTGCCCCTTCAAAGAGGCCCGGCAGTTCTGTGCGTAAAGGGGGTTATGCGCGTGGCCGAGCCCCTTTGAAAATGTGTGCGGCGCGCACAAGGCCCAACCACCTGCACAACCCCCATTTTCCACACGTGCAACTTTTTAAAAATCTACCTAAATGGCGCTATGCATCAGTTAGTATTTTAAATGTTAGTAATTTAAATGTAATCCTCTGAGGCACCAGAAACCTGTGAAAATCTTTCAAATAAGGAGTAATGCTAAAATTTCTAAGCAGGCCGAATAAGGTTCTAAGTGCAGCATTTTGAATTAATTGCACACCCATATCAGATATTTCTGCAAACTGCCATAAAGTGTGTTGCAATAATCACTATGTGACAATACCAGTACTTGAATCGCAAGATGCAAATGAAGTTTTAACAATACAAACTGTAAAGGCCGCAGTAGCCTAAGCTTAAAGAGCACAGTTCTGGCCACCTTTTTAATTTGAGACTTTAATTGTAATTTAGAGTCTAACATAAACCCCAAATTACGTGTCTCAGCCACCATGAATTCCAGGCTATTCCCTACCATTGGTATTTGAGATAAAGAAGGTACCGGCATTGAACCTAGCCACAATATTTTGGTTCTCTCTTAACTAAGCACAGTTCATTTTCATGAAACCAACCCTTTAGTTTGCTTAAACATTTAGCAAATGAAAGTAGTGGAAATCCTTGTTACTAGGCAGATAAAATTGCACATCATCTGCATAAATATAAAAAACTATTTGCATTGATGACAACAGTGTACCTAAAGGCTGCAGAAAAATGTTAAACAATGCCACTGATAAAGACGACTCTTGTGGAACTCCTCTTGTAACATAGAAACATAGAAACATAGAAATGACGGCAGAAGAAGACCAAATGACCCATCCAGTCTGCCCAGCAAGCTTTCATACTTATTTTTCTCATACTTATCTGTTACTCTGACCACTGAGGTCAAGGCCCTTATTGGTAACTTTTTGGTTCTAATTTCCTTCCACCCCCACCAATTGATGTGGAGAGCAGTGCTGGAGCTGCAAAAATGTGAAGTATCAAGCCTATTTGGTTAGGGGTAGTAACCGCCCCAATAAGCAAGCTACTCCCACGCTTATTTGTTTGCCCAGCTGGTGCAATTTAGTCCTTGTTGGTTCTTGTCCGAATATAAATCCTCTTTTCTTCATTCCCTCTGATGTGGAAGCAGTGAGCTGCACTGTATATGTATTCAAAGTGAAGTATCGGGCATGATTGGTTTGGGGTAGTAACCGCCGTAACAAACAAGCTACCCCCACGCTTATTTATTTTTCCAGCCTGTTGGTTGTTTGAATATAAGTCCTCTTTTCTTCATTCCCCCCTGCCATTGAAGCAGAGAGCTGCTTGGATATGCATTGAAAGTGAAGTATCAGGCTAATTTGGTTTGGGGTAGTAACCACCATAACAAGCACGCTACTCCCACGCTTATTTGTGAATGCAGATCCTTTTTCCCACATTTCCTCTTGCTGTTGAAGCCATTAAAAAATGGCGCGGGCCAGTCATTGCTCCTACCATGTGACAAGGGCCAACCAATGGCAACGATAGCCCCTGTCGCACGGTAAGGGCAACGGGCCAATGGCACCATTTTGATTAGTAGCAGCTGACGGCCTGAGAGGGGGAGTTCACTCCCGAGACCCCGCTGGACCACCAGGGACTTTCGGTACATCTTGCGTGGGTTCGGGCAAGTCTTGGGGCATCAGGAGGGTGGGGGGTTGCAATTAATTAAATTTGAAGGGTTGGGGTGGGTTTGAGGTGTTTTGTTTTTGTTTTTGTTTACAACCCCCCATTAGAATTTATTAAATCTGAAGGGTTGGGGCGGGTTTCGGGCTTCGTTTAGGGGGGCAGACAAAATAAAACTGACCTGAACTGTGGGAAAATGAAATTTCCCGTGGTGGGCCGATAACGAAGGCCGAACCAAAAGGTTCGGCCGAATCACATCTCTAGCAGGAACTGGAACGAGAATGGACTAGCAAGGAACAGGTCAAGGAATAGAGCACAGAGGAGCTAGGGACAAGGCAAAGAACTCAGACAAGGAACACAGAACAAGCTACAAGACAAGGATAGCAACACGCACTGGAACACAAAGGCACCAAAAGATGTTTGTGATACATTGGCTGGTTGCCAAAGACTTACTTGTGTACTGGAGGATGTGACATCATCCATCAGCCCGCCTAGGGAACCTATAAAACCTATGGGACCTATAAAGGCAGTCCAGAGTTAGAGGAAGTTCCATCCCGGGTCCTTGGAACAGCCTGCTGCCGGAGTCCCTTGAGATCAGAGGTGAGGGGGTATAACACACCACTGTTACCTGCTCTGAACGCATCTTCTGGCAACAGATTCCATAGCTTGTTTATGCGCTGAGTGAAAAAATACTCCCTATGATTTTTTAAAAATCTGGCAGTTGCTAGTTTCATGGCGTGTCCTCTAGTCCTAGTGTTGTTTGAAAGGGTATATAATCTCTCCCTATTTACCTGTTCCATCTTACTCATGATTTTATAAAAATTTCAATCATACCCCAAGATAAAGAGCTATAATCTGTTTAGCCTTTATCCATAAGTGAGCTTTTACATTCCCTTTATCATTTTTGTTGCCCCTTCTCTTTACGTTTTCTATGTCCGCTATGACTTTCTTGAGATGGGCGACCAGAACAGCACACAGTACTCAAAGTGCGGTTGCACCATGGATCTATACAAAGGCATTATGATATTTTCAGTTTTATTCTCTATTCCTTTCCAAATAATTCCTAACATTCTATTTACCTTTTTAAGGGCTGCTGCTGCACACTGAGCCAAAGATTTCAACCATGAGGATTCTGAGGTCCTTTTTCTGCGTGGTGACTCCTAACATGCAACCTAGCATCGGGTATTTGTAGTCGCATTACTTTGTCCACATTAAATTGTATCTGTCATTTTTAAGACCAGTCTTTTAGTTTCTGCAGTTCTTCAGAATCCAATGCTGTTTTAACGATTCAAAACAATTTTGTATCATCTACAAATTTGATCATCTCACTCATCATTCTTTTCTCTAGATCATTTATGAATATGCTAAATAGCAAAGGTCCCAATACAGACCCCTGGGGGCACTCTTCTAATGACTTTTCTCCATTTGGAAAACTGACCATTTAGTCCTTCCTTCTGTTTCCTGTCTTTTATCCAGTTACCAATCCACAATAAGACACTGCCTCCGATCCCATTACCTCTCAGTTTCCTGAGGAGTCTCTCATGAGGTACTTTGTCCAATGCCTTCTGAAAATCCCAATGCACCATATCAACCTTCTGCATGTTTATTTATATCCTCAAAAAAATTCAGTAACATGGTAAGGTAAAACTTCTCTTTTAAAAACTCGTGTTGATTTTCCCCCATTAAACTACATCTATTTATGTGGTCAGTAATTTTGTTTTTGAGAATGGCTTTGACCATTTTGCCCGGTACAAATGTCAGGCTCACCTATTTAAAAATGAAGGTCACAATTGTCGCCCTCCAGTCTGTTGGTACCATGGCTGTTTGCAAATCACCAGAAATAGGTCTGAAATGTCATTTTTTAATTCCTTCAGAACTCTGGGGTGAATACCATCTGGACTCTGTGATTTGTTATTCTCTACTCTGTCAGTCCGAGGTATTGCATCCTCCAGATTCATAGTGATTCCATAGTCACTCAATCATCACAATCAAAAAATGTTTCTGATGTGATTATGACCCAGACATCCCCCTCAATAAAGATAGAGGCAAATAATTCATTTAGTTTTTCTGCTATTTCCTTGTGTTCCCTGAACACCCCTTTTAACCCTCGGTCATGTAGTGGCCCAACTGACTCCCTCACAGGCCTTTTGCTTTGAATGTCCTTGAAGAAGTTTTGTTATTTGTTTTTACCTCTATGGCAAATTTCTTATATTCTCTCTTAGCTTGCTTAATTACTTTTTCACATCTAACTTGCCAGTGCTTTTGCTCTTCCCTATTTTCTTCATTTGGTTCTGCTTTCCATTTTTTTGAATGATGCTCTTTTGGCTTTAATTGCCTTTTCACCTCACTATTAAACCATGCCAGCAATCATTTGGTTTTCTTTTGACCTTTTGTGTGGGCCTCAAAGACGGTAATTTTAAACAGTGTGCACACCTCCTTCAAGTTTTTAACCTTGTGGATTGTGCCCTTTAGTCTTTTTCTAACAAATTTCCTCATTTTATCATAATCTCCCTTTTTAATTGCATGCTACTGCAGTAGTTTTCCTTAGTATTTGCCCTCCAGTGATTATGTCAAATTTTATTACATTATGATCACTGTTGCCAAGCAGTTCAATTACCTTTATCTCTTGCACCAGGTTCTGTGTTTCACTAAAAGCTAGATATAACATAGTTCCCCGTTGTCTGTTCCATGACCATCGACTATCTACTGCATAATACAGTTACTGATGGCATCTAGGAGCTTTACCTCCCTTGCATGTCCTGATGTCACGTTTACCCAAATCAAAACTTGAGGAATTTGAAGTCTCCCATTATTATTGTGTTGCCCATTATACTATCCAGACTAATCTCTATTAACATTTTTTTTCAATCTGTTTCTGTATTCTGACCAGGTGGGGCATAATATATAGCCACTGTTATACTCATACATTTTACCCTTGGAATTTCTATCCATAAGGATTCCAGAGTGCAGTTTGTTTCCTGCAAAATTTGTATCCTGCTGTTTAACTCTATGCCATTTTTAACATATAATAAATACTTCCCCTCCACCAATTTTATCTGTCCTGTCATGTTGAAATGCTTATTATGTCTATATCTTCCTTTAACACCATACATACTAACTCTCCAGTCTTATTTTTCAGACCTCTGGCATTCACATACAGACATTTTAAATTAGTTTTATTTGTATTTCTATTTTTATATGTACCCACAACCTGATTATTATCAGATGATACACAGTTTGGAGTCATTTTTATCTGCATGGTCTATATTTAAATACATCTGGGTTTTTCAGCTTTTACAACTTCCTATCAGGACATTCTAACTTATTTGGTTTGCCTGTATCCTTTGAAGAAACCTCCATCCAAACCATGTGCAACTAAATGACTGTTAGCATTGCCTGATGTTCTAGTTGAAAAGCTGCTCTATCTCTTTTTTACTTGTTAGCACCAGCAGCCTGCTTCCACTCTGGTTATGATGGAGTTATCCTGTTGGAATAGGCTTTCCCATTCCCAAAACGTTTTCCAGTTCTTCACAAACCTAAAACCCGCTTCCCTGCACCATTATTTCATCTACATATTAAACATCTGGAGCTCGGCCTGTCTCTGGAGTCCTGCGCGAGCAACAGGAAGCATTTCTAAGAATGTAACCCTGGAAGTTCTAGATTTCATTTTCCTACCAAACAGCCTAAATTTAGAACCCCCCCTCCTACATCTTCCTATGTCATTAGTACCCATGTGTACAATGACAGCTTACTCCTCCCCAGCATTCTCTAAAATCTTCTCTAGGTGGCACATCAGTTCCCCTATCTTCACACCAAGCAGGCAAGTTACCAAGCGATCCTTACACCCACTAGGCCCCCAGCTATCTGCTTTCCTAATGAACAAATCATTCACTACAATGGCCATCCTAACCCTTCCTTCTTGGGCACGGACCTCTTGAGACACATCCTCAGTGCAAGAGGATAAAGCATCACATGGGGGGCAGGTCCTAGCTGAAGAAGCATTTCCTGCTACACCAAGGTGATTGTCTCCTACCAAGTAACCTTGCTTCTCCAAAACAGCATAAGGAGTGCTAGACTGGAGATGGGACCACTCTACTATTTCCCTAACGGTCTTCTCTAAATACTTGTCTGTCCGCCTCAGCTCCTCAAGGTCTGCCATTGTGGTCTCCAGAGATCAGACTTGTTCTCTGAAATCCAGGAGCTCTTTGCAGCAGGTGCACATACAACCAGTCACCAATAGATAGGTAATCATAGTTGTTGCGGTTCTGGCCGCGAGCGCCATGACCAGACCCTTACCTCCGTGTTCCTGGACCTGTTCCCGCTTTCGCTGGCCTAGTTCCTGGCCTGTTCGGCGGCGTCCCTGCGAGGGCCGCGCCGCCGGGAAGCCTTCTGTGGACGCCCTGTCTCTAGGTGCGCTCGTGCTACTTGGGTGCTTTTCTAAGCCATTTCCCGCCAGTGGTGATTCTGCCCAATACCTGACGTCAGACACCACGGCCTTGATAAGCCGGCCGCGGCCACCCAGTCTTTGCCTTGCAACGGGCTTACCTACCGGATCCCTGTTGCGCTGTGCCCCGGAGTGACCTGTCTTGCTATTCGCTCCGTTCCAGCTTTCCTGCTACAGTTCCTGCCTGGTTCCTGTTTATCTGCTACAGTTCCTGCCTGGTTCCAGTACCCGAGTCTTGCTACAGTGCCTGCCTGGTTCCAGAACCCGTACCCAGTTACAGTACTGACCTACTGTTCTAGTCTGGTTCCAGTTTCCAGTCCTGATCCACCACCGCCTAAGTCCCAGCAGCCGGGACCCTACGGGCTCCTCCTGGGGGGGGCTTCGGCTTCCAAGGGTGAAGCCTCCTAAGTCCCAGCAGTTGGGCTCCTACGGGCTCCTCCCGGGGGAGCACCAGCTTCCAGGGTGAAGAGCACCTCTCGTCCTGCCTGAACATCTGCCTCTCGGCCTGCCAGTTACTAGAGACATTGTCCATCTTTTCCCAGTCTCCTGCAGGTCGGCCCAAGGGTCCACTAAACTGAGACTCCCATAACAATAGTGACACTGTGCAAAAGACTGGACAGCCCCTATCTCGCTGCTAGGCATCTGCCTGCATCTTAATTTGTTGAGCTGATAAATTCTTAAAGGCTGATTAAGAAATAAATATGTCTTAATTTAAGAGTTGTTTAATCTGATATGGGTTTTCATATTTATTAGATGTTTTAATATATATTTTTTAAATTTGGTAATTAGGTGATTAATGTTAGTTATGAATTACCAGTGTTACGCGTGCCGTCCACAGCAGACCCGTGGCTTGGCCCCCTCACCTCTCTCAAGTGACTCCAGTGCCTGGTCTCTTGTCTCTGGCGGCAGTAGGCCACCAGCTCCATCCTCGGGCCATCCCTGGTGCCTCTGCCTCAGCTACAGACTCTGGTATCTCCAGTCCAGCTACTGTTCCTGCTGCTCCGCATCGGGCCTCTCAACGTGGCCCACAGAGAGATGCTGCTACTTGGCACCGCGCCCCTCCCTAGGCTCGCGTGTGCATCACTGTGACTTAAGTAGGGCCTGTGGCGGAAACTGAGCCAAGGCCCCAGATGATGACGTCAGCGGAGCACCGGTATATAAGCACTAGCTTTGATTTGCAACAGCTCTCCTCGCTGGTCGAGTACTCATGCCTCCTGAGGGATTTTCCTCGTTCCTGTGTTACTGATCCTCGCTGACTCCTGTTCCCAGTTTCCTTGTTCCTGCGTTCCTATTCTTCAACCCTTCCTCAGATTGCCATCACGGACTTTGACTCTGCTTTGCCTGACCACACCGTTGCCTCTCTCCAGACCCAGACCTCTGCATTGCTTGACTATGTTTGCCTATCTCCTCGCTCAGACCTCAGCCTTGCTTGCCACCACTTCCAGATTGCCGCCAGCCCTGACTCAAGATTGCCTCTTGACGCCTCTTCAGTCTTTGTCCTGGACTTGGTCTATTCAGGCCTCGGCCTGCTCTTGCTCGGGCGCCCCCTGTCAGACTTTGTTCCTTTGGCACCTGGGTCTCCGGGACTCTACCTCGTCCACTACAGACTGTATCTTTCCTCTGTTGCTGTCTCTGGGCTGACCTCGATCCTTCCATCCATGACAACATATGGAAGCCCACCTAAGTCCAGCTGGCCCCGGTACCCAAAGGTTCAACCCGCGGGGAACAAGGGCTGGTATTGGTGAAGCGCCAGCCGGCCTCCGTCCATCAGCCCACTCTGCCTACCGACGGTGGGGACCCGTAGGATCCTTCCTACGGGTTGCGTCAATCCCACCTTGGCCCAAGGGTCCACCTCCGGCAGGACTAAAATTAATACATCATGAAAATCAGGATTAATTGAATGTTATTTAAGTGACTAACTGACTAATTTTTGAACACTTTCCTCCTAGTGGGGGTGATAATCTATATATCAAAAAATGAGAAAGGAGTGAGTGGGAGAGAAGGAATCAGATTAGTAACTAATTGTCCAGGACCCAAAACGCTCACCTTCTCTGATTAAGTAAGTCACTTTTTCAAACTCACAATTTAAACAATGGCAAAGAAATATTATTTTTTACTATCTCAGAAAATCAAAGTTTATATTCTCTCAACACAAACAATTTTAACACTTTCAAATATTATCCTTCACTAGCTCAGAGTCTTAAAGTCTATTTTCCTACTACACAAACAATTCTAATACTGGTAAACAAATACTAACCTTAAAACTAGCAAATATTCTAACACTGGCAAACAATACTAAGATAATATGCCTAAGTTAGCCATGGTAATTTTTCTCTGGTAATATATAACTCCAGCACAACAATATGTTTACCATGGTAGAACTTTATACTTGTAGTTAATTGGCCAAGCATAATAATTGTCTAAATTCTCAAACAAAATCCTCTCTGGATTAGTGTAAAAATATGGCCATAAAAGCTACTTGTAGACAGTGATGGTAGAAGACTGTAGAAGAACTCCTGGAAGGTGGAAGAGGTGGAAAGGATGGCGGCAGAGGAAGATGAGAAGGGGATATGGACAACAGAGAAGAGTGAGAGACAATCTAAGGGGACAATGAAAACTGCAATAAATATAAAATAAATTCTGGTTAATAAGGAATTTTTAATGCTGGTAAGTACTTGAAATAATTGAGGTAAAATGTTTTAAAGTTTCACGCATGATGCATAATGGCTGTGGTAAATTACTTAGAAAGCCATTCTAGGGTGCAGTATATGGCATTATTTATCAATAAGAAAACAACTAGTAGGTCTCAGACCTGCATGCCTACAGCCCACCCATGTTAACCTTGTGCCCACCCAAAAAATCAATTCTGGCTACGCCACTGGTCCACTCTATGATAGCTTGTGTCTGCATCTGCAATAGAGTGGACCTCTATTGCCCCTGTACCCTCAGCTCCAGCTCCTGAGGATCTGGAGTGTCTTGATTGTCCTTGGGCTCCCCTCCCCATATTATTTATTTTCCCCCCCCCCTTCCCCCTTTCGCTTTTTTTTTTTTTTTAATTTATTGTCAGTTGATTTGTTATATTTTATATAATATATCTTTTTTTTTTTTTAACAAAAAAGACTGTTAATTTTAAATTTAAAAAAAAATTAATTTTAAAATGTGTGTGTATTTTAAATATCATAATATTTTTATGTTGTTCTGGTTAAACTGCCTATCCTCTGCCCATGGTGTAAATCAAAGCATTTCAGTGTAGTGGTCCATTTTCATCCACTGTGTAGCTGGATTTCCAGTTAGCTAGAAGGGTATATTCAGCAGTGTGGTCACGCCACTTAATATACCCAGTTATGTAAAACCGGCTAACTTTAGGACAGCCCTACAGCCTGACCAGAGTTAGCCGCATAAATTAACTGGTTATTCTGGCTCCTGGTTGACTGCATGATAAAACGTAACACACTTTGCTTTGACTTCAAATGCATAAATCAACTGGCTCTTGAATATCTTTTCCAACTTCTTCTCTTCTACACTCCCATAAGGGAACTTCGATCCTTCCTACAGGTTCTTCTATCCTACCCTTCACTGGCTTTAGCTTGACTAAAACGCACAAAACTTCATGCATTCAGCTGCTCTACTCCTGGAACTTGCTACTTCATCTTTTGGAAAAAAGTCAAAGATTGGCTGTTAAACCAGTGGTCCCCCTAGACTCCAAGCAGAGATTCATCCTCTAGTGCCTGCCCATCAGAAATCTTCCTGACAGCAAATTCCATAAGTTTTACCTCTATTTAGATGGTTCTTAAACACCAGTAATGTGAGAAATATTAACTTACTTTTAACTATAAGGTATAAATGTAATTTATACCCAATGCATGTACTTTCTTATCCCTACCCAATGTAGCCTACTTATTATCTGTATATTTGTGATCTACCTTGTATCTATATGTATCCATTAGTTACATACTCAATGCCTTTCTACTTTGTGTAATCCACCTTAGGCCTACCTTTCTAGGAAAAGGCAGAATATCAAATGTTTCTAAATAAATAATATAAGTAAACTGCCTAAGGAGTTTAGACCTTTTTCAAGTAGGTAGCAAGAACTATAAGCCATAGATAGGGTTGTCAAGCTTTATGCCACATGCTAAATATCTAGGCACAACCTGTCAAAAGTCCCTACTTTCCTTTGGAAGTGATTGAGAAACCATGGACTGTGCAGGTCCTTTTCACAGAAACATAGAAATGTGACAGCCTATGTAATGCACCTAGCCACACCAACTGCTCAGCTCTTACAGTCCCTACCATTCCCTCAGACATCCTCTCTGTTTATCTCATGCTTTCTTATATTCAGATTCTGCCCTTGTCTCCACAATCTCAATGTGGAGTCTGTTCCATGTATCCACCAATGTTTCTCTAAAGAAATATTTCTTTAGATTACTCTTGAGTTTACCCCTTTTTATCCTCATCCCATGACCCCTCATTCCAGGGCCTCCTTTCTGTTGAAAGAGGTCTACCTCCTATGCATCTATTACTTGAAGGTATTTAAATATCTCTATCATATCTCCCCTATCATGACTTTCTTCAAGGGAATAAATGTTTAGATGGCACTGGACCAAATTACGTCCCTGTTTTCATGATCAAGATCACTGGAACTCTGTCATACAAAGTCCAGACCACTGGTCAGATCAGTTTTCATTGATCAACTAAGAAGCTTCTCATCCCATGTGACCTTTAGCTTTTTTGATTTATTTTCTCATCTCTCTCAGTTTCACCAAGTATTCTTCCCTGTGTTCTTTCTGGGATCCTTTGTACTTCTTGAATGCTTTTCTTTTTTACTTTATTTTTTTCAGCCACCACCTTTGAGAACCAGATCCGTTTCTTTTTCCTCTTACTTTTGTTTACCTTTCTAACATATAGATTTGTTGTTTTTGTAATAGCTTCTTTTTAATTTACCTCACTGTTGTTCTACTTATCCATTTTCTCCCAGTCTTCTAGTTCTTCCTCCAGCTATGTCCCCATTTTGATAAAGTCTGTATTTTTGAAATTCAAAACATGGATCTTTGTGTGACTTCTCTCTATCCTGGCTGCAATATCAAACTGTACCTTATAATGATCACTGGTTTTGAGATGAGCATCTACTCAGATATTAGAGACATTATATCCATTTGTGAGCACTAGGTCAAGTATCATTTCCTCCCTCGTAAGTTCCATTACTATTTGTTTGAGCAGAGCACCTTGAATGGAATTTACTAAATCTCTGTTTCTTGCAGATTCTGCAGTAGAGATACTCTCCACATCTGGCAGATTAAAATCTCCAATGAGCAATACTTCTTTCTTTTCCACCTTTTGGATGTCTTCGATCAGATCTTTGTCCAGTTCTTCTGTTTGAGTCAGAGGCCTGTAGACCACACCAGTGTAAATGGAAGTACCATTTTTTTTAAGATAGTTTATAATTCTTTTTTTTTTAAGATAGTTTATAATTCTTCTTCCCTATCCTATGCCCCTTGCACTCCAGTTGTTTGGATATTGTTTTTCACCGAGAGTACTCTTCTCTCTTTTCTGTCCTCTCTCTCCTTCCTTAATAAGTTATAGCCTGGGATGGTTGTATCCCAATCACGAGACTCATTGAAACATGTCTCTATAATAGCAACAATGTCCAAGACTAGGAGCATCTGTGGTCATAGCTTTCCAATCTTTCTCCATTGACTTACTGTTCTTCCTAGTCAACCTTTCTGCTGGAATATTGAGCTGATTGATTTTTGTTATTTTCTTCGCTCACTTTCTGTATTGGTTGATGACATTCCAATTTCATTGGCCACCTTCTGCCACCTGGAACCTCTGGTTTAAATGTATGATGATATATGACCGGAATTCCTCACTTGGGGCCCATGCAATACAGTGCGCTCAGCTGAGCGCACTGTTAACCCACAGTTGGACGTGGGTAGAATAGGTGCTAATCAATCCCCTAATGCAATAAGGGGATTAGCACATATTCAATGCATGTCCAACACGGAGTGAATCTAATAACACCCACTCCCGATCCCAAAAAAAAAAATGTGCGTCTTAGACACACATTTAACTGTCATCTATTAATGCCTGCCTGGAGCAGGCATTAATAGCTGAGCGCATGTAAAACAAGTACAGCAAAGCAGAAAAAAATGCTATTCTGTACAGCCTCCTATTTAATATCATTGTGATATTAAGTAGGATGAAAAATTAAAGAAACAAAAAAAGTTTAAAAAAAAATAGTTGGGTTCAGGAAACAGACGCTTGACTGACAAGCATTCGCTTCCTGAACCCTCGGCATCGGTTTTCCTGACCGGCGGACAGCCATCACGAAAACCAATGCTGATAAACCCAGCATCAGTTTTGATGATGGCTGTACGCCGGTAAGGAAAACCGACGCCAGGTCTATCGCGTTGGTTTTCGTGATGCCATCCGGTCAGGAAAAACAACGCTGATAAACTTGGCGTAGGTTTTCGTGACTCGGCCATCCACCAGTAAGGAAAAATAACGCTGATAAACTCGGCATCAGTTTTCCTTGCCGGCGGATGGCCGAGTCATGAAAACCGATTGGGTTCTCACTAGCGCCTCCTTGCTAACACAATCTCCTAATTTAAATATTGCATGGCGCCCCCCTTGGGGGCACCTGGGGTGCGTTAAGAAAGCAGGCACTGACTGTTCAGCGCCCACTTTCTACTTGAATTTATTGCATCGGCCCCTTAGGATCTTCTTTCCTGCTACTGACAAATGTAAGCCATCCTTATGGTATATTTTTACTGCTCCATATATGGCTCCAGCCTCCAATCTATCCAAATCCACTTTCTTTACACTATGTTTTGAGCCATGTATTAAAATTTTCTACCCAGCTTATTCTTTCCTTTCCCTTTCCATGAACAGGTAATATTTAAGACAAGGTAAAAATATCTTTGCCATATGTCTAATCTCCTTCCCCAGTTTCTGTATTACTTGGATACTGTTTCCAGCAAGGTCATTGGTCCCCAAATGGATGATAACATTGATATTATAATCCTTATTTTTTCTATAATTGCATGGACTACCTGGTTTGCGTTTCTACAACTGAGGTTCCAGGAAGGCATTTAACTGTTGTGTCCCCTGAAAATTAGTTTCCAGATTAGTTGCTCTAATGATTGAGTCTCCCAACTAAAGGAACTTTCTTTTATGAGATTTGATAATATTAAAGTTTTCAGACACCACTTCATTTTCTGTTGCAGGAACAACTTCATTTTGCAATGCAGAAAAGGCATTATATTAGATTATCATTGGGGAGAGAGGATGTCTCTTTTTCACAGACTATCATAACCCATTTATTCCTGGATTTTTGACTCCTCTGTGGGAGTGGGGAAGGATAACCTTGATATTGCTCAGTTGAGGAGACTGGATGTCTCAGGATCACAGGTCTTATTCTACCAGAGCCCAGTGTAATCCATGTTTTCCTGGGTTTCTGAATCCTCTGTGGGATTTGGGAGATATTCTGGATGCTGCGAGGTAGGGGGGGGTGGGTTTTAGAAACTTAGAAACTTAGACAATTCCTTTTTTAGATGAGTCAGTTTCTTTTTCATTGCAGACAACTGGATGCAAATTGGACAACCCTTAAGTCTCCAAATAGTATGCCTAGAAACATAAGCACCGCAATTGTTATACTGAATAAAAGATATTTTGATAATAAGTGTCAAAGAGGTGACTTGTATAATTTTATCTTGACTAAAGTACAAGTTTGTTGGATTGTTAACCTAAGTCCTTTGAAGAATTCTTTAAGAAGAATACACTAGGGTTAGGTGGAAATAAATATCTCTTGTAGGTAAAAGCCCCTTTATTTCTCCCTTTAAAAAACACAGAAAATTTAAAATAAAGACTAGCAAAACATTTTTAAGCTTCTAACAGCTGAACTATTACAAAAGCAACAAATCTATATGTTAGAAAAGTAAACAAAAGTAAAAGGAAAAAGAAACTGATCTGGTTCTCAAAGGTAGTGGCTGAAAAAATAAAGGCAAAAAGAACAGTGTTCAAGAAGTACAAAGGATCCCAAAAAGAACACAGGGAAGAATACTTGGTGAAACTGAGAGAGACGAGAAAATAAATCAAAAAGGCAAAAGGTCACACAGAAGAAAGGATTGCCAAAGAGGTAAAATGAGGTGACAAAACATTTTCCAAATATATCAGAGAAAAGAGGAAGGCCTGAGGTGGTATAGTAAAACTGAAATGTGACAGGAAGCAATGTGTGGAAGAAAACAAACAAGTAGAAGAAATATTAAGCAAATACTTGTTTGATGTTTCCTAGGAAAGATCCTGGAGAAAGGCCATTCTTGGTTCATAATGCCATGAATGGGAGTGGGGTAGATGCAATCCCATTTACAGAAGAGAATATATGAGAAGAGCTAGGAAAACTGAAAGTGGACAGGGCCATGGAACTGGATGAGATACATCCCAGGATACTAGGGTAGCTCAGAGATGTGCTGGTGGATCTGATGAAAGTCCTGTTCAATAGGTCCCTGGAAACGGGAGTGGTGCCAGAGTGGTAACAGAGAGGAGGCTGGAAACAACTAGATGGTTAGCCTCACCTGTGTGGTGGGAAAATTAATGGAGACTCTGTTGAAGGAAAGGATAGTGAACTATCCTTTCCTTCAACAGGCCGATGCAATAAATCTTTGTGCAAAATGGGCGCTCAATGTTGAGCGCCTGCTTTCCTAATGTGTACCCAGCCACCTCTCCTGGGCACGTGATTGCATATTTAAATGAGGGGTCATGCTGTCAAGGAGGCACTAGAGACAAATGTGTGCCCCTAGCACCTCCTTGGCAGCAGGTGCCCAGGAGAGGTGGCTGTCAGCGGGTTAGGAAAATGGACGCTCAATTTTAGAAATGTCTGTTTTCTTAACCTGTGCTCAGTGATGGGTTAGGAAAATGGAAGCTCGTCAACTGAGCATCCCTTTTCTTAACCTGATTGCCTGCCCACTTTATTTTTTTTAAACATTTTTTTTTAACATTCTGGTCCTTTTTGTTCCTCCAACTTAATATCACCACGATATTAAATTAGAGGAAGTACAGAAAAGCAGGAAATACACGTTTTGGGCTGCTCAGAAATTAAGGCCTGCTCTGGGCAGGCTTTAATTTCTGAGGGTATAAATGTGCGTGTCAGGCGAACTTTTCTTTTTTTTTTTTTTCAGTCGGGGGGAAAATAGCTAATAGTCTCATCAACATGCATTTGCATGTGATGAGCGCTATTAGCTTCGTGGGGGGTTGGACGCATGTTTTGTATGTGCTAATCCCCTTATAGAATAAGAGGTTGTAGACACGTGTCCAAAACCCGCATCCAACCGCAGGTTAAACAGTACACTCGGCTGAGCGTACTGTATTGCATCGGCCTCCAAGTGGGTTATTGGACCTGAGGCTGCACAGATTCACTAAGGGAATGTTATGTCAGACAAATCTGATTGATTGTTTTGATTGAGTGACTAAGATTTGGATCAAGGAAACATTTGATGTGATTTACTTGGATTTCAGCAAAACTTTTGATATTATCCCATATAGAAGGCTCCTCAATTAAATGAGAAGCTTAAGAGTGGACGCCAAGGTGGTGAAGTGGATTACAAACTGAAACTGTTTGACAAGAGGCAGCATGTAATGGTAAATGGAACTTACTCTGAAGAGAGACCAGTATTAAGTGGAGTGCTGCAAGGATAGGTTTTGGGACAGGTTCTGTTCAATATCTTCATGAACGACATTGCGAAGGGGACAAAAAATAAAATTTGACTTTTTGCAGATGATATTAAGATCTGCAACAGAGCGGACATGCCTGAAGAAATAAATAGAATGAAAAGTGATTTAAGAAAGCTTGAAGAGTGGTTGAAGATTTGGCAGCTGGGATTCAATGCCAAGAAGTGAAGCGATAGGGGCCTTGGAGTGATAGTGTCTGGTGATTTGAAGGCAGCAAAGCAATGTGACAAGGCAATAGCTAAAGCCATAAGGATGCTGGGCTGCATAGAGAGAGGAATAACCAATAAGGAAAAGGAGGTGATGATCCCCTTGTACAGGTCCTTGGTAAGGCCTCACTTGGAGTACTGTGGCCATGTCTGGAGACTGTATCTCCAAAAGAAGAGAGAGAGGATGCAAACAGTACAGAGAAAGCCAACTAAAATTGTGTAGGGTCAATATCAGAATACTTATGAGGAGAGGCTGAAGGATCTAAATATGTATACCCTAGAGGACAGGAAGTGCAGACGAGATATGATACAGACCTTCAGATTTCTGAAAGGTATTAATGATGCACAAACCTCAAACCTTTTCTGTTGGAATGGAAACTGACTGTAAAATCAGGGGACAAGAAATGAAATTCCAAGGAGGGATCACTTAGAGCCAGGAAATATTGCTTCATAAAGAGGATGATGGATGCTTGCAATGTCCTCCTGGAAGAGGTGGTGAAGACAAAAGCAGTAAATGATTTCAAAAGGGCCATGGAATAAACACTGCGGATCTCTAAAGCCTAGATGTTGGAAATGAAGAAAGGGGTGCATGGAGTAACCTGCATGGAGCAGCAGTTACTATCATGAACATTTGGACCATTTGGTCTTTATCGGCCATCATTACTATGTTACTATTATGTTATGTTAAGTAAACATACCATGGATTGAAGTGTGATTTGCCCCCCCCCCTCAGTTGCCAAACCTTTAGTCAACTTTTGTGCTGTGTCCAGTCACCATAGGTCTGGGGGTTTCCGTTTAACCCTGCATAGCTCTGTTCCCTTCTCTTTAGATGCCTGCCTCCTCAACAAGGAAAGCCCTTACTTCAGGTGGGGGGAAAGGGGTTTGGAAACTCATTTGGCTCTCCCTAACTCTATGTCTGACCTTTTCTCAGCCTATTACCTCCTGTTCTTACTTGCTTCCTTTTTCCAGGTTTCTTCTACTGTCCACCAACCCTGTGCCTGACAGTCACCTCCTTCCTTCTCCTTCCACTTTGTCTGGCTTTCCCCTGCTTTTTCCAGACCTTGCAGGCCTTGAGTGGAGCCTGGTCTCGCTCTTTCCAAAAACTCCTTTTTCTGTGTTTCTTTTTTTTTTTTTTCTCTGCTATAACTTATTTGTACCTGCAGTTTCCTGGGATTATCTGTTGCATGAGATTCTCTGGCAGGGCCAGTAGAAGCACTAGGCAGACTAGCCAACTGCTTAGAGTGCCACAGTTTTGGGGGCAGCCACCTAGTGCTTTACCAACCCTGCTCAGAATCATGGACGCAATAATCTAGACTCTGGTAGTAGCCGCAGGACCATAGTGATTGTGTCACCCCAAATACCCCTTTTACACTCCTATAAAATAAAATAAATAAATAAATCATAGGTTTCCAGACAACTCTGGGTGAAAGTTATTGCATCACTCTCCTCATGCACATTTCCATAAAGAACAGGACTTTCAAATTAATATATTTGATTAAATCCCTACTCAGGTGGATCTTATTAATAGCAGATCTAACATTTAATAACCCAACTGCCATATCTGAGAAATGATGATGCAAATCCTTCACGCGTTCCATAAAAACTGGTATCAAAATTGTAAACCTCCTCCACCAGCAAAGCTGAGGGAAATAGTGTCCCCATACCCTTTCAATAGGTTGTGATATTGACCCTCCCATTCAAACTTCCCTAGTTTGGGGGATTTTAATTTACTGCATTTGGAATAGAGCAAGTTGCTGATTGTCTCAGTTGTTCCATAGTTTTGGTTGTGATGATCTGATTGGTTGATGGTCTATCTGATTGCAACAGAGGGATTATATAACAGGAGTCTTGATCTGCCATGTTTTTTTGTGAATGGTTTGAGATGCCGGGTCTAGTTCTAGTTCTATTGCTGTGAATTTGTTTTTTGTAGTTTTGCTTTATAGTGATTATACACAGGATGTAAGAAGTTTATGGTGTTTTCTGCTCTCTTTTTTAGTTATATGTATTGGTTGACCTTGATGAAGGCATTGAGATGCCAATATACTGAGGTGTCGGGATCATACACAAATGAAGAATGGTTTCCTGCTGTTAAGACATGAAGAATTGATATTATCTTCATGTTTTGATAAGTATTTGTATTCATGTGTACTTGTTTACTTGTTCATCAAACAGTGGAATATTTACATCATTTCTTTTAGAAGAATAGTGAAGACACAAAAATAGACAAAAGATATTAAAGCATTCTGTTTGAGTGATAAATGATTTTATTGATGTGCTTGTAGATGAAAATGCCTGTAGTCCATTGTGAGCAAAAGACAGCAGATTTATTCTGAAGCATTTTCTGATACCACTTATAAGGTGATTAAGTAGATTTTGCTTTTTTACCTTCCGGTTATAGTATAAAAGAATATAAGAAGCAACATTTTATTACTACTACTACTACTTAACACTTCTATAGTGTTACTCAATGTACTTAGCATCTAGGAAAAACATGTAAGAGACAGTTCCATATCAGAAAAGCTTATAATCTAATCAAAACAAACATATAGGACAAAAGAGACTTTGATAATTTCATTTATTAAGACAATGGTTAAAAATTAAATGAGGCTGTAAGCGGGATAATCAGGATTAAGATTTAAAAGCAGGAGGGTTTTTAGATGGGATTTAAATAAAGCAAAAGAGGGACCATGACGCACCATCTCAGGAAGCCTATTCCAAGCATATGGTGTAGCCAAGTGGAAAGCACGGAGTCAGGAACTGGTGATAGAGGAGAAGGAATAGATAGGAGTGACTGATGAGTGGAGTGCACGAGTTGGGGTGTAGAGAGAGAACTGTAAGAGAGGAGAGGTAGCGAGGAACTGCAGAGTGAAGGCTCTTGTAGGTGAATAGGAGGAGCTTGAACTGTATGCAGAAATGGAAAGGGAGCCAATGTAGTCACTGAGAAGAGGGATTATATGGGTGTAGTGACACAGCCAAAGGATAAGTTGTGTAGCTGAATTTTGGTTAGATTGTAGTGGAGAGAGTTGGCTCAATGGGAGATCCATGAAGATCAGGTTGCAATAGAGTGGATAAGGGCTCTATCAGTGTGCTCAGAAAGGAAGGAACAGATTTTGGAGAGGTTATAGAGAAAGAAACAGAACATTTTAGTAGGTGTTTTGTATATGTGTAGAGAAGGAGAATGAGGAGTCAAAGATGACTTCAAGGTTACAGGCTGAGTGGACTAGGAGGATTACAGTATTATCCACAGAAATTGAGAAAGCAGGAAATGGGGAAGTGAGCTTGGGGAGAAAGGTAAGGAGCTCTGTCTTGGTCATGTTGAGTTTAAGGTGCCAGTGGGACATCCAGCCAGCAATGTCAAACAAGCAGACTAAGATTTAGGACTAGATTCCTGATAAAATTTCTGATGTAGAGAGGTACATCTGGGAATCATCAGCATAAAGTTGATATTGAAAGCCTAAATTGGTGTGTAGGCTGGAAAGACAACCCGCATAGGTTCCCTATCATGGCAGTGAAAGTACAAGACCCCAACATCAGTCCCCAGAGCAAAACAACTCTTCTTCCATACTCAGGGCACAGCCACCAGGCTCCTCAACTTGTTTCAACAGTGAGAGGAGAGAGCATTTGGCCAGAGATTGCCAATAACAAGGAAATGAAGCCATGGGCGTCAACCTGGTAACTCAGCCAGAACTAGAAGTTAAAGCATACACTAGTAAAACAGACCATTAAAGCAGGGACAACTGCAGAGTTAGAAGAAAAAGGGAGTCTCTGAGTACCTGCACAAACAAGTAGTGAGATTGTTCAACATTTCTCCTTTTTGCTAGCTTTGTGCTAGGCATCATAAGGAGGAATGCTGCACTTATACCGAAGAAGAGAATGAAGAACTCTTTGTAGGATGCGTTGAAGTAAAAGAGGAACAGGCCTCACAGACATGCTCCTATTGTGTAGGGAAGCAGTACATTATCAAAGCTTGTCCCTGGTTAGAAGATAAATATTGGGAGAGCTTTGCCCTGTGGCTTGTGGACCTTCTGAACCTCCTTTGCCTTGCGGCCTGCTTCAGGTCTTTCATTGCCTCTGGTCTTATCAGGCCTGGTCTAGCCCTGAGATCTCCCTAGTCTCTTCCTTAACTCTAGCCCTCTCTCTGCCTTATCTCTCAAGGCCTTCCTTGTTGTTGCCTTTAGGCTTTGTGTTTTATGTTCTGTGTTTGTCCTGTCTGGTTCTGTCCTATCTGAGTTCTGTGTTCCAGACTGTCCCTGAGTTCACGCTTATTCCCACGCACCTCCAGTGTTCCAATTCATTCTTACCTCCACACAGCTCCAGTGTGTTCCAGTTCACTCTTACCTCAAATCAACTTCAGTCCAGCTCGCACTCTGTTCCTGAACTTCAGCCCTGCCTGCACATTATTCCTTGCTCCAGCCTCACTGGACTGCCCAACCTAAATCTATTCTGCCCTCTCATCTTGTGCCACCCTGGAGGTGGTGTCCACCACCCTTCCCCAGCTCCAAACCCACAACAGATTTCCATTGCATCTTTCCTCAAATAAGTTTCCCAACAGTTAAATAAGAGCTTATAGTGCAGCTTTTCCCAAATAACCAGGCTTCAGATTCATTTCAATACAGCCTGAGTTTTACTGCAGCCCTTCTCAAACAATCAGGCAATAAATTCAGTTCAGCACAGTCTGAGTCTGAGTGTAGTCCTTATCTAACAACCAGGCTTCAGATTCAGTTCAGCACAGCCTGAGTGGATATTAATTGAAAAAATTGTTGAACAATCTGTTCCTACAGCGATCACTCCGATATAAAAGATATTTAAAGTATAACCCATATACAATGAACAATCTGTTCCTACCGAGACAGAAGACACCAACGTTTTTTAAACTTCAGGTTAAGTCAACGCACATGACGTCATTAAGGACGTTGCTGAGAATAGACTAGAAGATTAGTACCAGAAATAAGGTTAATCGACCTAGAAACACACTCATATCTAACTCAGCATTAGGTCCATGTGAAGTCACACTCTGTAATCTATATATCAATATTTTGTGGGGTAACTATTGACTCTTTTTTTTGTTTGATAATGAATTAATAGACCCATACAATGTGATGTCAGAGGACTGATTAGTGAGGTAAAATGTACCTTGAGCATGCTAAGCATGCTAAGCAGCCAATGTAAAGTGAGAACTGAGAGGGATTGTATGATCCCTGCAAGAAGAAATCCATGTTCCAAATCCTTTGTCCCAACTGGAAATGTAGGGATTGCAGAAGACTCCTGTAGGAAGATCTTCAAAAGAAATTATGAATGTGCATTCATTTAAAACAAAATTGGAATCCAAACAGAAACAATCCATTTTTGTTTTGGTTCATTTTCCCCAAGCAATTGCACATTTCTGCTTATTGATTTTGGCAAGTAGCACACTCTGCAAATAGTGCATGCAGTTTGCCAAAATGAACCCCTCCCCACAAAAAAATGGCCCCCAAAACAAAATTCAGCCAAAAAATAATAGGACAAAAATGATAAAATGAACAAAAACAAAAAATTGTGTTTGCACATCTCTATAAACAAGCATATGGAAAAGAGTTTAATTAAGTGGGGATCGGTTTCACTCCACATAGATATTATGAATTCTAGAACATACATAACATAAGAACATAAGATATGCCATACTGGGTCAGACCAAGGGTCCATCAAGCCCAGTATCCTGTTTCCAACAGTGGCCAAACCAAGTCACAATTACCTGGCAATTACCCAAACATTAGATAGATCACAAGCTACTATAGCAGTTTATGGATTTATCCTCTAGGAACTTATCCAAACCTAGATATTCTAGATCTCATCTTGGTTAGGAAACTTGTTCAAACAGAAACGTTTTCAGACCTTTGTGAAAGGATTGGTAATTCAAGCCTAACAGTCCTTAAATGCTGTCATACTTATGTCTCTTATGTTGTAGTACCAAAATGCCCTGCGTGCATTTTGTAGCACTATAGAAAGGATAAGTAATAATATATTTTCTTCACATTGTAAACCAGTCATGTTAAATTTAGTCTATTGGCATGATATGCAAAAGTTTTGCCATCATTATTTTTCTTTGCCAAGATTGCTTCTCAGTAGCTTTGAGTGCAAAAATGATAACATTTCCAGTGCTAACATTATGGTTTTAACAAAAGGAAACAGTAAGTAGGGGCATCTGCTGCTGCTGTGTCAAATCTGCATTTCATTTGGTCAAAATGGCTTCTGGATGGCACTTTTACATCTCTTTGATTGACTTCACCGCTTTTCATTGATGAAACTCTGAAACTGCAAGCTGTTCTGCAAACAAGTCAGATGTTAGAGATTATATTTTATGGGAGAAATTAATCTTCCTACTTTTGCAAATCAAAATCAGTGAGTCAAATATGGGTCTTCCAAAGCTGTTTCGTATATTACTAAATTAAATTAAACAACCATGTTTACATGGAAAGTGTTGCCTTCTAAGGAAAACATCACTTAGGATAATCTACCCTGGAATAAGGGCATATTATCAAACTCAGTTCATTTACTGTCATCTTCATGTATCTGCTCCCCTTGCAAAATGTTGATTGCAGGGTTTTAAGGATGACTAACAGTGGGTTTGAAATGTTTCTCAGTTAATGCCACAGCAGCCATATTAGTTATATTTCTTCAAAATACTCTTTTTCTTGATTGTATTGCTGCCTCTTTGGACTCTATGCCTAGGTCTCCTTTCTTTTCATGTCTTAATATAACTTATTTCTTATATTTTAACCTTCTTTAAAAATATATATTTTCTATCTTGGAAGGTGGCTACACTCTCTGAGGTCCATATGCAAAAGGTTTGTACAGCTAGGTTTGGGATAAAATGCGAGATGGAAAAATGACGCCATGCTGAGTGCCTCTGATTTCTCTTACCCAAAGAAATCAGAGGTGTTCTGGGAACAGGGCTGAGTTATTTGGATAATATTGATATTCACTGCTATCTGACTAAGTTATCCAAATAATTTTTGTCGTACCAAAGGTCTTCCCTAAAATTAGATCATTTTATGCAGCTAACTTTAAATTGAAGAAGGCATATTCAACTTTGCCGTTGAATATCCAAGTTAAATGGGTTAAGTTTCTATGGTTAACTTACCCAGGCAGCCCACGGTTGAATAGGGACCTCTCTGTTTTTAAGATCATCTTCTCTATCTCCACCCCACTATTGTCTGAGCTGAGGTGGGAAAATGAAGAGAGAAGAGAGCATTCTGGCCCTGGTCATGAGTGAAGCTGAGAGTTTGTATAAATAGTGTGAGCCTAGCAGGAAAGAAAATGTTGGCATAAGTGAAACTGGAAAAGGTACAAAGAAGGGCAACCAAAATGATAAAGGGGATGGCCCAGCTCCCCTATGAAGAAAGGCTAAATAGGTTAGTGCACTTCATCTTGGAGAAGAAGTAGCTGAGAGGAAATATGATAGAAATCTATAAAATCATGAGATGGGTGCAACAGGTAAATAAGAAACAGTTATTTACCCTTTCCAATAATACTAGGACTAGGAGGCACTCCGTGAAGCTAATAAGTATCATTTTTAAAACAAATTGGAGAAAGTGTTTTTTTCACTCAGCACACAATTAAACAGTGGAATTTATTTCCAGAAGATGCGGAAAAAGCAGTTAGCATAGCTGGGTTTAAAAAGTGTTTAGACAAGTTCTTGGAGGAAAAGTCCATAAACCATTATTATCCATACAGATTTTTGAAAGCCATTGCTTTTCCCTAGTTATGAACAAAAAAGGTTGGATCTATTCTTTGGGATCCTACTGGGTACTTGTGACCTGGACAGCCACTATCAGAGATGGACCTTTGCTCTGACCTAGTATGGCATTCCTTATTTTATGATTAAGAAGAGTCGCATGAGACAAGCAAGGAGCACAAAAATCTCTTCATTTCTTTCTTCTGATTCTAAAGGAAGTGAAAACCCTACGTGACAGGAAGGCAATAGTTTGCCTACTGCAGTTAGCTGAAGCATAGGGGAAGGGGAAACCAGCTGAAGAACTTCCGGGCTGGAAGAATAGCTCGATATTTCATTGGCTCCCAGAGGTAACATGAAGTCACACAGGAAGAGATGTATTATAGCCTGGAGCTCATCATGTCCAAATTTAAAAACAAACCAGATACATATAGGGATAGATTTTCAAAGGGTTACGTGCATAAGATACACGCGTAACCCCTGAAAACCTACTCTTGCGCGCGCCGAGCCTAATTTGCATAGGCTCGGCGGCACGCACAAGCCCCGGGACGTGCATATGTCCCGGGGCTTTAAAAAATGGGCGGTCCGGAGGCGTGGCCAGGGGCGAGGTGGCGTTTGGCGGTGGGCCAGAATCCTCCTGCACAGCGGCCTGTGCCTGGGGATGGCGAGCCGGCGCGCGCAAGTTATGCCAGAGGCAGGCGTAACTCAATGAAATAAGGTGGGGGGGGGATTTAGGTAGGGCTGGGGGGGTGGTTAAATAGGAGAAGGGAGGGAAAGATGGGGAAAGGTGGGGGGACCAAAAAAAAGTTCCCTCCAAGGCCGCTCTGATTTTGAAGCGGCCTTGGAGGGAACGGGGAAAGCCATCGGGCCTCCCCTAGAGCTCGGCACGCGCAAGGTGCACAAGTGTGCACCCCCTTGCGCGTGCTGACCTCAGATTTTATAACATGCGCGTGGCAGCGCGCGCATAATATTAAAAATCTGCCCCATAGTTTTTTGTTCAAGTAACTTTTGCAAAATACTTTGGGGTCTATGCACTAAAATGCCACTAAAAGGTTTTAGCATGTTTGTTAAAATGGCTTTTAACAGGTGATGCACTAAATATTTTTGCATTACTTTCCTAAAAGCTACTTCCATAGCAAGTGTGCAAAAATAGCATGCATACTATCCAAATAAAATGTATAATGTGTCTAATAGTTGCATCTTAAGAACCTGCTTGCTAACTATCCCTCAGTGAAAAGGCTACTTAGCACAATTGCCAAAAGAGAATTGCCACCATCTCACAGCCATAAGAATCAAGGGGCCTCGATTCAATTTTTCCTCTTCTATATCACATTTAAGGTGCCATTGTACCCAGTCCTCCCCCACCATTTCTATCTCTCCTGAAATACCCTGCAAAGGTTAACAATATATCAAAGTAACCCCCTCACCCTGTATCCCCAGACAAAACCCAATATAACCTCCCACCCACATCAATCCTGAATCTTAGTGTTCTGCAATGAATCTTAGTGTTCTGAATTAATACAGCCAACTCCTGCTCCCTCCCCCTTCCCCCACCACCACCATTACCACCACCACTACTACCAAATATTCCTTTGCTTCCCTTTCCAATTATGGCATCAAGAAGATAGGGGCAGTCTGCAGGAGAGAATGTGAATCTCTCCTGTCTCACTGCCTCTAGCTTCCAAATTGGTGCCAGCTGACCTCTCACAGTCCTTGGCTCAGCTGCGGCTGACATTATAAAAGAAGGGTATCTTTCAAAACTGGTCTAAAGATAATTTGATCAAGGACAATAAAAAGATCTTATATGTTGTTTGTTTGCTGATTTTCTGTCCATGATTAAGAAACATGATTAGCATGCTGTTATTTACAGAGAGAGCAATAGAGGCTATTGAGCCATTGGGCTGCAAATGAGTTGTTTGATAGGATGGGGACCCTTGACCCATCCTCATAAGACTGGGGAGCTGGGCATCTAAATGTCACATGAAAATTACTCTGGGAAAGTGCAAAAGGATGCACCAAGGGAAAAAATAATCCCATACAAATCTAGGTTCCACATTAGGAATTACCTCTCAGGAAAAAGTGATGGATTTTTCTCTCTTTGTCTGAAACTAGTTCTGGCCCAATCTGCTTATTCAGAGTCAAAACTGGGTGTTTACGCAGCAGAGTCCTTCATGCCTTTCAGGGAAAGACTTACTGTAAAACAGAAATTACTCAGAACTCTTCTGTGGTAGCATGTAAGCATTCTTTGCTTAGGAAATTGGGATAGAAATTGAGATAGAAAATAATAAACATTATATATATACTGTAGTTATATGGTTCTGTACAAGTGATTGTGCTGAAGTATAACCAGCACAACAAGCCAAGAGAAAGATGGAGACACAGCTCACTAGAACAGGTTACATCCTATCTAGAAGCCCTTGCACTGCCAGGTGGTATGGATGAGGGGAGGTGTTGATCCCTGCTGGAGAATGATCTTTTGCTAGCGATCCTCCAATACCCTTTCTCAATGGCTGAAAGGTAAATCTTTGAGAACCATCCTCTCCAGGATATCCTAGTGGCAGTCTATGTTGGGAACCTCACAACTGTCCAAGCTGTGCCCTTATTGGAAGAGCCATTTGTTTCTCATACTGCTTTCCTCCAAATCCCAGTCTCATATTCAGGCAGTCTTCTGACATTCTCCCAGGTTGAGGACTCTGGTATTTCTTGGATCTGCATTTTGTACAAGAGTCTGCAAGTTGGTACACCTTTGGTTGTCTGGGTAGACCTTCAAAGTATGGGTTCCTCTTTAGGCTTTGCCCATTCAGTATTATCTGGACTGTCTGAAGTCTCCTACCTTCTTTGTCTCAGCTGATTACTCTGTAGTCTCATCTGGGCTTCTAATCTCCATTTGTTCTGCAGTTCTGCCTCAGTTTTTACCAGTGACAAAAACCTGATTCTTCTATGACTTCCTCTAGACCTCTAGTAGTGATGCTCACAGAAACCATCTGCTCAGGAATCATTGGAATTATGATGTTTGGTGAGGATGTCTTGTCGAACTGCACACTCCAAGTTATTATCATCTGGTCTATTTCATGGAGTAGAATTCTGCATCACCAGTCTTGTTTGTTGTATCCCAACAGTGTAGCCTTCGCAGCTCTGTCCGCCATCTTGAAGCATTTTCTATTTGGGTCATGCATGTAGGCTTTGCAGCTAAATGCTTCAGATGATTCATGCCACATTTTGTTCAATGTGACCTTCTTAGCCCTTGTTGGAAGCAAGTTCTGCAGATAGTTTGCAGTCATCAGTGTCTCTCCCCAGAACTTGTTAGGAAGGCTGACATCCAGCAACATGCTCTTTGCCATCTTAATCAGTGTGCAGCTCTTTCCTTTGGCTACACTGTCCTGATTGGGAGCATTCAGCACTGTGGTCTGATGCTTGATCTCTTAAATTGTTCTGTCCATGTACTCTTTCAGTCATCAATAAGAATGGTTCCATGTTTATGCTGGAATTTGTTGATTGTTACTGCTATGTGCTCCTTGAGTTTCCTCACTATTTCATTTTTGTGTCTCAAATGGTAGGTCTTTGTATACCTGGAGTAATCATCAATAAATATTTGTTTCCAGAAAGAGTTGCTGTCTTCATAGGTCCATATAAATTACTGTGGAATGTAGATGAGCTCCAGTGCCTGTCTTGCTCTTCTATGATAGCAGTGCATGTGTCACTTTGCCTTTCAGACATCGCATGCATGTCAATGTATCTGTGCATGGGGGTATCTTTAAATCTACCATCATCTGATTGTCCAGCATGTTATTTATTGCATCTGGGCTCCAGGCACCTGGGCCATGTTTGTATGCAGTTCTGGTGTGGGGATTGGGCAGCTGCCCTGCCTCCCTGTCACCTGTAACCCCCTTCTTTCACTATGCTTGCTCCCATCTTAACTGTGCATACATTTTTGTAGAAAAGGATGGTGAAGCCATTGCTTTTCAGGTATCTCAATGACAAGCTGTCTTTCAATTCTGGCACATATAGCACGTCTTTGCTGAGTATTCTCCATCATATCCAGCAATGATGGCACACATGAGTTGCCCTTCCCCCTTCCCCATCACAGGGATGCATTTCCCATCTGCTAGGTACACTTTATTGTTCACACTATGATTGATTTCTGTGAAAAAATCTTATTACTTACCATGTGCCTTATTGCTTTGGAATCAATGTGCCAATCTCTTATATCACTTCATTCAGAGAGTTTAAAGCTATAGCTCCAAAGCAATGCAGAAGTTCTCAGGCTGCTTGCATTCTTAACTACTTTTATTGTCTCAGCTGATAACTTCTATCAGTTTAGCAGGCTGGTAAACTCCTCTTGAAGTGGCCCATCTCTGTGCAGTGATAACACTGGGCTGTAACCACCTCCCCTCTATGCAACTATCTCTGCCTCTTTAGGGCTGTGCTTGCCCACAGGCTTTATCCCATGCTCTATGAGGAGTTTTTGCTCTTTTGGGCTGCTTACCTATACCAGCACTTCACCAGCAGGAAGGTCAGTTTGAAAATACTTTGTGTCTTTCCCTCCTTCCCTCACACAGGATTGCCTCATGGTGCTTGTGATGCTTGTCTTTGTCTCCTTTAGTTTTCCATTTCTGCAAACAAATTCATCTATGAGTCCAGCGTTAGTTCACGTTATGGTCTAATCTACAGTGCATTTACGAGTGCATCATATGTATCTGGCAAGCTACACAATAACATTGCAATCACAGGATCACATTTCAAATCTTCTACCAATCATTACAATTTCTCTGTAATTTCTTGATGGTATT
This sequence comes from Rhinatrema bivittatum, assembly GCF_901001135.1. NCBI lineage: Eukaryota > Metazoa > Chordata > Amphibia > Gymnophiona > Rhinatrematidae > Rhinatrema > Rhinatrema bivittatum. The sequence goes on from NC_042616.1 coordinate 179,335,611, forward strand.
AATACGCTTTACCATTTCTTGGGATTTTATTCAGCTTTAAACTGTATAATTTGTGAAACGTAAATAGTTTGCTGTTTAAATTACACCTTTCATGTGATCTTTTCAAACTTTCCCACATCTGTCTCACAGTGGCACAGCTGAGGATGTGCATTAATTGACTATCTTCAATAAGAAGCCAGATAATACTACTTGTTTCAATATCTTTGTGCTCCCAAAGCTCTGTATTATCACTAGGTCTAGCCTTGCATATCACATTCCATCTATGCTGTTGAATTAGTTGAACCAATTATTAATTCACTACCCCCTTTCTTGATCCCAGATACTAGAAGTCTGATGTTGAATTGGATTCCCTCATTTAAATCTGGATATTGAAAGGGCTATGCAGGTAAATTTTGTGGCTTATGTGCATGGCCAGGCCTTGCGCGCGCCACATGCATTTTACAATGGACCCAGCCACATGCGTAAACCCCGGTACACTCAGAAGTGTCAGCCGAGGGAAAAGGGACAGCCCGGGTAGCATGGTCTGGGTAGGGAGAGGTGGGATGGAGGCGGGCTGGGACAGCGCCATTAGCCGATGTCCCAGGGAAGCTCACACCGGCAGCCAGCCTTGCACGCAGATTACTTCTGCTCCGGAGAAGTAATAAGTATTAAAATAAAAAAATAAGGGATAGGTAGGCTAGGTTTACGGGGTGGGGAGGCGAGGGGAAGAAGGAGGAAGGATAGAGTTAGGTGTAGGAAAGTTCCCTCCCAGTCCGCTCCTTAATTGAAGCGGACTGGGAGGGAGCTGGAGGGAAGCCTGATTGCTTTGTAAAATTCCTCCCTGCACGTGTGAGTTGCAGGCTGCCTGCACATACACTTGTAGATTTTAAAATCCAGTGTGCGCCAGAAACTGCATGCACATGGATGCACGCGCACTCCTTTTAAAATCGACCCCTTAGAGTTTCTGCTGCACTATTTTTCTCTTAACACATACTTGTATTTATTTATCACCTATACCATTAAGCAGGCTTGATAATGTCACCCTACATTTTTTAAATGATTCTCCTTTCACCCAAATTCCTCCTCAGAATGCTCAAGTCCAGAAATATACTCCAAATCACTAGAAATCACATAGCATCTGAGGAAGTGACTGTCCTCCACTTCTACCCCATCAAACTCATTTCTTCACTAGAATGAAGTGACTAATATGAAAAGCAAGTGGGAAGAATTAATAATTAGCAGTGTGATCCTAGGTACTGCCTGTCTTTCTATTGATATGAAATTTTATGCTGCAGGAGGGGCAGACAACAATAGCTGGAAGAGAGTCAAAGTTGAGCATAAAATCCCTATATACAACTATTAAATTCTTATGACTGCATTTGGGCAAATGAGCTGAGAGATAAAATCATGCTTCCTTATTTAAAAGTGTAGCTCCATAAAATATTTAGCTCAGAGTCTGATTATTCTGATTGGTAGAGCATAGGGCATTAATGTTTACTGTGACACTGTTCAAAGTACTCATGCTAACTGCTTCATTTTGAAAAATATCATGAAAAATCATTAAAAAGTTATAAAACACATTTTAGTTTAGAATAGTAATAATTTCTTCTGACCAGGATATTTACTGGCCAGAGGAAATTATTGATATTATAAACTAGAATGTTCATAATGCTTTGTCAGAGCTAAAAGCCTTTGAGTTTGCCTCAGGCCTTCATATCTTTCCAATGGAGTATTAACTGTCAGGACATTCTCTTTCCCCTGAGATTACTGGAAATCTAAAATACCAAGGAATTATTGGAACCCCCAAGCAGAGGGAAGAGAGCAAGAAGGAGTATTGTGCAGTATCAGATACTATATCAACTCTTGTAGGATCAGGAAAACTGGGGTTAAGACTGTCTGCTCTAATTAATAAGGACACTTGTACTGACCCTAACAGACACATTTTTTATTGATTTGCAGCTGGGTCTAACTAATTTCACCAGATACAATATGGATTGATTTTTTCAGCCCTATTGCTCCATTAGTTCTGGAATTCGACTGGACTTTTGGCAAGTCTTGTGGGGGTCAGGAGGGTCCCCCAAGACTTGCCAAAAGCCCCTGGTGGTCCAGCGGGGGTCCAGGAGCGATCTCCTGCACTCGGGCCATTGGCTTCCAGTAATCAAAATGGCGCCGATAGCCTTTGCCCTTACTATGTCACAGGGGCTACCGGTGCCATTGGTCAGCCCCTGTCACATGGTAAGGGCAAAGGGCCATCAGTGCCATTTTGATTAGTGGCAGCCGATGGGTCGGGAGCGGGAGATCGCTCCAGGGACCCCCACTGGACCACCAGGTACTTGTAAGAAGTTTTTGGGGGGGTCGGGAGGGTGGGAGAAGCTAAGGTATTAGTTTTAAAGGGTCGGGGTGGGTTTTTTGTTTATCGCCTCGGGCGCAGCCGATAAAACCGCGATTGGGCCCGATGAAAAAAAAACCCACATGTGAATCGGAACCGGAATCCGAACCGATTCTGGGTCCGATTCACATCTCTAGTTTTAGCCCTATATGATATCTACTGTAGTTTTCAACATTCTTTTTGAAATAGGGGACATTGCACCGAAATTTTGGTTTACACTATACAACTGTTTATTTACAATTTAGATTTCTTGGTGGTGTAATACTATTATTAGACAAACACAAATACTATACATTGGAATTTATGTACCGAGGAGAATAACAAAGTGCCAGATGAGTTTCTCTTTAATGTAAAGGCTTGCTGATCAGGTAGATCTGAGTCAAAATTTCAGGATTCATTCTCAAAATTGTTGTATGTTATCCTGTTTTACAGATTATTCAAACTTTCTCAAATAAACTTATTTTGAAACCAAATTTACAGGACAACTTTTGCCAACTGTTAATGTCTAAAGATTCCTTCAACCAAACTCAACATCTCTCCTGCTAGCAGCACAGGTTGTATATGTTACACCCTTTCACAAGGGTGGGGTCCTGTGGTAAAACTTTACTTTGCAATATATTTAGTAGCTTCAGTTTATCTTTATCTTTATTTAACATTTGCATACCACAGAATACCTAGGCCCAAGGCAGTTCACAAGTAAACAACATATACAAACAATAAACAGCAATAAGATACAGCAGATAAAACAATAAATATTAAAATGAAATCAAATAAAATCAACAAAAGTAGAATCATAAACAGTAAAATAAAAACCATATCAATTAAAGAAACACTCAAACAGAAATGTTTTGAACATTCCTTAAAAATATTCAAACACAATCAGATACCTTGACATACAGTATGTCAATTAAATGCATGCTCAAAAAAGTAAGTTTTAAGCATTCCTTTAAATATCTTAGTAAAGCCTATAAGACGTAATCTTATGGGAAGGGAGTTCCATAAATCTGGAGCAGTGATTGAAAAGGCTCACTCACGAGTTTCCACTAAGCAGGCTTGGTGGACTGAGGGCACATCCAGTAACCCTCTCGACAGATTACAAGGCACAGCATGGGTTATAAACCCGCAGGAGAGCATTGACCCATGGAAAAGTTTACAGTTTTGTCTTAATTACAGCTTTCTCAATATCCTGTAATACAGAAGATATTAATGCTTATACAAATGGTTATAATTGTTTCTTTAAAAGGGAATTCTAATCATAGGGGTAGATTTTAAAAGGTGCGCCCGCACATCTATGTGCTCATATATGGACGCACCGATTTTATAACATGCGTGCGCCGGTGCGCTCATGTTATAAAATCCCATGGCCACACGTACATGTGCGCCCGATTTTATAATCCGCGCACGCATGTGCGGGCGGACGCGCAGGGGGGCCCAATTTTGTAAGATTACGCGCGGCAACGCAATCAGGCCTCCCCGAGTTCCCTCCCCCCCACCCATACTCCCTCCCTCTTCCCCTCTTCTCCCCACCTCCTAAACCTTTTCACCTACCTTTCTTTTCTTTTGTTTTATTGCTTACTGATCCATTGGAGCAGAAGCAACTTGCGGGTTAGGGCCGACTGCCAGCACGCGCTTCCCTGGCACAGCAGCAAATGGCCGCTGTACCGGCTGCCTCCAGCTCCACCCCTCAGACCGTCCCTTTCTCTGGGCCCGGCAGTTCTGCCCATAACCCCCGTTTTTTACGCACATGGCTGTTTTAAAATTTGGCCGTAAGAATACAAGGTGACCTATTTTTCATCCTTATACCTCAAAAACTGCCCGGACAGTGTATCTCATTATATATAACCAACAACACTTTTCCAACTAAATTGGAACTTGATTTATTTGTGGTATACAACCAGACCTCATATATTGTATAGGAGAGTCTTCAAAAACTCATGTAATTACTCTCACTAAGGAATTACCACATATTATGTGCACTGTGGTTCTTCTGTTCTTTTAATCATCGGTCTTGGTACAAGTAGCCTCATGGCTGGCTATAGGTTTAGACCTAAGCAAATTGTGAACTAGCTTGCATCAAGAAAGTTTCCCTACTACTCCTGGGAGCATCTATTTTATGCCAGTAGCAACAAATCATTCAATCATATTGCAAAGTCCTCCATATCCAACATTGGGGAAGGCTTCCTGCCATCACTGTTCTGCTGCTGCTAGCACAATATAAATGCCTCCCTCAGCTGTAAAGGACTTGTCAAGGTGAGTTCATTCACATCGGCTTGACAGCAAGTCACCTTAAATGATAACAGAGCTTCCCATTAATACAGGGAACTCTTTAATACACCAGACTTGGGTTAAACAAATTCTGTTAGACATAACAATAGATATTATTGCACAAGAGCTGTCAAGGCCACACACCAGTCCACTTTAGCAGAATGATTAAAAACTATTGAAATTACATTATTTTTCTAATACCAGTGTTTATACAGGTCTCTTACAGAATAATAATAAGTTGGCATAAAATAACATAACAAAATCACAGCCCCCCTGCAGTTTAATCATCCATGATTGAAGACTTTGCTTGAAACAACCAATTTTCCAAGAGCTGAAAGTCTTAGCAGTGGCAGCCAAAGACAGCAGATCCCGATGAACACAAAACGATTGGTGCAGTCTGCATTTTGTGAATGAAGGATTCTTGTCCCTTTACTGTTTGGCTATAAAGAAATTATCAAATACTAACCAACTGCTGATAATGTTTCTTTGCAAGCATACATTTTCTCATCCTCGCTACATAGAGTCATATGGCGCATCCAAGGAAACAATTGCATGTATTCTGGTTTCAAATGTTCTCATGCGCTTTACAGTTCAGTAATTAGGACTGAAACAAAGTAAGACTTTTAGGAATATACTTCCAATGAAAACATCTTCTGAGGCTGACTAAATTCCCTAGCTTTCTTTCAGCGTTTAACCACCATGGCTGATCTTTTATATGTGTATCAAATCCAGACACTGTCACTTAACTACACTCCGATTAGTGGCATAACAAGCCCCTTGTGAGTAAAAAAAACTAACACAATTCACAGAATAAAGCATTTTCTAAGCATCCAATGGCAGAATAAAGGTGACTTCAGTATTCTTCTGATTAAATTAATACACCATATCAACCTACACACCATAACCTCATAAACTGCATGGTCAGATCTCCATTCAATACTGTGATCTTCCCTTTTAAAACAATCTGAAGGAAGAAGGACAGGGGGGAAAAAAGGGGCAAATCCCATATGCATCTTTTTTAGAACTTTAGCCACAGTTAGACTGCACGGAAAAGAGAGGACGTATTCATGCCACAGTCAAACAGCCTCGCTCCGTTGCATAAAATATGGAAAGGAGAAACAGGTGAAGCAGAGGAAGAAATGCAGTCATTGGAGGCACCAGGAAGAAGAGCAGTGACTCCTTGTCACCAGCACTCCTCTACTCCTTTTTCCTCCTGTGGCCATGTGATTCACTCATTGGCAGTTTGTACCAGGCAGGGCTCCATAGATACAGAGTGCCCTGTGGTCCAAACGGATGATCAGTGAAAGATGTAGCCTTTATGTAGGATTCTGGCCAGTCTTAATCTAGACTATAAACTGTTCTCAAGTGAAATCCAGTTCACTGTGCCAATTACTTTTTCAGTTGAAAAGAGCTTTCAACAGGTCGTCACTGCAATTAACATGGCTTCTAGCTAATTAGTTAGCTTTAAATATTAAAAAGACTGGAATCCTATGTTTGGTCCATATATTGTATGATAATGTTCCATCAAGTCTTATCAGTTGCCAATTGTTTGCAAGGCTAATAACTTGGGCGTTATATGTGATATTCCACCTTTTCATATTAAATGGAGAGCTCAGTAAGCCTTTTTTAAACTGAAAGCCTTAGGTAACACCTGGCCTTTGTTGTTGCCAGATCTATTTTGGATGGTGCTTCAATTCCTTGTGATTAGTGGATTAGATTACCATAATTCAGTTTTCCTGGGACTTCCTACTAATAGTATTAGACCTCTGCAGGTAGCCCAGCATTCAGCCACATGCTCGATAGCGGGTATATCACGTCGGGAACATTTTTCGCCTGTCTTAAAATCATTACATTGGCTTTCAATTATGCGGCGGGTAAAATCTAAGGTCATTCTGATGGTTTTTAAAGCTTTACATGGTTTGCTACCTTCCTGCACTACCACTGCTATAAAATTCTATATTCCTGGGTGACATCTTCAATCTCAAGGAAGAAAGTTTGCTCAAAGTTCCATCGTTTCGCCATATTAGGTTGTGCGAGATGAAAGAGTGAATTTTTTGCTGTCACTGGCGCTGCTGTTTGGAACTCTTTACTGACGTGAAACATTTGAACTTAGAATGATCAGACACCATAAAACAAACACAGATGTTTAGTACAAATATTGGTTTTCTCCCATACTACCGGACAATTTCTTATGATTCCTGTTCTTTGTTTAGTTCCCCACTCTCACAATTATTACTATGTATTACTGCAAATTATTATTTGTAAAGCACTGCATGCAGCACTGCACTGAGGCACTTAAGAGACTGCCCCTGCTCTGTGGACCTTCCCAATAAAGGGAAAAAAAAAAAAAAGAAATTACCTTAACAAATAAAATAGAAAAATGTGTGTGCATGGGCAGGGTAATTTTGAAAGCCATTTTCCAAGAAAAACAGTGTTTTACTCATGGAAATGTTTCTTAAAATATTTCCTGAAACTATATGCAGGCAAATGTATATATGTAGGGCTTCTATAAGTCAATCCCTGCTCTCTGGAACTTCCCAATAAAGCAAGGACTGACACAACAAGAAAGCTGATTAAGGTAGTCTAATGTCAGTAAGCCTTAATAGCAATGACAAGACAAAGTCCAAACAAGGAAAGGTCAAAATGCATAATACAGAATTACAAGGCACTCACAGTTAGACAGAAACAAGGATGAGGCAAAACAAGACTGAAACAAGGATCCTTGACAGAAACCAGGCAATCACAATGAGATAGGAACAAGATGAGGAAAAATGGCAATCCAATGAACCAGCACTGGAGCCAGCCCAGAGTGGAGCAGATATAATCAACCCCTGTAGGGACTGGTCTACCATTGGCCAATCAGGAGCAGACAGGGACAGGATTGTCACCGGGAAAATATGAGGGGCACAAAGCTAGGGGGATTGAATAGATAATGCAGCAGAACCTCCAGTGCCACCTACAGGCTAGAGGTGGTACCTCACAAGGTGTTGCATGATCTGCCTCTGACTACAATCACAGGTCTCAGGTCTGGTAGACTATCCCCATTTTGCTATTGCTGGCTTTTCACCTTCCTACCTGAGAACAGAGGCAATTTAGGGTCTTCTGGGTGGTCCTGCTCCACTCGTGCAGAAAGCCTCCCAGTAACTCATATACCCTTGCTAACCCCAGCAATAAGATTTCTAAGAGTTGAATATTTAATGCAGTTTTATAATAAGATGATTACAATGGTGTGGCAGTAAGTACGGCATTGTCTTTCAGCTTAAAAACCTTTTTTCTTTCTCTCTGTGACTTGGCTTTCACAGATATATCTTGGACCTAAAAAAAAAACAAAAAACCTGATGATGTTCCACGCATTGGGCAGTGGTGTAGCGGGAGTCTCCGGTACCTAGGGGCCAATACATTTGTGTTGTGTACCCCGTGCCAACCCCCTTCCTCTTCCCACTACCAACACCATCATCCTCCTTGTAGAAATGCTTAAGGTTACAGAAACAGCAGAAATTTCAAATACCCCCCCCCCCCCCCTCTCCTCGTCTTCTACCTGCATGCAGCTGACAAATAATACAAAAAAGAGGCCCCTGGGTGCCCCCTACAGCCTGGCGCCTTTGGGCTTTGACCCTACCTCACCCCCACCCCCACCCTAGCCCTTTCCTCCGCCACTTGGGATTGAGATAAAGGTTGGAGGAAAGTAAGTGGGTGCTGTCAGTTGGCACGTTAGTCTCTTACTCCGTCTCTTGTTCTTCAAAGTTCAATTTGTTTTCCTTTCCCTTTTGGCAATCCATCAGTATTTCACTGATTATAGTGTTGACATTTCATCAAATGGTCTGATTTCTGATATCCATCTGGTAATTTTGCTGTTACTGTTTCTTGCCTGGAGCACTCTCATTGTTTCTCTCCTTTTTCTCCTTCTCTGTAGGTATGCAGGTGATTTTTCAAAGACTTTAAACATGTAAATGTGATATACTAGTGTAGCAATTTTCAAAAGCTATTTACCCGCAATAATTGCACTTAACGCAGGTAAAAAATTATTTAAAATTCAATGGCATACATATTAGCAATTTTCAAAATCCCACTTACATATGTAAAGTTCATTTGTATATGTAAAACCTAGTTTTAAGCATGTAAATGCTTTTCAAAATCAAGCCCATAGTGTTTAAGATGGTTATTTCCTATTGATGTCTAATTGGTGGAGCTGAAGATAATGTCAGTGCTATAAACCAAGAATGGGCAACTCCAGTCCTCAAGGGCCTGTAACTGATCGGGTTTTCTGGATATCCATAATGAATATGCATTAGAAAGATTTGCATGAATACTGCCTCAATTGTCTGCAAATGTATTTGATGCATATTCATTAGGGACCCTTGAGGACTGGAGTTGTCCACTCCTTCTAAAAATAGCCTGACATGTGACCCAGCTCATTTTAATTAATGCCTCAGCAGAACTATATATAATTTGCAGCCTGCTTTTAAATATCTAGGTGCAAATTTAGTATTCACATGCAATGTAGTTATTTTGCACCATCACTAGCCCTCATTTTGTAAATGAGCCCTTGGATGCTTTGCTTAATTTCTTTTTCATTCAGTAAATAACAGTTTTAGGGCTGGATTTTCTATTGTCGCAAAGATTAGTGAATCCCACAGTAACAGGGGGTGGGGTTGGTGAAGCGGGGGGCGGGCTTGCGAAACCCGGCAGTGATCACACCACCGTGGTGTTATCGCTGCTGGCTTTCGCACCCAATAGTGCCACCAAGAAAGGTGGTGCTATTGGGCGCGCTACTGGCGGCAATAACGGGTCTTACCTTATCACCGCCAGCAAAGTTACCGCTGCATCCGCCTCCTCACCGACCCAACTCCTCCCCTTCCAGCCCCAACTCCACGCCCGGCAACCTATCACACGCAAAAAGTCCCTTTTCGCGTGCGATAGGCTTACAAAATAACCCCCTTAGTTTGTTGATATATTATATATAGGACACTGGTGAGCAATTCCAGTTATCAAAGGCCACCAACCAGTTGGGTGCTCAGGTTATCCCTAACAAATATGCATGAAACCATATAGGCATACAACTGAGATAGTCTACATGCAGATCTCTCTCATGCATATTCATTAAGGATATCCTGAAAATCTGGCTAGTTGGGGCCCTCAAGGTCTGAAACTATCCAGCCTTGATCTAGTCTGTATTGTCAAATCCTATATAAACTGTTCAGGGTTGTGATATTGTAGTCCACTGTCAGAAGTAGTATGGTGTGTAGAAGAAGCATTAGTTATATATGTCTCAGCAGCTTATGTGCGTCAGAATTGATCGTATGTAGTGCTGTGCTACCTACTAATATGAATAATCAGTGTGGGTGTTCCATCCTGCTAATATTTCAGAGCAGAATTCCTGCACTTTATGTGTTTTGTTATCCATACACTCCTGTGGATTCATAGTCCCATGCATGTATGTTAAAAGGTTGGTAAACATATTGACACTGTGCGCACTTTAAAAAGTGACATTTATTTATTATATTTTTTTTTTTTTTTTAAACATTTTATATACCATCGTTCCATGTATAGATCACAACAGTTTCCAAGATGGCATTCATAGTTATAAATTCAACAGACAAATATAAGCAAAAACAAAGCGAATGGTTACAATGTTGGTATTCATATGTAGGTATTCATTTCCATGAATCTACAGAGGGATTCTGTGGCAAATGATATTACGACAAGTGCATACAGCTAGGAATGTTGGTAATCACAAATAAAATGGTAGTCTTCACATCTTAGCCTGTAGGTTATTTGAGAATCATGCATTCTCTCATTTGATTTATTCTTCATGCTGCAATTATCATTTGTCTTTCTTGTCTTTTGTGGGTTTGTGTATTCTGAGTTTTAAGTTAAATTATAAGCATTTATGAATAGCCATGTTTTTAATTCACTTTTAAATTTCTTTCTATCTGGTAACAGACATAGAGTTTCCGGAAGAGAATTCCAGAGCTTTGGACCCGCTATGGAGAATTCTCAATCCTTTATTTGTGTCAAATGTGTGTTCCATATAGTGGGAATATTCAGGAGTCCTTTATTTTGGGATCTTAGTGTTTGTTTAGGGTTGTAGGGCTGTAGTGTCACTCCTAACAGTCCGGTGTTATTGGAATGAATGATATTGAATTTTATCGTTTTTACTTTATACTATAGTATATTCTGGATTGTACTGGTAACCAATGCAGTGCCATCAGCGAGGGTGTAATGTGATCATATTTCCTGGATTCTGTTAATAATCTTGCTGCGGCATTCTGTAATAGTTGTAGTGGCTTTAAGTTACTTGCTGGAAGGCCTAGAAGTAAGAAGTTACAGTAGTCAAGGTTACAGAATATTAGAGATTGTAGTACTGCACGAAAGTCCGTCAAAGTTAACAATGATTATAGTATAGTATTTGTAGTATGCACAGTTTAGCGCATCCTGTCTTAATCAATTTCCTGATGTGCATTTTCATTGTGAGGTTCTCATCTAGCTGTACACCTAAATCCTGAACTTAATTTGAGGAATTAATTTGAAAGTTGCCCAAATCTAGGGCAGGTAGTTTAACTATCAATGGCTTTCTACTCAGCCAAATGATTTCGGTCTTTTTAGGGTTTAGAGTCAGTTTGAGTTGTGAGAGCTCTTGTTGTATTTCTTTCATATAAGTAATAGTATCGCTGTTGTATTCTTGAATGATCTGGAGAGTGGTATGTAGTAGGGATGTGAATCGTTTTTCAACGATTAAAATTATCGTCCGATAATGTTTATATCGTCTTAAATCGTTATAGAACACGATACAATAGAAATTCTAACGATTTATCGTTAAAAATCGTTAAATCGTGTTAGTGCGCACTAACTCGAGTTAGTGCGCACTAACTCCCCGTTAGTGCGCACTAACTCGATTTAGTGCGCACTAACTGAAAATGATACAAATAAACACTTTCCAGGTCACTGAAGGTCAGTTAGGAATGAATATGTGTTCCTATTGGCTGGCTGCCCTCTTATCTATTGATGTTACCAAGGTTACCACTGAGGTGATGGTTGGGGGGATGGGAAATGGAACTGGAAACTAACGAACACCAACAGAAAATGAAACAAAGTGTTCACACTTCCCAGGTCAGTAAAGGTCACTTAGGAATGAATATGTATGTATGTATTCCTATTGGCTGGCTGTGCTCTTATCTATTGATGTTACCAATATGGTTGGGGGGATGTGAAATGGAAACAGTTGGAAGCTTGACAAAAAAAGTAATGTAATGATCAGCAATCACGTGACTAGAACTTGTTTGTTTATTATTTTTGTTAGCAGGCACCTGAAATGCTAGTGCATGTTGAATTTGCCAATCACTGTGCATTTTAGAAAGGTGGTCCTGGCTGGAACTGTACACAGTTCAAATATATGTAATTGATTGTTGGTAAGTGTATTTTTTAAGTAGCCACACTGGCACCAGTATGTTTACTTTTCCTCCTACTTAACTCACTAGCTCAGCTTTGTAAGAAGGGCTTCTCTGCTTGTGTGTTGTTTTTGTTTGGTGTGAGGAGAGCAGAAACATCAGATCTTTATTCAATCTACTACAGTCATCTCTTACAGTGCCCTATCCCTATTAATACCAGGAGTGTTGTGATCTTCCTGCACACAGTGCCCTAACCCTGATACCAGTCTGAGACAGCTCCCTCCCTGCATTACTAGTGAGAGGCTGGCTTCACAGACAGGGGGGAGCTGCCTGACCCTCACTCCTGACTTCCCCCATGTCCCAGCTAGTGAATGGTGTGTGGGTGAGGGGGGGGGGAGGATGGTGAAGTCTGAGACAGCTCCCTCCCTGCATTACTAGTGAGAGGCTGGCTTCACAGACAGGGGGGAGCTGCCTGACCCTCACTCCTGACTTCCCCCATGTCCCAGCTAGTGAATGGTGTGTGGGTGAGGGGGGGGGGGGGGAGGATGGTGAAGTCTGAGACAGCTCCCTCCCTGCATTACTAGTGAGAGGCTGGCTTCGCAGACAGGGGGGAGCTGCCTGACCCTCACTCCTGACTTCCCCCATGTCCCAGCTAGTGAATGGTGTGTGGGTGAGGGGGGGGGGGGAGGATGGTGAAGTCTGAGACAGCTCCCTCCCTGCATTACTAGTGAGAGGCTGGCTTCACAGACAGGGGGGAGCTGCCTGACCCTCACTCCTGACTTCCCCCATGTCCCAGCTAGTGAATGGTGTGTGGGTGAGGGGGGGGGGGGAGGATGGTGAAGTCTGAGACAGCTCCCTCCCTGCATTACTAGTGAGAGGCTGGCTTCACAGACAAGGGGGAGCTGCCTGACCCTCACTCCTGACTTTCCCCATGTCCCAGCTAGTGAATGGTGTGTGGGTGAGGGGGGGGGGGGAGGATGGTGAAGTCTGAGACAGCTCCCTCCCTGCATTACTAGTGAGAGGCTGGCTTCACAGACAGGGGGGAGCTGCCTGACCCTCACTCCTGACTTCCCCCATGTCCCAGCTAGTGAATGGTGTGTGGGTGAGGGGGGGGGGGAGGATGGTGAAGTCTGAGACAGCTCCCTCCCTGCATTACTAGTGAGAGGCTGGCTTCACAGACAGGGGGGAGCTGCCTGTCCCTCACTCCTGACTTCCCCCATGTCCCAGCTAGTGAATGGTGTGTGGGTGAGGGGGGGGGGGTGGATGGTGAAGTCTGAGACAGCTCCCTCCCTGCATTACTAGTGAGAGGCTGGCTTCACAGACAGGGGGGAGCTGCCTGACCCTCACTCCTGACTTCCCCCATGTCCCAGCTAGTGAATGGTGTGTGGGTAAGGGGGGGGGGGAGGATGGTGAAGTCTGAGACAGCTCCCTCCCTGCATTACTAGTGAGAGGCTGGCTTCACAGACAGGGGGGAGCTGACTGACCCTCACTCCTCCGGGGTATTGTGATCTTCCTGCACACAGTGCCCTATCCCTGATACCAGGAGTGTTGTGATCTTCCTGCATGCAGTGCCCTATCCCTATTAATACCAGGAGTGTTGTGATCTTCCTGCTTGAAGTGCCCTATCCCTGATACCGGGATGTGTGCAAGAAGATCACAACACCCCCGGTATCAGGAATAGGGCACTGTGTGCAGGAAGATCACAACACCCCCAGTATCAGGAATAGGGCACTGTGTGCAGGAAGATCACAACACCCCTGGTATTAGGGATAGGGCACTGTGTGCAGGAAGATCACAACACTCCTGGTATTAATAGGGATAGGGCACTGTGTGCAGGAAGATCACAATACCCCTGGTATCAGGGTTAGGGCACAAGTTCTAGTCACATTGACTGATCACATTACTTGTTTTGTCAAGCTACCAACTGTTTCCATTTCCCATCCCCCATATACTGTCAGTAGGAAACTTGGTAACATGAATAAATAAGAGGGCAGCCAATAGGAATACATATTCATTCCTAAACTGACCTTAACTGACCTGAAAAGTGTCAAATTGTATCATTTTCAGTTAGTGCGCACTAACTCCCGTTAGTGCGCACTAACTCGAGTTAGTGCGCACTAATCGGAAAAAACGATTTTTAACGATTTTTTAACTAAAAAATTGTGCCTAAGACGATTTTCTTGCCCTGCCACATGATTTCTATCGTTAAGACGATATGGAAAACGATTCACATCCCTAGTATGTAGAACCGTAGGTCATCTGCATACAAGAAGAAATGTATTTTTATATTTTTTAGTAATTTACACATTGGGAGCATGTAAATATTGAACAGTGTTGCTGAGAGGGCTGAGCCTTGAGGGGCACCTGTCTCACATGGGAAGGTGTCAGATATCTGGTTGCCCAGTTTGACTTGACAAGTTCTGTTATATAGAAATGAGGAGAACCATTTGCTAACTGTACCATCCATCCCAATGATTCTCATCTGATGGCATAATAAATTATGACTGACAGTGCAAAGGCTGCTGTTAAGTCGATTAGTACTAGTCAGTAGGATTCGTCTGTAGCAAGTCCTCATAAAATTGAGTCTGTTAATGAGAGGAGTAATGTCTCCATTGAGTGAGGTTTTCTGAATCCAAATTGAATTGGGCAGGGCCAGCACGTCCGTTAGTCTAACTTAGGTGGTTGCCTATGGCGCTGACTCTTAGGGGGCGCCAAGGAGTAGCCAGGTGGTGCCGCTAGCGGAGCGGCTCACTGCAAAGAGGAGTAGAGATTCATCGGGCCAGGTTTCTGCTATGCAAAAGATAGTGGGATGTAAATCTTCTAGCAGGTCATTAATCAGAGGGATTTTTTTTTAGATAGATTGAACATATAAAAGTAACATATTAAACATTAAACAGGAGGAGACAGTGGAAAGATTAGTAATTATGGTTGGGAAAACCAAGTTTGTTGTCCTTCTTAGCTTCATGTTTGTGGTTCTCCTTAAGTCTCCATATATGCCTCGTCCTTGAATGGGTTCGATGTAGTACAAGGGGTCCATGGTTGTAAGGTTCATTTCTGGGAATAAAGGGGTGGTTGTTGAAGTAATCTAATAATGTGCCTCCAGCGTGCACGAAGGGGCACACAAAGGAGCAAGCGCCATTGGCTCTTGAGAACGGAAATGGCCACTCATGTACTAAATCATGTCTTTTAGCACACACTGTTACAAATTCCTCATGCTGCACTTCAATGTGGAATAGAAAAAAAACATGTGACATTTAGTTATGAGAAACTTCTCAATAATAACACAATGAGGTGAAGGGGTTTGTTTATTTTTTGCAAACTGAGGGCTGGGAATCTACTTTCATGAGTAGGTTTTCTACATGCCAATAATGAGCCGCTTTGCATAATTTTTCATCACAGCAGCTCATTAATTATTTAGTAAAATCATTTTGCGTACGGAAAACGGCAAGCAAAATTGTGTTCTTTGGGAAGGAGAAAAATGTTACAAATTTGGCTCACACAATAAAACCCCAAAAGAGTGCATATTATTGCAAAATCATGGACTATTTTGAGTTTAACTATGCAAAGCCATTATTGAAAACTTTTATTTCACTTAGTACATCAAATCCAAAGATTTATTTATTCAAAGTATATTGCTTTATACGGTATTTATTTTGTATATTGTTTTAAAATTGTGCTATTCTTAACTATTTGAACTAAACATTGTAACACATCTTATGTATTTTGGTGGAAAGACATGTCATAAATTAAAATGTTTTGTTATACATTATTTAGTCTAAGAGAGAAGGTGTGTGATTGCTGCTCATTGTAAAGGTAAGTGCAGCAGGGCCCTTGATGAAATATAGCACTAGCCCATAAAATATTTTGCTCAGTGTTTAAAGTTAGAGGAAGATTGTTAAAAATGTTGTTGCGGGATTATATGATAGAGTAAGGGATGAACTTTTTTTTTTTCAGCTAGATTTCTTATTTTTCGCTAAGCATAAATGAAATTTAAAAGTATCAAATGTATTCTCGCAGATCATAAAATGGAAGCTACAGAGCTGCAGAAACAGTCTGGCCTGCACCTACACCAGCCTCAAGCAGGAATAAGGACATTTAGATGTAAGAGTTGCTCGGAATTAATAGAAGGAGAAGATCCTTTTGGTAGAGTAGAGGGTGTTGTGGCAGCTCCACCTGCATGCTCTGAATATGTTCTTTCTTTCTTTGTTTTGTTTTGGTTTGGGGTTTTTTTTTGCTAACTTTCCTCCTGAATATCTGCTTTTGCAATGGTTGTTTTGCACTACTTGCTATCCAGAGGTCAAAAAGATTTTGGCTGAATTGAGCCCTGAGGATGCAGGAACAGAAACAGGAGAGGCTGAGCATTAAAAAGTAAGACGGAAAAATTAGGGGAACAAACTGTTTTCCCCAAATCAGTTCCAGTGAGGCAGTGGCGGTGGCTAAGCCATGTTTATGCCTACCTTAAGCATCAAATAGATTCATTCAAGTGAGCACAGCTTTAAGGCATGGAATTTGGGAGAATCAGTTAAAGAGTCCCAGCTGGAAGGGGAGGGTCAGCAATGGAGCTGAGAGTGTGAGGGAGATAAAGTATTCTGTACGGCTCAAATATTTTCCAATGGTATCTGGAATTTTAGGTAAATGACTTTTTTGTTTGTTTCATAGAAACTGAATATGATGTCATACAAGGACTGTAAGGCCCATGTAGTCTGTTACTGAAAAACAGATACCACTCAATAATAGAACAGAACTAATCTGGCAGATTTGAGCCCTATGTGATGAACCTGATTCATCAAGGACTTTTCATATAGACACAGAAAGGGAGAAAAGCCTTCGTGAATCGGGAACACTGTATATGACTTCAGCAAAATTCATTCAACAGTGTATTATTCAGAAACTCACTTCCCCATGAGTTTACCAACTCACCCAACAAGCGCAACAGTTTTAGTACTGCACACACACGACTGGACTTGCTCATTAAGAAGTCAGCTCTTATTTGTATAATAAACATGTGGTGATATACTTCAGTGAGAATGGCAATAAAATGGTAGGTTGTGGCAGCATAATGGTTTCCTGGTGGAATATAAGTGCAGAGGCAAATCTAAGATTTTTATGGAAAATAAATATTGAGATGAAGTCAAATTATTTATTTTAAGCACAAAGGATCATCATTGGACAACAATCTTCCATTCTGCTGAGGTTATTTTAATTCAGTAGATAACTAGTGACATAACTAAGGGGGTTATTTTCTAAACGTTTATTGCCTGCGTTAGGGCTTATCACATGCGATAGGATGCAAATAAGCTGGAAGGGAGGAGTCGGGGTGGGGAGGGGGAGGAGTCGGCCACGGCACCACTGCCGGCGATAATGTGAGGGACATTATCACTGGCAGTAGCACGGCCAATAGCACCACCTTTTACGGTGGCGCTATTTGTGCGAACGGCTGCAGCCTTTCGCAGGCCCGCCCCCCCCCCCCCCTTTTTCGCTGGATTCATCATTCTGCGAAGAATGATGAATCTAGCCCTAAAATAGCTATTCTAAAACCAGGTTCCACCTGATCCTGTGAGATACTGCTACACTTCCTGATTGTACCAGCCTTTAAAAGCTGCTTTCTCAGTGCCTAAAACTAATCAGACACAATATTTTTCATGTCATATATACATAGAAACAAAGAAACATAGAGATGACAGCAGAAGAAGACCAATGGCCCATCCAGTCTGCCCAGCAAGTTTCACACTTATTTTTCTCATACTTAATCTGTTACTCTGACTGCTGAGTTCAGAGCCCTTATTGGTAACGTTTTGGTTCTAATTTCCTTCCACCCCCGCCATGTTATAATTCCTCCTGTACCTGAGCCACAGGAGGCATCTCACCTTCTTCTGGAGGCCGCTCCGAAGCCAGGGCCTCGCCTGAGCAATTGTCCGGAACCTGCTCCACGGCCTGGGAGGGTGCCTACTCACGGCCTGCTCCACTGCAGCCTGGATGCTCTGGTGTGGGCCACACCCTTCTCCTAAGGGGCAGGCCGGCGGCTCCTCTCCACTCTTATAGAGCCAGTGAGGGAAGGCCCATCTGGACTTCTCCCAGGGAGTTGCCTGCTCCTGGGCTATAAAAGCTTTGCTCCAGCACTCATGCTTTGCCTTGCATTGGAGTTACACAATTCTTCCAGCGCTCCATCAGGCCTTCGTTGTTTGTTTCAGCTTGGTGTCCAGTGTCTTGCACGTTCCTGATGTTTCCTGTTGTTCCTTGATGTTTGTTCCTGACCCTGATGTTCCAACCCTGCTTCAGACTGCCAGTGTGCAGTACATTACCCTGGACTGCTTTGTGCAGCATTTTTCCTTTCCTGTGCTGGTTCCGCTCCCACAGTTGTGGGACAGGGTGGTCCGTGACCAGACCAGTGGTACTGGCTGTGTAGGGTGCCCTGAGGGTCCGTGCTACTGTCTGAACCTTTTATGTTCCGGAGTCTACGTCTACAGTCTATGGTTCCCGAGTCTTCATCTTCTGTTTCTGCACCTTCGTCTGCCCACACCCTGAGTCCAGCCTGCTGCCTCTTGCCATCCCAGCGGCAGGTCCGAAAGGGCCAAGAATGGTCGGAGGACTGCTCATCACCAACACTCCACAATTTGTTCCAGAGGCATGCAGATCCGGCTGGGGGTCGGGCTGTCTCTCGCAACCCACATTACACCTACCCTTGGCGCGGTCCTGATCCACCTGGGATCATGCCAGGGGTCCAAGAGCACACTCCCTCTAAGCGGGACCGCTCTCCCAGCGCTCCCCGTAACACACCATTGATGTAGAGAGCAGTGCTGGAGCTGCAGAGTGGCATGTCAGAGTGGCATTTCTAATTTCATTTACAATTTGTACCATAGTTTGATTTTTACACATTTGCTTTATTCAAAAAAGTATCTGCTTGTTTACCTGAACTAAAACCTACAGTGGCTATAGAAAGTTTACACAGAGATAGATCCAAAATGGTGGCCAGAGTAAGCTATGCAGAAGTAGAACTCCATCATTAGCACCTGTTAAGTCCTCAGTTTTCTTCTCTCATTTTTTTACCCATGATTAAGAAGCACATGGGGAGAGTTCAGAGAGTTCCACCCTTATCCTTGGACATTCCTGCAGCTCATCAGACTTTCATCACTGGCTTCATGAAGTCTAGATGAGATCCCGTGTAAAGCAGGAAGCAAAGGGTTTGCCTTCCAGATTTGGGGCAAACATCTCCCTAAATCCATACCTCCATGCCTACCCATGGAGGAAGTAGTGGTGTCTCGGGTCTAAAATACATCTCCTGCCAAGATAAGGATTGGCTGATTGTTCTCTATGTTACAGACTACCATAGAATGTTCTCCTGATAAAGCCATTTTGTGGTGAAACAAAGGCTCCTTGTTGGGGTCTGAGAGACTGAAAACTCTTCCATAGGGGTCTGAGAAGTTGAGACCAGTTATATAGCACCATTTGGAGGACTGTTTGGAGATCGCGCAATTATTTATTATTGTATAAAATTATTCCATTACATCTGTGACAGCTTGTCTTGTGGCATGGCATAGAGTGGCTTTTGAGATTGCACCTACTTTTATGGTTAGAAGATTTTTAATATTTGTATTGAAATGAAAAGATATAGATATAATTTGTTAACATTTATGTAAGTTCCCTTTTCTGTTGGGTATTCAATATAAATTTCAACAAGTTTGAAATATTGCCTGTACAAATGAGGAATGAAAGGATATGCAGGCTAAGGACTTCCTGGTCTTTAAGGTGGCCCAATGAAAATTTTAAATATCTTAGAATTTATCTTACACGGGATTTTGGTAAACTATATACTGCAGAATAAACTATACCCTGCTGCCAGAAAACTGTCTAGAAAGTGGAAGAATTCCTTTATTAGATGGTTAGGTTGCATTAATGTAGTTAGGATGAAATGGGTCACTAGAGCAGTGATTTTTAACCCAATGGAGGCAGTGCATGCTAATTTATCTCTTGCATATTCATTATGGATATCCTGAAAACCTGACTGACTGGGTGTATCCCGAGGACTGGGTTGAGAACCCCTGCACTTAATGTTTTGTTTCTCTTCTCCATGCTCCCATTGAAACTCCCCAGAGCCTTCTTGCTATCAAATTAATAGAATAATTGGGGACTTTAGAAACCTAAAAAAGTAGTCTTAAAACATTAGAATGGGGAAGTGAGGATGAGGGACTGAGTCATCTGGACTTTCAAGTCTATCTAGCATCGCAAGTTAACTTTCTTACACAATGAAATACATCTAAAATACACCAAGATTATGTAGAGATAGAGAGAAGCGAACTCCAAGGTTGTCCTCCCTGAAATGCCTTTGTGGACAGAGATGAATATGGCACAGCTGTAACCACCAGAACAAGGAGATGGTTCTGTGTGATGGGTGAGCACAGAAAAAAAATGTTGGTTTGGTTCATTTATTCAGTTTGCTTTCTTGTTTCATTTGGTTCAGATTAGAAGCTCAGTCATTTCTATTAAAGTCAATAGGGGAAGCAAAGCATCCTATTGTTTTACTTTAACATTGAGGGGTTTCCATCCAGGTTTTATGAGAAAAGGCAAGACATCAAGAGTGGCATGAACACCCCACAGGATCAAAAGAGGGACAAAAATAGTGGCATGAGTACCCCAAAGCACAAACAAAGAGGAGCAAAACAGTGGAGTGAGTACCCCAAGGGACCCAAAAAGAGACAAAGGCACCAACAGCAGTGTCATGCACACCCCAAATCAGAGTGAGAAGTAAAAAGCAGCACAAACAGTGCTATGAAGACCCCAAGACACCCAAAGAGGGAAAAGCGGCACAGTGGCATGAACACCCCAAGACATAGAGCGAGGGCTATGGCAGAAAACATAAATACCCCAGGACACTGAGTAAGACGTCAAGAGGAGTGGTATCAACACACCCAGGCAAAGAGTGCAGAGGAACACAGCAAGGAGCTGAACCAAGAGAGAGGCAGGGAAGGAGGAGCAGGCCAGGCAGCAACAGTGGCCCAACCTCACAGCAAGGCACTGAACCAGAAGACAAGCAGGGCATGAGGAGTAGGCTGCATGGTGGCCAGCAGCAGTAGGAGTGAGGTTCCAAAATCCCAAGAAATCCAGAAAAGGTCGGGGGGGGGGGGGAGTTTTTTTAGGAGGGCCAAAACACTCCAGTATAACCAAGAATGAGGCAGGGCAGGAAGATCAGGCTGGGCAACACAGTGGCCCAACAACACAGTAAGAAACTGAACTAGAAAAGAGGAGCTGACTGGATGATGGGTGGCAGCAGCAGCAGCAGAAGCAACAGGACTCCAAATCCTAAGTCATCCAAAGAGAACCAGGGAGGAAAGGGTTTTTCTTTTATTTTGTTGTATGTTTTTACTTTTTGGGGCTAAAGCACCCCAGAAGAAAAGCAGGCTGGGAAGCAGCAGCAAGTGTGGAATTGGCAAGGCACAGAGACCAAAAGTGTGGGCAATTGGTTCATTGTAACTGTACACTCAGTCCTCCTGCTGCTTGCTTGGAAATTCAAGGAAACCCATCAGAGGGAGGTTTATCTTTAGGAAAACCAACTTTTTCACCAATTCTGGTGCCAGCTGTGAATGATATGGATGTGTGATATCCTCTACCATGGAGAATACCCATTCACCAGGCATGCTGGCTGGTGGGCAGGAAAAGAAAGGCTGGATGACCTTGGCTGGTGCAGCCAGATCATGGCCTTGTGTGCCCAGGATGCCAATGAGTTTGTGCCCATGACATTGATCAAATTTCCAATGACGTCTGGCACCATCTTAAAAAATGGTGCGGGCCATCCGTTGCTCCTACCATGTGACAGGGGCCAACCAATGGCACCGATAGCCCCTGTCACATGGTAAGGGCAAAGAGCCTTCGGCGCCATTTTGATTCATGGCAGCCAACAGCCTGACAGGGGGAGATCGCTCCTGGGACCCTGCTGGACCACCAGGGACTCTTGGTAAGTTTTGGGGGGAGGGGTCGGGCAAGTCTTGGGGAGTTGGGAGGGTGGGAGGTTGCAATTAATTAAATTTGAAGGGTTGGGGTGGGTTTGGGGTTTTTTTTAATGCGCCCTTTCTCCCCCCCAAAAAACGATAAGAAAACCACACAAAATTTTGTGTGGTTTTCTTATCATTTCGTCGCCCCCCCAAAAACGTGACAAAATAGGAAATATCGTCTCTATTTCCTATTTCGTTGCAAACAAATGCACACCCCTACTTTCCTCTGCTGCATTCCCACTGCCCCTTGGTGTCTACCCACAACTCATGAAGGGATATCTGTTGCTCCAATAATCTCTGCACATCATCAGATCGGTGAAAATCTACCTGGTGCTAACATCCTGAATAACAGGCCGATACATACAGTGCACTCCAGCGGAGTGCACTGTTAACCCGCGTTTGGACGCACATTTTCAACACGCTAGCTTTACCCCTTATTCAGTAAGGGGAAATAGCACATCGAAAACGCGCGTCCAACCCCCCCCCCCCCCCCCCCCCCCGAACCTAATAACGCCCGCAACATGCAAATGCATGTTGATGGCCCTATTAGTTATTCCCACACGATACAGTAAGTAAAATGTGCAGCCAAGCTGCACATTCTACTTTCAGAAATTAGCGCTTACCCAAAGGTAGGCGTTAATATGTCTTCCGGCACCAGGAAAGTGTACAGAAAAGCAGTAAAAACTGTCACAGGGGCCAACCGTCAGCCCCTATGACATAGTGAGGGCAAAGGTAGCACCGGCACCATTTTGAATACTGGCAATACGGCCCGAGTGCAGGAGGTCGCTCCCGGACCCCCGCTGGACTTTTGGCAAGTCTTGTGGGGTCAGGAGGCCCCCCAAGCTGGCCAAAGGTACCTGGGGGTCCAGCGGGGGTCCGGGAGCAATCACCTGCACTCAGGCCGTATTGCCAATATTCAAAATGGTGCCGGCGCTACCTTTGCCCTGTCACATGGTAAGTGCAAAGGGCCATCAGCGCCATTTTTATTAATGCAGCCGATGGCCTGAGAGCGGGAGATCGCTCTCAGCACTCCCGCTGGACCACCAGGTAATTTTAAAAGGTTTTTTTTTGGGGGGGAGGCTAAGGGGATCATTTTTAGGGTCGGGTGGGTTTTTCTTTTTATCGGGCCATCGGCGCCGTTTATATTAGTGGCAGCCAAAATGGCGCCGATGGCCCGAGAGCGGGAGATCACGCCGGGACCCCCCCACTGGACCACCAGGTAATTTAAAATATTTTGGGGGGTTTGGGAGGGTGGGGGATTTGTTTTAAAGGGTCGGGGTGGGTTTAGGGGTTGTTTTGGTGTGCCGGTTTTCCCGCCCTCCCTCCTCCCCCGATTTACGATTTTTCACGATAAATCGGGGGAATTTCAATTGTATCGCGTCCAATTTTTGACGATTTAAAAAATATCTGACGATTTTTTTAAATCGTCAAAAAACGATTCACATCCCTATCCAGTATTTTCCTGCAGCTTTCTCTCAGTTCCTGAAGAGCAGAACTGCCACCTTCTTCGATCCACAATCCCAGAGAGTCCCTTACTGCCAAGTGCCCTGGTAGCCCCCTTCGCTCATTGATCTGATCATGTTCCTGCCACCATCTGTAACAGCAAACCATAATTTTTCACGTGTTTCTGGCCTAGCTACAGCTCTCCATCATCTCCTTATCAAAGCTAAGAAATGGAATAAGGTATGGCTCTGGTATATCACCTGGATGTACAGGAAGCCCACCTGCAACTGGCTGGTGCACCCCTGCTACAGCTGCTGCCTGCTCCTGCCCCATCCTGCTGCCCCCAGTGTGCCATCAGGGAGAGGTAGGCATGTGTAGCATTCTGACTGGTACAGATTTCATTGGTAAAATGGAAGCTACTCCCCTCTGCCTTGACCATCTGTGCCTGCTCTGAGCATGGCACCAAGTGTACAGGATAGGCCTTGCTCATCTACTAAATTATGTTTGAATATTGGGTTATTATGCAGCTAAATGCATGTGCACAGCTTGACCTGTTTCAAAACAATATGGAAGTTATGTGTGTTATCAACATACTGGGAACACATTTACGGCTGGAAAATTAATGTAGACAAAATGCCCCTCCCCCAGGGATGCCTCTTGTTTTTGTTAGGCCAAATTTAGGTGGCTGAAAATCTATGTAAGTACATTTATTTGTTTATTTGACATGTTTTGTATACTGTCATTCGGTTTCGCCATTCAGACTATCTACACCCCTAACCCTTTATTCTACATGATTAGATCCCAACTAGGATTTTCAAAATTCAGTTTCTCACCCATAAATTATTTTCTACATTTTTCATAACAAAGGGTTTAGGGTTTTCTAAGTTCTGTCTAGGTTTAAATCTTTATTGACAGGGCACAGTTCCTGTAGCTTTATTTTTCCAATGATGTCCAACAGCAAAACTGAAATTACAAGAGGAAAGGCAGCATATTAGCTCAATAACCAGTCATTCATCTGCATTATCCTACATTTTCAAGCATAAATGGTCTCCTTAATTGTTAAGTTATTTAAATGCAAGTTTTCTGAGGGGTTGAGAAGGTCTAGGCAGTGTTATAGAGCTGCTGTTAATCACAGGAAATCTGAGAGAGCCCAGACTGGAGATGCTTTCATCTTTAGTTTCAAATCATAACAAATTTTTCCTTTACATTGACACATCAAGTGTGTCACCTGGCAAGGGTAGCCTTAAGGCCGCAGAGATATCCTAAAGAAAGCTGATTTCCACAGCAGTGCCTATCTGCATGATGACCTGATTTGTGCTGTGATCACCCTTCAGAGATCAAAGAGGGATTAATGTAATTCCGAACTGTTTGCATTGCACATCTCAGAAGCTCTGGAGAGGAGACTTGGAAATATTCTAGCAACGTAGGAGCACAGGGAGAATTGAGTAATTGAATTCTCCATGCATGCATTAGCAGCCAGCATGAAATATGATTTTAGAATGTAGAGGAGAAGAATGTGTGTGCAGGTATAGGACATGATGGCAACAGACAAAATAGAAGAGTTGAAATAACACAAGTTTGAAACTTGTGCGCAGTAGCACCAGTCGTCAAAGCATCAACCATAACTACTGTCTATTTGCATATCTTTCATATACATTCATGAGGTGATTGAAATTTAAGATGTAATTCCACTTTAACTAGATTTTTAAAATACTTTTTAAGACAAATTTTGAATGAGCTGAATCATGGATGTAACATATAGTAACATGATAATGATGGCAGAAAAGGATCAAATGGTCCATCCAGTCTGCCCAACAACTTTTTATGTAGTATCTACCATGCCGTGCAGGTTACCCCAATGTTTTTCTTAATGGTGGTAACTGCCGCTCCGTGCAGTTATCCCCAAGCCTTATGATAACCCATGAAAGCTGTATATGAAAGAGTATATGAAAGATAGCAGAATGGACAGTATCTTGGCTAATTCAGCCCCCTATTTAAAGTCAAAATGAAGGAAGGTTAAAGTGTTGAAATCAGGCACATGCACATCTTCATTGTGTTTCTGAATCATTGGCAAGGACATACAGATAAATATCCTACAAGCTTAATAAAAACTATGTAGAAATAGTGTTGGAAAAGTGGACCCTTAGGCCGAGACGAGGTTGTTGCTACCTCCAGGGGATTGCCGTGTGCGCGCAGGCCTAGGGAGACGGCCATAAGGTCCTGAAGTCGGCAGCGTTCTGGGCGCCGCGAGAGCAGGCTGCTGCGGGTGAAGTCGGCGGCGGGGAGCAGCGGCGGAGAGAGCTGAGCCAGGCCTCCAACCGGCGCAGGTGAGGGGACCCCGGTCACCGGCTCGCGTGGCCGGGGATCCTAACAAATAGAATGTCACAGAAATGTGTCTGCTGACCCGGGGCCTTGCATGGAAACTCATGGTGTGTTTGATGGTCATTTTAAAAAATACAAAGGGAAAAGCAATGGCTCGCCAAATGTTATTTCCTACTGTGATCTTTTATATTAAAAAAGCATGATTGTGCAGGAGGTCTCTCAACTTTTGCAGCTCAGAACCAAATCATTTTCAAGGAATTAAAGGCCCCGCTCAACCTTCCTTTGAGCAGAATATGTCACGCAGGAGATTTACTGTGAGTGTGCTTCACCTTGTGTTGTGTTGTTTTGCTGTAGGCCAGGAAGCTCCTTTCTCTTGAAGGAAGAACGTTGTCTGATTTTGTATCTATGGGCAAGCATAAGGCAGGCCCTAGGTACTTTATCCAGAAAAGCCTTTCAAAGTGCCAAATAGCTTACGTCTGGTTTAATTTGGGATACTATAAGTTGTGAAGGAAATAACATAAAGTTAGAGGAGTCTGTTCTGGGCTAACGGGATACAAATGTGCTTGCCCAGTTTCTGTTGGATATAAATATAGAGGGCACACTGTAATCTTTTCTAAGTACTTCAGTAAAAGAATTCCATTGCAAGTAGTGGGAAGGAAGGGTTACAGCAATGTAAAATATGAAACAATATCTTATCGGTTTATAGGAATATCCACAGGCTGAATATCTCCAGTTGCAGAAAAGTGACATTTCAGAGGCAGTTAACTTAGCATTCTGCAGGTCTGCCAGGAAGTACTTAGACTTTGGGCTTAATCTATTGTTCCCTGGCTGCACATTTTTACTCTGCAGTCATATTAATCTGATCCTAAATACACTCCATGTGGAACTTCAACATGTATGCTTGATATAGTCAGAAAATGATTGCAAGCCACACTAATAAGCAAAAAGGGCTTCCATTATATAGAAACTCTACAAATTATGGGGAGCTAATTTGGTGAATGCACTTCCTCTAACTTAAGTAACAGTCAGCAATTGTTACAAGAACATTATGTTATGGAATTGCCTTATTTTAAACACAGTTGCATATAAATCTTCATTTCTCCTAAAGCACATGACAATGATATAAGAGAGTTTTTTAAGAGCTAGTTTCTGCTCAGTAAATGACATCGTGCTTGGACAAGTTTGGTCACCTTCGTTAAAAAGATTGGTTTTCTTTGTACATGAAAACTGAATAAAAATATGTTGAAAAAAAATGATAGCTTGTAACATTGCTCATTTTTCTATGTTCAGAATTGAGCTAATGTATCCGATTATTGTCTGTGATAGATTCAAGTTTTGTGCAAAAGCTGGTCACCATTATCAGTAACTTTTGCTTATCAGCTGCTGTCTGATTCTGACAAAAGGCACAGTACTAAAAGCCTTTTCCAGTTAAAAAATATGTATATATACTGTCTATTAAAATCTACACAAGAACTCAACCAATATTCTGAGAGGTGAATTAATGGTAGATAGCTCCCCCCCCCCCCCCCCATGAAATGTTCCCCCAAGTTTATAATTATAATCTATTCTATACAGTTTTAGTCTCCGGAGACTGGAAAAGTATGTAGGCCACAGGGAAAGAATAAACGAAAGGAAGTTTCCTTGCTAGCAAATCTCCGCCTTTGCAGGTTGCTGCCAACTATATATAAGCAGATAATTTTATACAGGTAAAGGCACAGCTGTAGCCATTCACTGAAAAATTAGAATAACCGGTGATCTGAACAAAACTGCACTAGCCAGCCATGTTTCCCAGGTAAAAATGATCACTGTTTACTCTGAAGATTCTGATGTCTTTTACAATACAAGAAGGCTCATGTCCAAATTCTAATGCTAGGCATAGTACATGTGGGGAAGGGGGGAGAGAGAGAGAAAGAGAGACAGACAGAGAGAGAGCACGAGCTTCTGTAGGAAGTCAGTCTGATACTCTATATATAGGTACTACTATAGAGGGGCACTTGGAATCGGGGTGAGTTTCGGAAGGTGGTGTGGGATTTAGGGAGGTGGTGTTACAGAAACATTCTGAGCTGGAGGCCACAAAGGAGCAGGAGCAAACCGCTGGGTTGAAAACAAAAAGAGTGGGCAAACCAGCCCTAAGTAAAGCTGTGCCCTGATTTGCCCAAGCAAATCTAATGAGAGTAATGCAAAAAAAAAATAAAAAAATTAAATAATCCAAGGTAAATAAATTAAAGAAAATCTAGCCTAGGTACAATCAGAGTATATAAAGATACAGACAAAGGAATGCGTTCTGGAAATAAAGTCCATTAGAGATGAATATTTAACACCAGCAAAATAATAGGGATAAACTTGGGTGCACAGGCTGAGCCCCATGGTCACACTGGGGAGAGAAAAGGAGGTCTCAAGGTCTTAATTAAGTGTTGTCATTGTCCTAATATTAATGCAGAAATAAATGAGAACAAGCGAGGGTGTGTTGTTTTTTTTAACTGGACCCTGTTTCACCAAGGTTATAGTGGCTATAGATAACAGCATGATGGCCTTATATCCACCTCCTCCATTAGAACACATGGTAATAGAAAAATGTTCCATTCCATTAATGCTCAGAGTAGTGTGTGACTCTGAACACCACAGAATAAATGATTGTTGCTGGATTCCATGGCTAGGTTCATGACTCCTATATTGCACCAAACTGAGATGTATCAGTGGTTTGAAAAGGAATTTCACAAAATCAGCTGAATGCTTATAAAATAGTCTTTAGTGTCAGTTGTTGGATCTGGTTAAATACTTTAAGTTGGCCAAAAGAAATCCCATTGCTCTGCTCTACTAGGATAAAATTTAAAAAGCGCAAACAGTTGTATCCTAAGTATGTGAAACCAAGATTAATAAAGAAACAGAGCTAATACTCCACCCGTCACTATTATGTGGCGTGGGGCTTTTTTTTTTTGTCTGGTGCAAACACAGACATCACTTGAGACAGCGCTGACAGGCTGATACAATAAGACGCAAAAAACGAGGGTTCATGTTAAGCGTCTGTTTTCCTAACCCATGTGCATCCACATCCCCTGTGCGCCCGATGCACTATTCTAATGAGAATGAAATTGAATCAGCGTACAAAAAGAGCGGGCAAGGGAGACGCATGTTTTTCTGGCGCTGAAAAGCTTATTGCATTGGGCACAGGGATGTCTAAATTGTGCGTTTCTAGCAAAAGTGCATTGCTTACATTAAGTTACAGAAATCTGCAATGCCTGATGCTTACCAAAAGTAAAGGAA
The DNA here is from genome assembly GCF_901001135.1 of Rhinatrema bivittatum. Lineage (NCBI taxonomy): Eukaryota > Metazoa > Chordata > Amphibia > Gymnophiona > Rhinatrematidae > Rhinatrema > Rhinatrema bivittatum. The sequence continues at coordinate 179,364,647 of NC_042616.1, forward strand.
TCATCCACCGTTTGTTAAGGTGTCCTTTAGCTAACCATCATGCTCCGCTCCACTAATCCCTTTATTTTTTTGTTCTAACTCCAAACAACTAAATCTTATACTAATCTCTCTAAACAACCCTACCCTACAAGGGGCACATTTATCGCAAAACAGAGGACCACATTTTTTATGTTTCTCATGAGTTCTTGACTGCAAGTAAACTTTACTCCACCTCCAGAGCTGGAGTTGATTTTCTAGTGTAAAATAAAATGTGCGTTGGGCGCTTTACTGCATCCGGTGGTAATAGCTAATGTCTTGGTTTGCATGCAATTTAAATGCAATGAGCGCTATCCGACATGCCTTGGTTAGGATGCACCTTATGGACATGCGAATCTCCTTACTGCTTCGGACGCTATGATTGGGTGCTCAAAATGCATGTCCAACCACAAGTAAACCTGTGCAACTAGGCTGGGCACATTTTATTGCATCGGCCTGTGAAAGAGTGCTGAAAACATTCCAGCCAGACCAAGGGGTCTATTTAGCGAAGTGCATAAGGCCATTAGTAAATCACACATTAGAATGTATTTATTTATTTACGCCCTTATTTATTTATTTATTGCGTGGATTTATTACCCATCTTTTCGAATACAGAGTTCATCCAAAGTGGGTTACAGCATATTAGAAGAGCGAGCATACAAGCAGAGGTCATTTTTGCAGCTTCACTATAAAAGGTGTATGACAAATTAGAATAGCAGCAAAAATCACATTCCAGCTTGGCAACATAAAGTTGCACCACAAGGACTAACTTTACATAGATCAACAGTACTGTCTAAGCTCTACCAGCAACACAGCAGAATACTAGTGACTAACTCAAAAATAAACAACATAGCAAACCATGAGTTAGCAGCAGCATGTTCGAGGCATTCGAGGCAGTGCCAGGCAGCTTCCTATAGTCAATTTAGCAGCTTACAGCTCTGGGTTGGGCATTAAAGGACTGACAGAAGAGCCAGACTGCCAGGCTTTTATTTGTTTTCTCAAGTGGGAGTAGTCATGTATTTGTCAGAGCTCTTCCGGGAAGGAGTTCCTGGGGGCAAGTGCTGCTCCCATGAAGGATCTCTTGCAGGTGTCTGTTCTTTTAAGGAGGGAATTGACATTGAGTGAGGATCTTGGTAATTTGGAGGGCATGTGTAACGATAGCATTACACTCAAGTAGATAAGCCAGTCTCCTCATAGAGCCTTCAACATCAGAGTCAAAGTCTGACTTGCATTCTGTATGGTATTAATAACCAGTGTAGTTTGTGTAGGATGGGTGTGATTGCGGTCACACAGTGCAGCAGTTTGGTATTAATTGTTTATGGAGGGTCTTATAGACCCTTGTATGGAGCATTAAAGTAATGCAGCCATGGCATTGTTGTGTCCATTGGTCACAGACGGCTGCGACCGCTCTGCCTTACCTCTTTTTCTCCTCTTTCACTCTCTTTGGGCAAGATGGCTGCCTCCGGTGCCGAGTGTTGAGGGTCTCAGCATTTCAAACCAGCATGGGCGTCCCCATCCGCCATGCTCAATCCTGTGGCCTCCTAGGGCGCGAGCACGCACATCTCCTATGCGCACATCTCCTACGCTCAAATACTCGTCATGGCGGGACCCTCGGGGGTGGCCCCACAGCATTATGTCAGTACCTCTTAGGTTCCATATTAGAAGTTACCACCCAGGTAAACCAAGGAGTTAAAGGGACTCTTAGGGAAGATAAGGCCATTGCAGAAAGACTAAATAAGTTCTTTGCTTCTGTGTTTACTAATAAGGATGTTGGGGAGACACCAGTTCCGAAGATGGTTTTCAAGGGTGATAAGTCAGATGAACTGAACAAAATCATGGTAAACCTGGAAGATGTAGTAGGCAGAATGACAAACTAAAGGGTAGCAAACCACCTGGACTGGATGGTATGCACCCTAGAGTTTGAAGGAACTCAAAAATGAAATTTCAGACCTATTAGTTAAAATTTGTAACTTCATTAAAATCAACCATTGTTCCTGAAGACTGTAGAGGGGGGCAATGTAACCCCAATATTTAAAAAGGGTTCCAGGGGTGACCCAGTAAACTATAGACCAGTGAACCTGACATCAGTGCTGGGAAAAATAGTGGAAACTATCCTAAAAATCAAAATCACAGAACATATAGAAAGACATGGTTTAATGGAATACAGTCAGCATAGATTTACCCAAGGGAAATCTTGCCTCAGAAATCTGCTTCATTTTTTTCAAGGGGTTAATAAACATTGGTAAAGGTGAACCAGTAGATGCAGTATATTTGGATTTTCAGAAGGTGTTTGACAAAAATCCCTCATGAAAAGCTTCTAAAAAGTCATGGGAAAGGAGGCAATGTCTTTTCATGGATTACAAACTCATTAATAGACAGGAAAGAGAGAGTAGGATTAAATGGTCTGTTTTCTCAGTGAAAAAAGTAAACAGTGGAGTGCCTCAGGGATCTGTACTTGGACCAGTGCTTCTCAATATATTTATAAATGATATGGAAAGGAATATGACAAGTGAGGAAATCAAATTTGCAGATGATACAAAATTATTCAGAGTAGTTAAATCACAAGTTGATTGTGATAAATTACAGGAAGACCTTGTGAGACTGGAGAATTGGGCATCCAAGTGGCAGATGAAATTTAATGTGGACAAGTGCAAGGTGTTACATATAGGGAAAAATAACCCATGCTATAGTTACACAATGTTAGGTTCCATATTAGGAGCAAATACCCAGGAAAAAGATCTAGGCGTCATAGTGGATAACACATTGAAATTGTTGGCTCAGTCTGCTGCGGCAGTCAAAAAAGCAAACAGAGTGTTAGGAATTGGGGACAAGATGGCCACTGACTGAGAAGTGAACTTGGAGCCTCTCTCTCCGTTTTCCTTTTCTTTTGGATTGCCTCTTTCCTTAATGCCTCACACCAAGAGGAAAGCCAAATTGAGGGAGAACATTACTAGTTCGCCCTTGTTGGACTTGCTCCAACCCCAGATTGAGGGGGTTCTTCACCGCAACACCAGCTTTAACGATGGCCATCGCAGAGGACAACAGTGAGCAGAAGTCTCCTTTGGTGGCTGAAGAGATCTCTCTCAGCCCTCAGTGCGCCGGCCACTCCTTCTCCCCCAACATGGAGTGCTGCCACTGCCAGACTTATCATCGGCTCATCTGGAAGTGAGCCAGAGAGCTTTGATTTTGTTGCGGGCAGTTGCAGGAAAGGCTGGAAGCCCCGTGTTTTCTTCTGAGAAAGCAGGTTCCTTTAACTTCTGAAGTGAACACCCCCACTCGAAGTGACTCATCCTATGCTTTAGGCCCTGACATCGGCCTCTTCTGATGGTGGTGGGGAAGGAGTGTTCCAGAGTGGAGGAGATGCGGCGAACGTCCTGGTTGGCAAGCTTGAACTTTACAAACCCCCTGTGTTTACTCTTGAAGTGTTATGGAATGCCTTAGTAATTTTGGAAACCTCCATTTCTTCATTGACTAAGGTTATTATGGAGACTAATAACCAAGTTTTATTTAATTCTAATATGACTTCATCTCAGGAAACCAACTTTTAGGCATTGGACATCATGTTGTTTCCCTTGAAAAAATTCTGCAAATTGTGGTTCAATATGAAATGATATACTCCAGGAAGCTTGAGAATATTGAAAATGCTTTGCACTCTCTAATATGAAAATTCAAAATTTTCCTGTTATTAAATTGATTTCTCCAGCAGATTTGTTTAGAAATTATATTTCTCTGGTTTTGAATTTTGAAAATCCCAAATGCTGCAATGCCTGTTTTAATTAAGGCATATTAATTGCCTCAAGTTGAAGAAGCTCCTGGTGATAATTCGCCTTTGGACACTGCTTTAGATCTTATGAATATTCTTGAAAATTCTCAATCAACAGAAGTTTTGCATCATGGGACTTTGCTTGTGTCATTTGCATTTTCCTCTGATTGTAATAATGTTCTTTGATTATTCTTTTCGTAATCGGGCCTTATTATACTATGGTCAAAAATTATGGATATACCCTGACCTTACTCAAGTTATCCAACTTCATAGGAAAAAAATTCTTTCAATGCATTCTGAGGTGTTATCTAGAGGAGGTCAATTTGTCTTGCAATATCCTTGTAAATGTTCCATCAGATATTTAGACACAAATTATATTCTTTTTGAACTATCCCAACTTCGGTCATTTCTGGATTCACATTCTCAATAATCTCTCTATTAGACCAGTCTTAAAAATGGATTATAGTTTATTGTTTTTTATATACGTCACATTAGCCGTAGCCTTCACAATGGTTTACAATATAAATATGATAAAAGAAATACAATAAAACATTCTGGTGTATAACTTCATATGCTGGTGATTCTGGTGTATAACTTTGTATGCTTTTTTTCTTGATTATATGCTGTATATAGTCACTCTTTTTTCTCTTGTCCACTCAATTACCTATTATTATATGAGGATGTTTGGGGGGGGGGGGGTTTTCTCTGATTATAATTTCCAATGTTCTGCCTTTATTTACTGTGGCATACCTCATGTTACTGTTCAAGGTATTCTTGTATTTATTTTGAAATGCACAATTAAAAAAAAGAATGTTGGAATTATTAGGAAGGGAATAGTGAATAAAATGAAAAATGTCATAGTGCCTCTATATCATTCCATTGTGAGATCACACCTTGAATACTGTATGCAATTCTGGTTGCCGCATCTCAAAAAAGATATAGTTGCACTAGAGAAAGTACAGAGAAGGGTGACGAAAATGATAAAGGGAATGGAATGCTTACCCTAGGATGAAAGTCTAAAGAGGTTAGGGCTGTTCAGCTTGCAGAAGAGACGACTGAGGAGGAATATGATAGAGACATACAAAACCATGAAAGGACTTGAACAGATAAATGTAAAGCAGTTATTTACTCTCTCAGACAATAAATGGACTAAGAGGCACACAATGAAGTTAGCAAGTAGCTCATTTAAAACAAATTAGATAAAATTATTTTTCACTCTAAGCATAATTAAGCTCTGGAATCCATTGCCAAAGGATGTGGTTACAGCAATTATTGTAACTGGGTTTAAAAAAGGTTTGGATAAGTTCCTGGAGGAGAAGTCCATAAACTGCTATTAATCAATAAGCAATAGCAGTTTGGGATCTATTTGATGTTTGGGTACTTGCCAGGTGCTTGCAACTTGGATTGGCCACTGTTGAACAGGATGCTGGGCGTGACGGACCCTTAGTCTGCCCCAATATGACAAGTCTTATGTTCTTATGTATGCCCAAAAGACTGGTCCCATGTGGACCATTTTGTGTAGGAACATTTCCCTTCTTTTCAGAGGGATAATTCTGGAGTGCAAAATTGTCTCTGCAAAGCACTCTTTTATTGTAAAATTGTGTAGAGAGATGTCTTCTCCCCTCTCAATTCATTTTTCTACCATTTGAATGCTATGGGGCTTTGTTTCCACATGGAAATAGCATGCAGGTGGGAAATCAGCAGCTATGAGCCATCACGAGATAACACAGGCCTATCTTCGGCACCGAAAGCTATAGCGCAGCCTCAACACCCCTGCTGAGATCTTGGCGCTGGTTCACCTTTGAGAAATGAGCCCCGAAACATATGCAATACAGAGATGTTATTTTTCACCAAGGAATTTCTTGGGTCTTGCAAGTGGATGTATAATTATCATTCATCTCTACTACATTTGTCTGTCAGCTGGTTCAGTGAATGATCTCACCAAATCATGTAGATTGTCTTTTTGGATTTGCAGGTCAATCAAAAATGGTGCTGCTGGCTGGGAGGGCCGGCACCATGAAATGTCATTGGCAACTACCCTGGAATTTATTTCTCATATTTTATATCTCGTCCCAGTAAATGTAGTCAGTGGTAGCCCCCAGCTGGGGGTCACCCCCCCCCCCTCCCCGGTCTCCTTCCAGGAACCTGCACTCCAGCCACCAGGCAGCGCTGTTGTGCAATGACTGGGATTCCCCCTTTTACTCCTCCCCCCCCCCCCCCCCCCCCCAGAGTCTGTGAAAGCTGCCTACACAGGATCTCCAGTACCAGCCCACCTGGGAAGTGTAAGACCCGAACTGGGAATTTAACCCCCCCCCCCCCCACACACACACACACACACACACCCAGGTTCCTCCGCAGGGCAGCATGCATGGGCCGGCCCCTGGATGCACAGGGGGCCAAAATTTAAGGAGTGTTTATATTTAGGGCAAATTTAGCAATTTAGTTGCACTGACGTGTAAAGGCTGACACCAGCACAAAGAGTTCAAGAGCATTTCGAACCAGTTCGAACGGGGCTTGCCCCAGATTTAGATTCAGTAGGTCCCGTGCTTGCAACCTAAAGAGCTCCTTCATATTAAAAATCAAGGTGGTCCAGGTGCTCACTTTTACAGAAGAGGAATTGCACCTGTCGCCTTTTTTTTGCCCTCCAAATGCACGGCTGCAGAGAAAGAGGGATACATGTGGAGACAAAGCTTTAAATTCATTGGCCTCCATTTTCAAAATCCCACGACCGGGTCCTTCCTTGGTTGATTATAGACATCTGATCCTTTTGGAGGCTTCCTCTCCATTTTTTTCAACTGGTTTCTAATCGCTATGACTGAGGCCGGTGCTGCGCTAATAAATAGCGTCGGCCCCAGCCCGGGCCGTGTTGGAATAGCAGTTGCACTGCGTTTAATTACTTTGCACGCTTACTGGGAAAGAGTCAGTGTGAAAACGTGAGCGCCGAAATGCCCTGCCACGCTGTTCGACACAGCGTCCAGGCCTCATTTTGTTAATGAGCCCCAGAATGGTGCTGCGCCGGGCTCCTTTGCATCCCGCAGGAATAAACTGATTGTAAATCCTGTTCATGCACCCCAGATATAGAACAGTCTCTCCTGTCGTGTAACTAGGGTACGGCTTATTCGGTGCGGAAGTGGGTCACACGCCCGGCCTGTCCCCTAGCAATAGCCATTTCTCCGAGGAGCAATTGGTTGAATGCCACACCAAAGGTTGTCATTTTCAGAGTCATTTACGTGCAGAAACCCCCAGGCTGTTGTAAAATTGACCCAGGCTCGGTGCATGGGCAGAAGCATTAAGCAGACAGGAAAGTCGGATTCACCTGGATGTTTACGAGCACCGAGAGGCGTTCCGGGGGGGGGGGGGGGGAGGGGCGTGGAATTGGAACAAAGTCGGCATTTATGGGATTTTTAAAAAGTAGGCGTCTGGGTGTTCATGCGCAAGTTACGCCCTCCAAAGCGGGCACATGGGTTCATATTGAAAATACTCAAGTCCGAATGTACCCTCAAAATGATACTCCCAGTTTGGGTTCTAGCTAACGGTTCTAGTAGTAATATTGATTGTTGTTGCCGTTATTCTTGTTAGTATATTTTAAGTTATTATTTGAACATTGAGATTTTCCGTTGAAAAGACGTGACCATCCAGTAACCCCCCTCTCTCTTTCTCTCTCTCTCCCCCCTGTAACTCTTTTTCAAGAGTTTTGTCATTACGCATAAGAATTATTGATATCCTTAGAAAGTGCCAAACATTTTAAAATCACATTAAGCTTGAGTCCAAGATACAAATTACATTTTAAAAACAAGTAGAACTCTTCTGAAGGGATATAGTAAATAATCTAAAATAAAGGCAATGATTTAGCATGTCATCAAAGGAATGCAGGTCACCTAAAGTACTGCATTTAAAGGATCCCAATTATGACTCTTGCAAACCCCTGGCAGCATACTTTGCACAAACCACTGGCGTTTGAATTCATTAGAAGTTATTTTGTGGTAGGCGCACACTCGTGGCTCTGAGAGTTTACCCTTTCAGTCGTCACATTTTCAATATTTTTTTCATAAGGAAAGTTTTGTGGTCCTTTGCATGTCAGATGATAATAAAATAAACCCAGGAGGCTACAAGTGCTTAACAAATATATGAAAAAGTTGTTCCTAAACCCCAAGTGTAATCTGAGAAAACAAGCCTGGAAGAAGGTGGAGGAAGGGAAGAGCAGAAGGATGGGTGGGCGCGCGCACGCTCAATCTTTGTTAAAATTGTATTAGCATTAGATTTTATTTTATTTTTTTTTGTCTGTCTGTTTGTCAATCCATGTAGCAATCCATTCACTCGTCAGCTTCTCTGGAAATGTTTTTATTAAACAAACAAAAAGACATTTAGGACCCTGGGCCAGCAAAGCCTTTCCTCATCTTCTGTGCCTTTGATGGGAAGGCAGGGCCTTCCATTTCTAAAGGTCCTAATTTATGAGAAATTTACTGCCATTGTCCTGCTTAGGCGGAAAGCCCTTGACTAATGAATGCTGATTTCGTTCTAGTGCATAAATATGAATGATTTCAATATTGAATTGATGCTGGGGAAAGAAAATGCCTTTGGGAGAGGTTTTTGGTGGTTACAAAGGGGGAAAAAAACATGTTTCCTGATACACTGTCCATCGTGTTGTATTTTTGCAAGATTGAATAGAGATAGCAATGTTTCCTTTATTTATTTATTTGTTTCTTTATTTATTTTGAGTCTGTTTTCACGGGGCTCGTGAAGATACCGTGCACATTGCATCATCATAAAAAGCTTATATATATTTATTAGAACGGGACCTTTTAAAAAAAAAATAATAATAATTAATTTAAGACAGATAAAAAGAGGGGGAGGGGTGCGGAAATCTCAGCACCCAAAATTGACTGAATCCTGCCAGAAGCATTTTTGCTCTTTTTAAGGCAGTGATGAAGCAGAAAAAAGATCCACGCAGAAGAGAACGGACAAGGCGTCTTCACCTAAGAAGAGGCAAGTCCATTCCCTTCAAACCGTTTCCCCCTCTTCAGTAGCGTCAAAAGCGCAGCGACAACGGCACCCAAATCTTTATATAGAAGCGGAAGAACTCGCCAAGAAAAAAAAAAAATACAAGGGGTGGGGGAGGAGGGGAGAAGAACTCGATTTATTCTCATTTGTTTATCTCGGGATTTTTTTTTCCCCCTCCCTTCTTGCAAATTCATTTGAATAGCTTTCAAGCTGGAAAATGGAAATGTGGTTCCTGCCCCTCTATTTCAGCAGCAGCGTCCTGGCAACAGAGCAATTTTCTATCATCAAGGATAAATGGCATCGAACAGAACATTCTGATAAAAAAAAAAAAAAAAAAAAGCTTTAGCCCAAGAAGCCCATGATTGCTGCCCTTCCTGTCTGTCATCCCTTTACAAAATCCTCTCCTCAAAACCTGAGCTGCATGCTGTCAGAGCTAATAATGTCTTCTAAAGAAAAAAAAAAGGGGGGGGTGGGGAGGGAGAAAGCAGCGTTCGTGTACAATGTTCCCATTTATTAAATAGAATGCTTATTTTAAAATTGCAAATATCTCTGTTTGGTTCACCGCAAATTAAAAGCAAAGACCTAGGAAGTTACATGATGCAACAATTAATGTCAGACTAATGCAGCAAAAACCTCACATCTCGCTTTGCCTGCCAGTTAAGCGCAGCAAAAGGTAGAGCAGGTTGCTGCATAAAATAAAATAAAATAAAATTAGACATGCTAGCCTGCAGGTAAGTTTGCCTTGCTTAAGGCGAAGGAGATCCTACTTTACGATGTTTGCATTTCGATAAATCAAGTAAAGAAAGCTACTCCTCCGGGACGCCCGCCCATAAAATGCAATAAGTAAGCTGGCTGTATGTCTGGAGCTTGCCTTTAGAAAACGTCTTTGATTTGTAGGTGCTCGAGCCTTAGTTTTACGAGCCTTAAAAAGGAGCAGCAATCAAAGACATATATGCAATGGGCTATCAGAAGCTCGGGGTAATATAGAGTTGGAGAAGTCCGATCTAAAAACGTGTTTTGTGATATTAGAGGACTGCAGTGCATTTCAGCACATAATGCTTTGGAGGCAGAAGGAGATTAGTAATTCTTGAGCAGAGGTTTTGGATGTGTTTCCTGAGGGAACCGATAGCTGCAGTTTGTGTATACATTATTGCCATGTGTGTGAGATCAAATATACATCGGCATTATATAGAAAAGTAGGCAATTCATGTAAGTGCTTTGGTAAACATATAACTTACAATGCCTCTTTAATACCCTGCCCAACACATTTCACGATGTTACTTCAGGCCTGTGTAGTACAACAAAAATAGTAGTAGGCCAATAGCAGTAAATTCATATATCCCATATTTACAATTTTCTGTCCATACGTTATCAAGTTCAACTACAGTATCGCTTTGGGCGACTTAAGCAGTCAATGTGTGTTAGTGCATGGCAAGGTGCTTGAATTCCGCACCCTACATAGTCCATACATAGCTTGTCTGCCTTTATGCAGTTTATACCGAATTTGAATTGTATGTATGGCATCTCTCCATCTGTCATCACATACACGCACGCATATTTCTTACTGTGATAGGCAATAGAATAATACAATTTTATATCATTTCCTGCAGATACAACTTTTTCAGAAGTTTTCTAAACATTAGGGTCCCTTCCCCATCACCCCTCATGCCATAGCCCCAGAGTTATACATCACAAACTCTTTAGGGAAGGGAAATTAAATCTACATTTTAAAAGTCACATGGAGCGGTATCTCAGTAAAAGCAAAAACTAGAACGTGTTTAAAAAATTGCAGACATTTATTCTTTTTTTTTTTTTTTATTTTTGCAAAAACAAGCATTTCAAATCTTTCAGATCATTCTTGTGAATAGAAGATTAATGATCTCCTTTTAACAACATTAGTATTTTCAAACTGTCCACACAGCCAATTAATAATTTTAATTACCACTCTGTGGACAATAAGCAGAACCACTTGGAATTGGCTTGACTGGTGGTTTTTATACACTATGAAATGAAACAGTCAACATGGTGCGATACAAAAACTGCCATATTTTTCACGTCAAAGCAGGTTTTTAAAATCGGTGTGAATGACCTGGCTCAAATAACAGCAACAGCATCTGTTATAATGGCAGGAAAAAATCCCTAAACCCCCATCAGTTAGATAGGCAGAAAAGTCAAAAGCTTCAAATTATACTTTCGGGAGCCTTTAGTACAAATTGGTTTTCGACAGAATTGTTTGCTGGAGAAAGCGAGTGGGTTGGGGGAGTTTGCTCAGTGATCTATTTGATACAGTCACACCCAAGATGCCTAGAAACCACCCAGATTACTTTTGCCATTTAAAGTAAAGTGAGATGGTCTTGGTTATTTTTGTAATACCTTTCACCATAACTCGGGCGCAATGCAACCGTATTATACCATGTTTTACAACTCACACGCCCACTGACACGGAAGAAAATACATTAGGTCCACTTGTGAAGTTATTGATGGCAATAATTACATTTAACATTATTGCAAGCCTATTAAAACATTACATATTTGGTTCTAATCCTTGATCATATTGCATTTCCATTGCAAATTCACACGTCAAAGAGGGTAATATCATCAGGGAGTGTAAAAAATACAAGGAGCAACACATGGTGTTTCAATTCGTTTTCATGGCAGATAAAAAAAAAATAGGATATATTTGATAGTATTATCAATTAGCAATCTCTCTCTCTCTCTCTCTCTCTCCATAAAAGCCTGAAAAGGCAAGTATACTGTTTTAATATTGATGATGGGAAACAATTTCCTTCTACAGCTATGTAAAGTAGTTTTCTTCTCTGCATATCATTACAGTGGGTATGATTCATTGGGGCTTTCTTTCTCATTCTGTGCTTATGCGAGCATTCCCACAGGCCTTATTCCTTTAGGACCTTATTTTCCAAAGATCTTTTCCCACAGGAAGTGAGGAGAATGTCTACAATTAGGGACCTTAGTGAATAAGGCCCAGTCCGCCTGATAGGCGGCTCTTCTTTGAAAGACTCTATCTGCAGCTCAGTTTCTATCTCAGGGGCCTGGTTTCCAAATTTCTGATACTGGACTTATTTTAGCGCACGCTTTTCGGGAAATCGAACTCAGTTTTGATTCTGGATCCGATCTGGAGGGGGAGAAATTAAAAAAAACAAAAAACAACACGTATGTAGAAGAATAAGGGTTTGTAAATGTACATTTCGCAAAGTCCATCCTTCTTTTAAACTGGCTGATTGATGTACGGGCGTTACAGATTCATTTTTCAACTGATTTTCCTTTTCATGGGTAAACAAAAGCAGGGCAGTTTTTCTGAGGAGACATCGGCTCCATAGCAAGTGCCCAGAGGAATTGACAAGAGGTATCAGCTGAGGGGAAAAAAAACATATACAAACCTGCTTTTCTTTTGCACACGTTAAATATTGTGAGAACGCATCTTCAGAGCTAGATGGATCACAAATTTAGACCTTAAATTTGTCTTAGGGAACCATCCTAAATAATTGAAACTATAAAGTATAAGCAGCAAAATATATTAAACCAATCAGAATCCTAAATGCCCGTTGTTAGGTGGTGGGAACGGCGCCTTTAACAAGACTTTCCACTCTAGGTCAATTAAATACCGTCTAGCTCTGAAAGATGACGCCTTTTGCGAGACATTTCCTAGCGTAAAATGTACTTTCACCATATTGAATAAGGAGAATTGGTGGTTAATGTGCTAGTCCGCATAGACAGGAGAAATTGTGTGTATTTTCACGATGTGAGCTTTGGTGTCCATGAAATTGTGCTCATAGGAAATGGTTAGTTTATACTTTAAATCAGACAGAGAACAGACTCCGGTGGTGTGTAAAAGAAGCAGCACGGATCCTTTGCAGAAAAGGATAAGAAAACAGGATGTAGGTGCAACAAAGCCTGCTAGAAACATGGGATGAGAAAGGGTGCTTTCTTTCCGTGGCTATTATTCACACAGCAAGATATTTACGATCTGAATTGGGTCTCAGTCTCAGATCCTCCTTGTCCGAATTATTGAATCCGTACAGTGCTTTATACCCGGGCTCCCAGCTCAGCCACTTTCATTACACCTGTTCCTGTCCAAGTGCTAGATTTCCAGGGTTCAGAGCATCCAGGTGTGGTATAATGCTAAATTCATATTAACCCGTACTAGAAAAAAAAAAAGTTTTGCTATTTAAAAACAAAAATGCGTATTTTCTGCATCTAGAGTCAGCCTTTCTGGGGTAGGAATTAAATCGGTTTTTCCCTCCCATAGTGAAGGACAAATGTGTTCATAAACACTTGAAAAGCAATTGCAAACACTTCTAAAAGATGTGCTGTTTCTATTTTCGGGAGTAAACTGGGGAATAAAGACTAGAGTACCATGAGGATGCACTTTATGTGTTAGTCTATTTGACACATATATTCACACACGAAGGCTTACGTTTAGAATCTGTTTTGCAGCGAGAAATGAAAAAGAAAAAGTATATGATATACGTGTGCCAAATAGCTCTCTTAGGATTTCTGAAATCTGACGAGGACTTCAATTAGTGGAACAAGAAAAAAAACAACATTTATTTGACTACTTTTAAGCATTTTAGAGAAATGAAAAAATAGGCACTGGTAAACTAATGTCAAGAACTGTGTTTCTTTTCGCTGTGTTTACTCCGTTTCAATTCGTTGATTGTTAAATGCTGCAGCCCTAAAGGAAGAGTAAATAATTGCACTAATCCCAACAAGGGAAATGTGCAGGCATTTGAAGCGCACTAAAAATAAACTCAAGATAAATAGAACGTAAAGGGGCATCGTGATAATTTGCAGCAATTAAAGCGTCTGCTTTCCCTTGCCAAAGAGCAGAAACAGACATGATTTTCCAAACCGTATGTGTGAGTATGTGAGTGTGTACTAGGAAGGATAAAAAAAAAAAATCCTTAAAGTTGGTTGATTATATTTTACTGAAATCTGGCCAGCTGATGAGAGTACTATAAGAATGGAAGCAGAAAAGCTGCACAGAACAAGAGGTGAAACTCCAGGAAAAGAGACGTTGCCTAGTAACGTTATCTGAACTTAAATTCAATTCTGAGCTCCTCGGAGTTATCCAGGTTTGACTTAATTTTCAACTTTTAAATCCTTGAGGTTTTTTTTTTGTTGGTTTTTTTTTCCTAGGGGCCAATTTTGTAGGGATAGCTAGACAGATAGATAGATAGATAGATAGATAGATAGATAGATAGATAGATAGATAGATAGGTAGATAGAGAAAGTTCATCTCCATTCCCACCACTAGCAAAGAAGCAGAAGGAGAGGCACATCAAACCTCTATATCAGATATCTTGAAATATTACTCTCAACTTTTGGAAGGTTTTCAAAAATAAGAACCTTTTTTTTCCCTATCTCATATCTGACAGCGCACAGGGAGGAAAGTCACTTATTCTCCTCCTATATGGACAAAGAATATGAAACTGTTTCAAGATATACACGTGAGAATGAATGTCTTTACCCTCAAGTAAACCCGGGATTAGGCCTTGTTATTATCCGCATGTGAACTGAGCATGGGGCGTCATGGTGCTCGTTCAGATATAAAAGGCAGGTACATTCTCGAGACAGTTTTTAGCCGCCTGTCACTGATTTATCATTCCATGGTCTCTTTTCACATTTGACTTGGCACATAGATATATTAATTGTTCATGGTGTGCTCCAGCGCATCTGTCACTTTAATGGATGCAGTCTACCCTATAGGAATATTCTGAACCTAATTCAATTTCAAAGCGGATTTTTACTATTAAAACGTTGCACTGCAACACATTGAATTAATCTAGCTGTAAGGTTTTAATTACAGTGAGGGTTTCCTTACAAATCTGTACAAGAGACAGTGGCTGGCTCTCTGTGGATCTTTGCCTTCTGAAATCTATTATTTTTGACCCATGTTACAATACAGAAAGCAGCGTGTGTGATCCATCTGCAGTCTCTCCCGGTTTGGGTTTTTTTTTTTTTTTTTTTTTTCACTTGCCACTTCCTTCACACTAGCGGTAAGGAAAGCCATTGACGCCTGCCTGTCTGTTATAATGTCGGTGGGTTGAAATCCAGAAAAACCCACACTATACTTCCTCACTATTGGATTGGCAGCATTTAACTCGCAAACGTCTCCTTAAAATAGTTTTCTTTCATACTGAGGATGTGACCTCTTATTGTGGGCTGCGCGATCCCCACTCCGTTATTATTAAAGGACGAGGCAGTAGCATTCAGTCGGTACATAATAACAACTGTCTTCTGTAAATACAGGCTTTTTAAAGTTGCAAATGTGATTAGCAGATGTAGCGCTGGAGATCTGATTTTCTGTCTTTGGTGAGCTGTAAATGATGGCTGGAGGGGAGCTTGCTGAGGAGGGCTGAGCGGCTGTGGGGTTTGTTTTTTTTTTTTTTGGGGGGGGTTTGTTTTTTTTTGCTTCTTTGCCGTTCAGCCAGCGGAACCGAAAAGTCAGCTCAGGCAGCAGCACTGGAGGAGAGAGGGGGAAAGGTATTCCACGCCTTGGGATGCTTTTCACAGACCGGCTGGAGAGGAATAAACAACTAAAAGATATGGCCGAGGCCCATTTAGCGTGGACCCCACCTGCCCGATGTGGATTGTTTCGAGGGAACGTAAATAAGGCAGAATCACAATTCTGCCAACAGCACCGGGGGAGGGGCAGGGATCTGCCTGCTGCTTCGTGCCTTAGGTTTTACGTTGACCTTCAGTCGCGATCAAGCTCTGCAATATTTTCCCACTTCGAAACTGGAAGTAGATTGGTTATTTCTTCTTAATTACGTACAAGTTAAGTAGCCTTCCCCCCTCCCCCTCCCCCCCCCACACTTGTTATTTTCCACTGACACCTTTGCGTTAAAAAAAAAAAATTTGTTTTGAAACTAGGTTGTAAAAATTCTGTTCAGCAGTCTTTAATTAGCAGGATTTTTTTTTTTTTTGTTTAAGTAAACACCATTTTACAGTTTTGCCGGCTGTGCTGCTGACTAATCTCTGGATCTGACATGAAATAAATAGCCCAGCAGGAAGACAATAGCCGAACTCCAAAGCTGCAGCCCGCAGATGTTAAAGGAGCTGGTTAGACGTCCAATGCAGTTTTCAATAGAGCATTACCTGCATCGCCCAACCAAACCCACGTGCGGGTAACGCCATTCAAATCTTGTTCTTCTCCTTTGCTTTCATTCCCCCCGGCTTCTTATTGCAACTAAAAAGTCCCAAGCAAGGGGAGAGCATGCGACTCTACGTGTGCCATGCAAGATTAAAGCTCAAAGGGACCCCTCTGTAAATTAGACTCTAGGGCTGTCAAATTACAAATCCATATTCGTCCACAGACACATCCTGGAAGGGAAAAAGAAGACAAAAAGTGGACCCTAGCGCCGATTCATTCAAATTTCCTGCAGTTTTGTGCCAAATGTTTCCCTGTTTTAAACAGATAACAAACCTGTGGCAACAATTCTGCCCCCGAGTTTCCTGTGAAACTGGTGGTGTCTGAAGGCCTTTGCGCCCCGGGACTTGATTTCTGATACCTGAAAACATGCTACAGTTTCCTTTAGGAGCAAAGAGAGAGAGAGAGAGAGAGAGAGAGAGAGAGAGAGAAAGAGAGAGAGAGAGATGAATGGGGGTAAACCCCCCCACTGATAAAGGCCTTCCAGCGGGCAGGCCTGGTCCTTATTCCCAGGGGCCTCTAACGCGTTCCTCGGGCGTCCTCAGAGAGCTGGGTGGCGACCTCCATTACCTCTTGGGTGCGCCGGGCGATGCAGAAACCAGGCCGGGCCAGCCTCGGAGAGAAAAGCAGCTTTCCAACGGCCGAAGCATGGGGGACATGCAGCTTCTTTACCCCATCAACCAGATGCACGCTCTTTTCCAAAGATATCCATCGCCATCGCTTTGGAAAAGAGAAGTCCCTCTTAACCACGTTCTCTATTTATTCTCGCAGAAGCCTCTTAAACCTGACAAACTAGACTCAAAATCAAATAGGCCTCGAATCAGCCGCATTTAGGATGGCAGTGTTAATGGAAGAGCCTTTACAGAGCAGCATTTATATATATATATATATAGAAAGTTTTATTTGCTAGGCCCTGTTTCAGTTTTCCATTTTCCCCCAGTTTGAAAGGCGCTACAGATTTCGTGCATCGTTCCTACCCTCCCGCGTTAAAGGAAGGGAAATGATGCAAGTAAGTAACGCCGAGCTTGGTGAAGGCCTCCTATCCTGTTTTGTTTTGTTTGAGTTTTTTTCCTTTTCTTTTCTTTGGTAGTTTTTAAAAGCGTTATTATTATTATTATTGCTAAAGGATAATATGTCCGAATTGCTCTCGCTCGGCGCTGAAACGGTTCCTTGTAAATCTAGCTCGTTAAGCTTCTTCTCGTTGCCGCTGTCTCGTCTTCTCGTTGAGCCACTGATGTGCTGCTTTGTCAGCTACCACCAAGAGTTACCCTAATTGTGCTACAAAGACACCACAGCGGTATTTGCCAACCAGAACATCCTAAGCTCGTCCCTTTCAAAAAGAAACCAAAGAGGCTTCGTATCTTTTTCGTTCTGCCCGGTCGCGGTGGATTCCGCGCGTACTCGGGACTTCGGCTGCGTTAGAACGGACAGAGGTTCTCTTTGTCCGCTGGAAAGTAAATTCGAATAAAAGTATTTCTTAAATGGAAATGATATTATGCATTTTTTTTTTCCATTTGCACAGAACTGGCAATCGACCGTTTCTTAGTAACCAAGTATATTGAAAGATTCTCAAATTGCTTTACATTCAGCTGAGTTATGCAGCGTCAGTGTATCTAGGAATGGAGATCGATCGATCGATAGATAGATAGTAGATAGATAAATGATGTACTTTCATTAAGTAATTGGAATGAATGACACAACAAGGGTAGGCCTCAAATCCTATACATTTGTATGAGAGCACATAGTCTACACCTGCCATCCCCTCCTAAATAAATGCTTCGCCTACCAATCTGAAACAGATTGCCTTTTCTCAACCTTTCAGCCTTTTTAGAATAATAAAAAGCCAATAAAGGTCCACTCCTAGGCGGGAATTGACCTTCTCAGCGGGGGAAAGAACATACAAGAAGCCGGTGCACCTGAACAATAAGCGGCTTTCAGAAGCCCTCCGAGCCCAGAGATGGGCAATAATTAACCAGGCGACAGATACCTCCTGGCTATGAAACCAGAGTTCATCACCTTAGACTTAGGAGAGGACACAAAACTCTTTTGAATTTGTATTGCCACAGAAAAAAAAAAAAAAAAAAAGCCCACAGCACTTTACAATCCCTAAAGGTGTGGTTCCCTTAGAACTGAAGTTTCTCAAGAGGACAAAAAAACAAACAATAAATATTTACAACAAACTCCACTTCTTTCAGTCAGGAGTCATTAACATTAGCCAATCAACACTGGAAAACGGGAGCTGAACGGTGACAGATTTGTATAATTAAATGTGGAAATCAACCAGGGTAGGACCTGCTTTCGTCTCTGTGAGATACTATATATTTATATATGACAGTTATAACCATTGCCCTCTCACACTTTTCTGCCATTGTATTCACCAAAATATTTACGATTGCAAACATCTTCTAATTCTGCAAAATACTCTGGGTCACACTCGTCAATTCCTTCCCCGTGAGTACAAGACGTTGCATCGTTTCTTTAGTAAGCATTGCACGAGGGGATTCCTTACTATGCTAACTCTTCCGATAACATATTTTGCAGATATCGCCCAGGGAAATTCTACAGTCAGATTCCCTTAGCGTAGCTGGTTGGGGAAACCACAGCTTTTTACTATATTTTTACTTTAAAAAAAAAAGAGTGGATACATTTAGAATATGTGCACCTGTAAGAGAAAAAAAAAAGTCTGTTATGATGTTAACCACAAGCTTCAGGGTATAGAGCAATAAAACTGCCAAATCTACCGGTTCACAATGAGCATATTACATGGACTGTGAATAAGGTCCCAACAGGAACAGAGCACTGAAGGTAAGAATATAGTCCTTTCTTTTCCTTGTTTTCAGCTCTTTATAGCAGTTTGAACATTTTTATTCATTGTAGTTTTGTAAACGCGTAGATCGGGTTACGCTTTCGCGTGTTAAAGTGGAACTTTTGTTAAAAGAAGGAGAACAAGGCAGGCACTTAAAACTCCATTCAGAGTTACTGAACCGACTCCAGAGGCTCAAGCAGTTAAACACTGATCAGAGCAAACGAAAAAAAAAAAAAAAGAAGAAATGCTTTTAAAACTCCCTCACATCAGGCCCCTCCACAGGGGGAAAAAAAAAACCCAGTGTATTATGAAATACTGAGAGAATCTTTTAAATATGCAGAGGAATCAATTAGCATAAAGTCCCTTCCACAGTACAGTGAAATATGCAAATGGTTAGAGCTCATTCTGACACATCCACCCCTTTCAGATCTACGATTAATAACTGTGCAGTCAAGGGGGAGAAAATCTCCAGGTGATGGTTCCAAAAAAGCCAAGGCTTCGTTCCCATGTTCTGCAAGAGCTAAAGTAATTCCAGGAATATACGAATTTCATTGTGCTTTCCCCCTCCCCGAAGGTTCGCATGAGTCCGGGGTGAGGCTCCTGGCTCGATCTGCTCGCCGCCGCCGCCGCCGGGCTTCCGAGCTGCAGTCACCGATGGCTCTTGGCAGTACCGCTCCATGTTCTATTGACTGAGACATGAAATCCCGTTGCCTACCTGGACCGTTTGCACCAGGTCTGTAGCAGAGCTGCCTGGACTTCGTGGCTTGTTTGTGGCTATACAGACGAGAGAAAAAAACAAAACAAAACAAAACAAACAAACAAAAGATTTTAAACATGGGAATTACAAGAGGACAGACGCCGCAGCATTGTGCGCGAAGTTAATGTCTTTCCCCAGTCCATCACTGAAAGAGAAGTGGTACTACCAGCTGGATGTTCAGCTATAAATCCCCCGTGCAAATAATAAATGGATTAATAATAGCAAGGTATGAAGTTCTTTTTATAGAAAAAAAAAGAAGAGAATTGAAACTAAATGCTGCAGTTAGACAACCATTTTGATAAGAGGATAATTGAGGCGACACTGGTGTATAATTAGAGGATAATTTATGCTATATCCACTTTTATTCCACCTCCCAAAATAAACCCAGTCCATAATCATTACAGGCAAATTGTTCTGAATTTTATAACAGCAATTTGAACAAAGTACTGCAGTTAATCATGGGAGATTTTTGTGTATTCCTGATTAGAAGTCTAATTGCCTCGAATAAAAATACCTGCAAAACGACTCTATTTTTATCATTAACAATGTTGACAATAAAATAAAATCAATTGGAATTGTAATCTGGAGACAAATTTAGGACGAAGGCACTCTTACTTGGGTAGTTTATATTGTAATCAGGATTTGCCAAACCACTAACCACATGTATCATTTGCATATATTTGAAAGCGTTACAGTAGCTTCTGTTTTCAATAGGAAAAAATGCATTACTGTCAGTTATCCAATGATTCATTTAAAAAGGTTGGCTCCCCTTTAACATGCTTGCTTAAATGCAAAATATAATTAAGATGGGGAATAAGAATCCAACTTATTTCCAATCTTAAAATGGTCTTTAAAACATGCTCACTAATATTCAGATTTTGCAACTGGACGCAACCAGAGCCCTTCAACACAAGGACTCCTGCTCTGAGAAAACAAGAAAGGGATGTCTTTGGCATGGAAACTGTTAAACTCAGCTGAAACAGAAACATCATTTTGGCCATACACTAAAATGCAGTGTTGCACTGTCCACATAAAGACCTAAGGTGACTGATCAACATAACTCTTCGTCTTCTTTTTTTTTTCATTCAGACTTTCTCTTTAAATCATAATAAAAAATGAATAATAAAAAAAAAAAGCACAGGGTACGTTTTGCCTTCTGCGCGGATTGATGCTAAAAGGCAAGGCTGCAACTTCTCGGGCGTTAGTAATTAAAAAGCTGCTGCAGGCAGCTCGATAGTGTTTGAAGCAGCGTCAGGGTGCCTTCTCAGGAGCCGGGAGGAAGACAGCCAGGGAAAGCCTGGGAAGGATCGGGAATCTCTGGAAAGCGGCGAAGGAGCCAGCAAAGCCCGTGCAGGAGCCGGGAGCCAGCGCAGGCTGAGCGCGGAGAAGACCCGGGGAGCCGGGTGATGCCTGAGAGCGCGCGCGAAAGCGGCCTCGCATCAGTTCTGCGCCGCGCGAGCGCGCGCGCGCCTGGGGAAGCGCCGGGGCGGTGACGTCAGGGGTTGACTGACCAATGGGAAGGCGCTGCCCTTTTGCAGACAAACCAGTCGACTTGTGGCGTCTGCCTGGAGTCTAAAAGCAGAAGCTGAACTTTCACAGAATCCACCTTAAAAAAAAAAAAAATCTCAGCCTTAACTCCAGAAGCCGAAAACAAGTTGGAATTAAAGGAAGCGAAGGAGAGAGAGAGAGAGAGAGAGAGCAAGAGCGAGAGAGAGCGCGCGCCTCTTAAGGAAATATTCCTCTTGCCCCCCTCCTCCCCTCTTTTCCCACCTCCTCCCCATATTTAACGGGGGGCCTCTCCCTGCTGCAGGAGCTGGGGAAGGGAGGCAGGGGGATCACCTTAAGTGCCGGGTAAGGTGGCGGCCGGGGAGCGAGGGGGGTGCTCGCTCGCTCTCGCCTGCGCGAAAGTTTGATGATGACCATGACGGCGATGGCTGACGGGCTGGACGCGCAGGACTCCTCCAAATCTGCCTTCATGGAGTTCGGCCAGCAGCAGCAGCAGCAGCAGCAGCAGCCGCCGCCTCCCCACTCGCAGCAGCAGCAGCAGCAGCAGAGCTCCCCGGCCATGGCAGCCGGCCACTACCCGCTGCACTGCCTGCACTCGGGCTCGCACTCCCACCACCACCACCACCACCATCACCACCAGCACGACGGCGCTGCCTACCCGGGCTCCAACTCCTACAGCCGCTCGTCCATCGCCTCCTACCCCTACATGAGCCACTCGCAGCACAGCCCCTACCTGCAGTCCTACCAGGGAGGCGGCGGCGGCGGCGGCGGCGGAGGAGGAGGAGGCGGAGGCGGCAGCGCCGCCGCCGCCGCCGCACAGACCAGAGCCGACGACCCAGGTGAGGCCGCCAGCTGCCCTGCCACCCCCTGCGGCTGCCCCGCTGCTCCCAGTCCAGGCAGCCGGCCCGGTTGGCTCACTTGCTCCACAAGTGTACTTAGTTTTCTCTTTTTAAATAGTTGATGATTGTGCATAAGTTTCTGGGGATTGTTTTTGTTTCCCTTATAAAAAAAAACAACAAAAAAAAATTCTTTGTCTTACAACGTGTTTCCTGTAAAAAAAAAAAAAAAACCCTGCCATATCTTTGTCTTAATATATTTCCCTGTCTCACATCTGTTAATGCAATTCTTTCGACCATTCTGTGGTCTCTTGTTGCAAAATAGCATGCATAGATAGATTATGGATATAGCAGAGTCAATTGTCCTAATTTCGTGAACCATCTGAAGTAGATGTGGGTGTGTGTGTTTTGTTTTGTTTTTTTTTTTGCTCTTGAATGTACTCTATACAATGGCCTACTTTTAGTACAATTAATCACTGATAATTACGACTGCATACTAATTCGGCTTTTAAGATATATGCTTTCATTTGTTCTTTTTTTCCCCCATGTATGCATATTTAACTGTTCCAATGAATGCAGAAAGTGAGGACGGAAAACAGTGTTTATTGCTATTTTGTTTAGAAAATCGAGTGTTGAATGCATTTTGTATTGTATAGCTATTTCATGTCCATATAAGATTTTTTTTTTTTTTTGCTCAATGTTTATGAATGAGCATCACACAGAATCACCGATTGTTCACTCACTGGGCAGCAAATTGGTGACATAAAGTCAATTAGCCGTGTAAACATTTTGTTGGCTAAGCAAATCTTAAGTTGTTCATAAAACAATGTAAAGGAAACTATTCAGTACAGATAAATTTGATCTTTCCTTGTAACTGGGAATATTCATCATGCAATGCCCAGGATAATATTTAAATTCTAATAATAATAGAATGATTTTAAGTTTAATATTGATGGTCTTCAAGCTTTTCCTGCATGTTTAGTTTCCAGTACATTTGTTTTGGAAATTAAGTAAATAGTAGTATTTGTGTTGGTTTTTTTAATTATTATTTTGTTGTTGATAAGAACCTGGAAAGCAAAATACCTTTAGGTTTAAATGGATAAGTCAACATGTGGCTGGCTCTTTGATGACGGAAATGTCAAATGTTGTGTTTGCAGATCAACAAAAAACCACAGTGATCGAAAATGGCGAAATTAGGTTTAATGGAAAAGGGAAAAAGATCCGCAAGCCTAGAACCATTTATTCAAGTCTGCAGCTTCAAGCTTTAAACCATCGCTTTCAGCAAACTCAGTACCTGGCACTTCCGGAGAGAGCAGAACTGGCAGCTTCATTAGGACTGACTCAGACACAGGTAATTATCAGCAACTTCAGATCGCCGAAACCCAGGCCAGACAAAAGAAGGCCAGTTATACCCTCCAACAGAATTTTTGCATTGTGGACGGGAGTCACAGGAAATGCACAAGAACAAGAGTAGAAAATAATGTGCGTCTGTATAGACAATGGCTAAAACCCGATTGAATCTGAATTCTTCTTCAGGAGAGAACAGTGCTTGCTACACGTGTCCTTGCAATGCAGCAATGACAGCAATGTTCTATTTGAGTTTTGGATTAAATATTGTTTCTGAGCTGAAAAATGAACTGGTATATTTATATATATATATTTAAAAAAAAAAAAAACCAGCTTTAAAATACACGAAGTTTGATAACGATTGCTTGGGGTTTAAACGCCACCATTTAAAAGCGCAGAGAAAGCAGAGAGGCCTTTAGAGTGCGAGGAACAAGAGATCTGATTCATAAGAATTACAGCGTCAG
Source organism: Rhinatrema bivittatum (assembly GCF_901001135.1). Taxonomy (NCBI): domain Eukaryota; kingdom Metazoa; phylum Chordata; class Amphibia; order Gymnophiona; family Rhinatrematidae; genus Rhinatrema; species Rhinatrema bivittatum. Next base: position 179,388,313 of record NC_042616.1, read on the forward strand.
AAAATCAAAATGAAAAGTTATTAATAGGCACGTGTAAAATCAAGTTAAATAATCTTGGGTGATAATTCAATTGTAGTGTCTTCCCTGGGGCATAGTATACAAGAAGTGATAATAGAGCGGGGGAGATCAAAGAGAAAAGCACACAAAATTATAGAATGTTAATTCCTATTTAAATGTGGTTGTGTAGTTCTACTAGTACTAATTTAAGTTTGAAAGACATATAAGCCATTATAGGCTTCATAAGGAGAGGGCTTTTTTTTTTTTTTTTTTTTTTACCCAATGAGAAATAAATCAAATACAGTGTAAAAACACACGTGGCCTACTAAATGAGCATTCATCGTCTTCCATTGATCGCATCCTGAATGTGCCATTCAAATCCAATTCCCGCTTTGCGAAATACCCCCAGTTCGTATCTATTTTGAAAAATCTGAGTCTTTTCAAAGTAACATTTTTCAAGGAGCTGTTTTGGGTTGCCAGCCATGGACGCCAGTAAATATCGTAGCTGCATTGCTGCTTCTTTAGGAAGACTCCACGTTCCTGTATTTCTGGGTTTTAACGACCCCATGTAATTATAGTATGTATCCTACACAATAAACAGAGAAGGACGACCATTTACATATTCTCAGAGAAATACTTCCATGGGTCCTGAAATGATGGTATTGGTTATTGCTATTATTTATTTAGTTGCTGTTTTCGGATTTCTGTCTCATCTGTTAGCTATCTACAACGTATTTAAAAGGCAACAGAAATTGATTAAAAGTGAGCTTCAAATGGGAGGACCACAGCGCCTTATTTTTCGTCCTACAGGTGTAGGTTTGTATATATTGAGTTTTCCGTCTTCGCTGATTTGAAGACAAAGGGGACGTAAACGTGGAAAGCCTGTTCAAGGATTATTTCTTGCAGGCGGAATTCCATTCTGTGTGCATGGAAGACAATTCCTGCAAAATTGTGTATTCCGCTGCTAAGAAATGTATTATTCCAGATATTGTGTGGGAAAATATAGCAATCTAGATTTGTTTCTGCTCTGGTGGGTCCCGTTTTCCATAGGCTTTCTCTCACTACGTGACTAGCGAGAACAGATGGGATCAATACATCTTTTTAGGGTATATGCAGAAGAGGTTTGTGTAAAGCAGATTATTCAACTCAGCTATTTTTACTATTCATTTCTGTGGAAATAAGTTGCTGTGGAATATAAACCAAATAAATTGAAAGTGAATATTCAACGTCACAGTACTGTTAGGATCTGATGAGGGTTTTCATAATTACTCTAGAAGACGTCCTGGTATTTGTCATTCTAGCTCTTAGTACATGAGTGATGATATCCGAACTGTGACATATGTTTTGATAAGACGGCATGCTTCCTGGTTTATCCTCAGTTAGGGATATATATCGTTATTTGATGTGCATAAATACGTGTAGATATGATGTGTCATTGCTAAATAGAAGATGTATTACTTGATTCCCGAGTTTGGAATCGCCTAGTCTTCGGAGGCCACGAAAAATTCTGATAATGTGATAGTATAGCTATAAATAATGATATATATATATATATATCTCAGTGTGGGAATTTTTTAAAATATGTATTGCTAGGTTAAGACATTTTGTTTAAACTTTCATGATTTCTCAATTTTGCTAAATGACAAGCGAATTTGAAATAGCATATTTATCCTCATAGTTTTTCCTGATAACAGAGGAATGTGTTTATCTTGGGATTTAACTGTGACCAAGAATTTGTCTGCGTATACGGTGCGAGGTTGTGACGTCATCACCTCTATTAGCTTTTAAAGAAAAAAATATTGCTGGCCTAGAGTCTTTCCAAACATCAATTTGTCCTTCAAGATCAACAATTTAACTGACAGCTTATAGGTTCATCAAAGTAGATAGTCTGTCAGAAAAAAATACATTTTTTTTTCCATTGGTACTGAAACTATAATGTGGAAGGAGCGATGCATAGGGAAGTTTCAGATGTTGCTCAATGTGAAAAAAAAAAAACTGGACAAAAATATTACATCCATCTGTAAACACATCTTCCTCTTCTGGTGACATCATCAAAAGGCCATCCTCTTCACTACTCTCTTAAGTGGTTTGCTATATTGCCGTTGCCATTACTGTAAGTAACGGTGTAAATTGCTTGACCTGACATTTTTATCGGTTGCATTGCGCAATTCCTTACATTTTATTAATTGTGTATAGATCTTCCAGTATGAGTGGTTATAGTATATATTTTCCTCTGATTATTTTGTGACATTGATTGATGTATTCAGAGGGACTGCACATATATTGTTTCATAATTATCTATAGTCAGTCTGCCAATGGAAAAAAATATTCATTAGCATGGGCTGATTTGCAAAACAGTTTGGACATAATTATTTATACTACTTTTATACACAATCTAATATGACACTGGAAACTAATAGGTATCTCTTTTTAATATCATTTCTATTAAAAAAAATCTTTCTCTCTTTTAAAAAGTCTAAGAGTTATATTTAATTGTCGACTATTGGATGTGTTTTGTTTTGGCAGGTGAAGATCTGGTTTCAGAATAAACGCTCCAAATTTAAGAAACTATTAAAGCAAGGCGGTAATCCCCACGAAAGTGACCCTTTGCCTGGCACAGCTGCCCTGTCGCCTCGATCTCCAGCTCTCCCTCCGGCCTGGGACGTTTCAGCTTCTGCAAAGGGGGTTAATGTCCCCCCCAACAGTTACATGCCTGGCTATTCTCACTGGTATTCATCTCCACATCAAGACACAATGCAGAGACCACAGATGATGTGAAGCATCCAAGAGAAACAAGCTCTGGTGAAGACTGTAGTCCCGGTATAGCAGAAGTTCCATGGCTGCCAGCAATGCCAACCACGCAGGCTCCGCATGAACATGGGCGTGTGGCCAGGAGACCACGTTTTTGAGCGACCTCAGTGATTTCACTTGAATTTAGAAAGACCACAGTTTTGTTTTGTTTTGTTTTTTTTCATCCTGGTGCACGTAGGACACTTCTCTCTGGGATATTTTCTTTTGGACTCAAAGGAAACAGTTTTTGGAGTTGTGTGCGAGAGACATGCTGCAGACTGGCCCACGACAGGAGCCCGAATCATTGCAAAGTCTGAACTTGTTTAATGAGCTTAAGTCATTGCAGAAGGAAAGAGGTTATTCACCCGCCTGCGTTTTTATTTACCAGTTTCCAGACTGGAAACAAAAACTACTTGAAAGGAGAATATACTGTAAGATTAAAACATTACCAGAAAAAGAAAGCTGCATGTTTTAGGAAGATGGACAGTAATACTCAAGAAACCACTGTTTTCTCCTAAGCTCTGAACCGAGCAGGAAAGACACAGAAAGGTGAAAACGAATGACTTTCGAAGGTGGCGTTCATTTACAAAGCTAGGGAAATTTATATCCTGAACACTCGTGTATATATGTTGAATTTTAGTTGTATATACTTTGTATGTTTTTGTCTTCTTTCATATATGGAGTAAAAGCCAAGAACCGTCTAAAGTGTCTTATTTTTTTTCCACAAATCCGATTTTTTTTCTCCTTAAACTTAAACAACAAAATAAAGTCTATGGTATTACAAAATCTACCATGCACTTGCTGGTAAATCTTATATAATCAGTAAGAGTATTACTTTGTAACCTTTAAATACAGTGTTACAGCTTGAGTAGATATCTTAATTTATGGTTAATATTTAATTATGAAGCACCGAATCATTTCTTATGCTATTATATTATCTCACATTCACATCTAGGTTCATTATATTGTAATCTGCACTTAGCTTTAGGAAAGCCAAAATATAGTGCTTTCTATTATTCCGCACAAATTGCTGCAGTTTAATTTAGGACCTGCTCTCTGGCTACCCACTAGTACAATATAGGTGTTTCTACTTCTTCTTCTTCTTTTTACTAAGAAAAAAACACTTTTCCCTCTAATCCGAAAAAAGGTAAATGCACAAAATGAACGTCCCGGGAGAATTATATCCTCTCAATATGGTGTAACACACAGAAGTAATGAAAGTTGAACATTCTTTCTTCATGCAAGCAGGAAGCCCCCATACTGCGAGAATTAATAGGTACAGACCTGGGCATCCTTCAAATTATGAACCTTGAAACCACTGAGCTATTTATCACAAGTCAATAGTCATCCTCAGAGTGCTCGATATAATGACAGCTACATACAGTCGTGAAAAGGACAGTCACTATAATTAGGCACAAAGCAAAGATTACTTACCAATACACCAGGTCTTTTTTTTTTGTTGTTGAGCAACTTCCATGCTCAGTCAGTCCCCAGAATGGTTTAAAACCGATCAGTCCTGTCATTTTCTAGGTTTGGTATTGTTACATTAGGAAAAATGTTTCCTTTCTTTTTACCCCTTCCTACTGTGAAACTTTGGGCTCATAGCTCCCCAGGATCAATTCTGAACAAAGCCTCCAGCTGCAGTTCCATCCAGTTTGAAGCAGACATTGGGGACAATTTAAGGTTTTTATCCACAAGAACGTTTTTTTTTTTCCATTCTCTTAAATGCAACCATAATTAGAGTAATTTTTCATGTAGCCCGCTGATTACAGCGTTTTTACCGTCAAAGATAATTACCTGTAATTTTCTTCCACTTTTAATACTAAAAAGCCATCTTTATTTAGATTCAGGAACAGGAAAGGCGAAACAAAAGAGGGAAATTATTCTGTTATTCATACACAAATTGCAGAGATGTAGGACCTAAAATTGAAAATTAACCAAAATTATGATGCTGAAAAGAATGGAAGAGGCTTTAGCAGTACAGCTGGTAGCGGGGCTCGCTGAATTATTCAAATTATGTTATAAGTAAAGCTACCATGCATTTAAACCAACAATGTTGGGGAGAAAAATCGAATGTGCTGTGCATAAACTAAATATAAACCCTTATAAAATCCAGTTCAAACAGCAAATATATGCCAGCACATGTGTAGCGGTTTTGGCATGGGTTTGTGACGCGTAGCCTCATTTACACAGATATTTTCAAGCTGAATTAGTAATTTGCAGAGATATAGAAATGTTGGGCGCAAAAAAAAAAAAAATAAAAAAAATTCAGCCTCGTCAATAATACCTTTTACCAGAATAGGCGTCTATAAATCACATGCTTTGGCTTATTGGGTCCTGTTTCCTGAAGATTTCTCCCATTGTTCCATGGACAAAATCTTTCTAGAAAAGGTCCCTAAGGGTCCCTTTAAGCTGGTTTACCGTACAGTTCCTTAGATTCTCAAGTGCACACAGTACTGCAGCTCTACATCCCACGCCAGTTCCTTAACATTGGGGCCCTATATAATTATATTATTGCGTTTACAATTATGTCGTATTACTGTAGAGGCTTTATTAATAATATTTGGAATGACGAATTTCTACAAATGTGGATATTTGGTGCAATAGGAAATGCCCTGATAACAGGCCTGTCTTTGTCTGCTGTGGGGAGGAAAGCAAAGGTAGTTTTAGCCTGGCTGCCACATGAAACAGCGACACCTATAGTTAACATAAAAGCACTGCTCTCAGTTTTATTTACACCTCCACATTCTACTTCGTGTTTGGCTGGTTGCTTCCTATAAAGTAAGCATTTCCCTAAGCCAAATTCTGCTCGAGGACTAATTCAACTATGTTTTTACTCTTTTCAAACAAGGACACTTTAAAGTTCTCCTATTTTTCCCCTCATCCGGGCATTTTTAGAAATCCATATTTCTTATTTCAAATTTCTCCATTTTAATGAGATCAGGCCCAGTGTACGGGTTTTTTTTTTCTGTGAAAACTGAACTTGTTTTGTCATTTGAAAAATCACACAGTTTGCTAGCCATGCCTTGACTATTGCTCCCAAAGGCAATCGGAAGAATTTAAACTGCGTCTGGCCTTAAAAAAAAGATAGTAAACACAAGCTAATTTTGAAACTGTCATGGTCTTCTACGTAATATAGCGATTGCATTAAGCAGTGTCTTCTAATAGAACCCAATGGTATTTGATTTCACCTTCCAAAAAAAAATAAAAAAATCCACCTATAATCTGCATTTACCAATACCACAAATGTTGATGTCATTTTTATTCCCACAGCACCATTTTTAAGTCTTTATGGAATAGATTTTTAACACACACACACACACACACACACACACACACACACACACACACACTGTCTGTTGATGACTATTTGAAACAAAAATATTTTAGTTTTATCATTATGACTGTCTGAAGCCGCTGTTATCCTTCTCTCATATCCTTTTGAGACAGTATAAAATTTAGTTTCAAATGCACACACACACACACACACACACACACAATCACGCACAGGTTAAAAAATAGATTGACTGCAGCCGGAAAGGTACACATCTATCAGTTACTTCTCAATTCGTTGTTTTTAGGGATGCTGCTCTTTCCAGAACGCTCCGCGCCAGCCCTGTTAACGCTACCAAGAGGTCCCAGTTTTGAATCTAGGCAGAAGCCCTCGCTCTTCGGATGAGAGAAAAATGACAACACAGCAAATGCCACTCGAAAGATGCGCCAAGACACATCTGAACGTTACAGCAGGCTAGAAGATACAAGAACATAGAAAACCAAGCAAAACCCATACAAAACAAAAAAAAAAACTTACCGCAAGTCAAAATCTGTTAAGAAGTGATCAGTGTCTAGAATGCCATACAGTGGAGAGGAGGACTGGAAAATATTTTGCTGTGTGTTTCAGGGCAGAAGCTCTTTCTCTATATTCTTGGTTGAGTGAGCACATCCAGGTGTGAAATTGTTTGCACACCCCAGCACCTCTTATATTGCCAGCAAAATTAGCTGTTATTACTGTCACTGTTTAGCGATGGTTAGCTTCATAAAAAAAAAAAAAAAAACCTGCTGTAATCAAGACCTGGCGCATCTTTGCAAATTGCAGATAATTGTAAACGTCCAGATTATGATAATAGCATCCTAATCCAGCCTACAATATAATTATTACAGAGTGGTACATCTGAAACTGTCCAGTAGGGCTAATTCAGCCATTATTGAGAACCCCCCACTTTTTTTTTTTTTTTTTTTTGCACGCAGATGGGTTGCTGAGTGGAAAATGTACGCTTGCAATTTCACGTGGCACTCAATAAATAATGGTATAGGGAGGAAGAGGAAAAAAAAATACAAGAGTGAAATGTGAACAGTGGCGATCAAATCAAACTCTGAAGGACAACAGAGTCAGACAAGTTTGATTCCTGCGCACGGAAAGGAGCGAGAAAGTCTAAAGGAGCAGACCCTCTGCTAGCCTGGGTCTTCTGTGAGCGCTGCCCGCTGCCCAGCAGCTGGGGCTGGCATCTGCCAATTAAAGGCCCCCTTCTAACCTTTTCATGTCCCTACTGCCAACCAGAACGACAAAGGAATAGCTTAGCTCCTCGGAGAAATGTGTACAATGGAATAGAATCTACTGCACGGGCCTCTGTTCCAAGGGGTTTTCACCCTTCTATTCACAAACAAATAAAAAGAAAATAGGGCACTCCAAGGCGAGTTATGTGCTTTGGTGTCCTTTTATCTAGAGAAAAAAAAATCGCACAATGTTTGTCTTGGAGTTTCCTATCTCAGGTAGGATTGTGCACGGGCTGTGCTAGGCCCGCTCTGCAATGCACGTGTATTCCTCGGACAAGACTTAAGGAGTCCTGGAGGACATTGCTGGGGAATTAATTAATTAATTGCTCAATTAAGTGATCTTTAAAAAAAAAACAGCGGCCTATTAAGGTTAGCCATTGGGGTGAAGTTTGTAATCTCCTCATTAGCACAGAAAACTAAGACCCAAAACATACACATTAGAAAATCCATACCTGGGCTGGCCACGCCTTTAAATGTTCTTGGAATAAGCGCATTCAAATTGATTTATAGCCCATGGACATTCCTTATGTGGTATTTCATGTGCAAACGAAGCCTTTTCCTGCTCATAAGGACACTACTGCTCTCAGTCTGCCGGAACTTGGCCGTGGGCCAAGGAACTTTAAACTGTAATATTTCTTAGCAAGACGATAATAACCCAACCAGAAACCGTTAGCTAGAGCCTCTTAGGGCTGGATGCCCTAGACTTTTTTTTTCCCCCATAGACACAGAATGGGGAAAAATAATGAATCAGATTCTTCCCCGCTTGGAAGGTTAATTAATACAACATAATAATAATAATAGCAATAACCCTTTTGTAAAATATATTACCTCAGCTCCATTTGTGTTACTAGCACTCTAACAACTTTAACTCCCATTCTGTAGCAAAGCAAGGGCCTACTCCTTATTTACCTCCCCTCCCCCACCCCCTTTTATGTTTATGGGCAGAGAGCATAGAACCTCAAGATGTGTTACTGAATAAAATAATATGAGCAGAGGAAGAAAATATTGCAGCTAGCGCTGGATTGTAACGCCCTATGCAAAAGATGTGCGAAAAGACAGTAGCCAGGGCTGGGGTCTTGACGATTGGCGGTGCTGGTTTCAAACTTGTGCAACTCCTACCCTTTTTGTGTCTCTAATACGGTAGGCAGAGAAACAAATTAGGAAAGAATTCGGTATCTCAGGGTAGTGGTTTTATTTGATTTCATTTTTCTTTTGTTAACACCATATCAAATGCTTAAAATCCTATTTAGTTTAGGAGTTATCTAAGGTGGTGCATATGCATGTCTACAGTATATAACATATATTACCCACGCATATGTCGATTAAACATCTACCGAGAATGTATGCAGTACATCACAGATATAACTGCTGAGGGGAATGCAATTAAGTGGTATAATACAATGTGAGTCTGTTTTTGAACACGTATTTCTTTATATTTCCAATTACAAATTAATCTGCAGGTGGACATATTAAATGCAACTGAACTGCAAATCCTCATGAAAGCGATATCATTATGATACCTTATGCAAAGTTATAAAGACATTTACATTCCAGACACTTTTAAAGGTCTTAATGTGTGACATTTTGCAATCTTCTATAAATCTTGGCTTCAGATGTGGAGCATACATGACTTTGGCAGATAAAATAGTGGCTCATATACCCATATGTCAAATTTCAATGCAGGCACTAGCAAACTCATAACAGAAACAATTATTATACAACCCACCCCACCCCTTCCTTACAAATGATTTCATGTAAATTAGCAGCAGTTTTCCTCTTCACTGTGTTGATTGACCTAGAAAAGCCTGATAACACGAAAGTAGGCGGCACCGAGCTTACCGCTTGCAAGTTCTTTGGATTTTACTGAAGCAACATGCCTTTTAAAATTCATAACCGAGCAACCTCGTCTGGCAGTCTTCACACTGTGCGGCAGAAATATTTAATAAATAGCATATGTGCGATCCGCATTTATGATCGCATATCTCCCTTTATTCGTATGCATCCATACCGACTCTGTGACTGGTGCCAGAAGTGAAATGTTCAACAAGCTGGAACATAATTTCCGTGCAAGAAATGCTGGAAGCGATAATGTACTGCGAATAAAAGAGCTTGGAGGGGCGCGTTGTGATGGCACGATGGGCTTGTGCTTGGGTTCTTGGAAAACTGGATAGCGCTGATTTTGCAGAGTTGCGCCCTCACATAATATAGTAGCCTGATATAGGCTGGCATTGGTGGTAGAAACAAACAAATTTCCCCGCCTGGATCTCTGGATACACCCCCTAGAGCTCAGGGTGTGCCGTTCTCGTTCCAGTTTGATACCTGCGTTTGCTTTCTTATCTGAAATACTGACCGGTGTAAGATGGGAACGCTGGATGTTGCTCTATCTTGAGCGTGCAGACAGGCAGGCAGATAGGTGGGAAGGCAAGCAAGGGTAGCTGGTGTGACCAATATGATTTAACTGGTCAGACAAAGTCGGATGTTTAGGCCTTTGTGGAAAGTGGAAACGGGGGAATACTGAAGGGGGTAGAGACCTGCTTTTAACAAGCATTTAAAAGAGTAAAACTGGGTTTTACTGGAGTAAATGCTCTTTCCTCGAGTAAGTGGGCTTTTGAGAATGGCTATAATAAATATATGCCATTGAATTGTCCATAGGATTTGCTCCCCTCTGTGCACTTTACATGAGTAAATGGCTTTTGAAAATCGCTTTCATAGTAGTCACATTTACACATGTAAGTCCGTTTGAAAATTCACCTAATAAGGTGGCTGGGTACAGGCAGGGTGCTAGATGGCACCACAAGCGGGCATGGGGTGCTGGCAGGCTGGGAATGGTGGACTTGTGGTGATAGGTGAGCTTGCTGATCAGACAGAAAGTGGAGGTGGGGTGCTGGGGTTGCGGGAGGGGGTGGTGGTGCAGGGGGAGAGTTTGCTCTTTGTCAGGGTACTTCCTTGAAGGCTAGCAGGGCTTGTGTGTGGGTAGATTTGTGGCTCAGTCCTGGAGTCGTTCCGCACTCACAAGAATGTGGTTTCCCCCATACCCTTCATCCAGCAACGGAAAAGAGCAGGCACACAGGAAAAGGCAGAGAATCCGACACAGATGGCACACTAGTTCCTTCCATATTCTCAGACATGTCGAGCTAAGCAAAATATATAAAAGAAACTGAGTCGGAGTGGAGACATAAATAGCGTTGCTAATCAGGTGTTAGCAGAAACGTTCACTTCTCTTACAGTCCATTTTTTCACGTCAGAAATAAAGTGAAGTAGGACAGTGTTTGCATAATTTTACAGGCCTGCTTTTTTCAGTATTCATGGCGAGTTTACTTTCTTGGGACAAGAGGCAGAAGGCATATTTGCCCAAATAAACATTGGAAGGGTTGTAATGTAGTTTTGTTTGCAAACCAAGTCTATAAAAATTAAAATAAATATAATATATAGCTTAAGTAAATGTCTTCTTTGGAAAGAATATTATACACACATTTCCACCAAAAAGACAGAAAACGGACAGTTATAGATGTTTTCTGCTTTTAGCTGAGATGGCCTACATTTGAATTGGATGAACTGTGGGCTTAACAGTGAAAATCCAAAAACAATAACTCTGATGCTTGAGAACCAAAGTTAAACATGCAAAATCATTTCCTGAATGAGGAACTCTGATGTCACAACTTCTGTCGTCACTGCTTTCAAAATCTAGATGATACCTACACTGGTTAAAGCCAGACAAAGCATCTTTTTTACTGTGTCCCCCTTTTAGCACTTCTGTAAAAAAAATACAAGATCAGACTCTCATTGGAGAAAAGCTGTGCTACCTCCAGAACTCCATAACTACATACAAAACACTAAGAAGGCAAATATTAAGCTATGGTTTCATTGCATGGTTTAAACGGGTATGCTTTAAAAAAAAAATAAGCATGACTGAACATAAGAAAATGATTGAACATAAGCAAATTGAATTTACAAATACAAAATGTTTCATTAGTCACAGCAAAAACAGAATTTCAGCAGGCTGTACTGTACCTGGGATTACCAAACAAAAGAAGAGAATACTTTTTTTCCCGAATAAGAGCATAATAATTAAAAAAGCTATATCCCAAAACCCAAGCCTATTATTTACCTTGGGTTTTTTAAAAAAGTAAAAATAAACGTGGAAATTCAAGATGTGAATTCATCCATCCATATACCTAACTTGTCCAGCAAGCCGCTTACACAAACACGCAAACACACTCACGCATGCTCTCCCTCTGGCTCTCCGTCTCACACACACACCTCTTGCCAACAGTTCGAAAAACAAAGGAATCCCTTGAACAAAGGGTATATATAAGCAACAAAAATGCGCTACAAAACAGCAAGCCTTGAAAATGCTTCAAAAAAAAAAAAAAAAAGAAAATGAGGAGGAAAGAAGAAAAAGAAAACTGGCAACCATAGGGGGGGGGGGGGGGGAAAGAGAGAAGACGGAGACAGAGACAGAGACAGGTAAATGTGCCTGAGGGTACAAAGCGTGCCTTTTCAGGTCTTGTCTACAACCACTGTAACAGCTTTTACTGAAATCTTCAGCTGACAGGATGTAATTTTTAATGTTCTAATCCTTAAAATGTCTCTGTCACATTTATGGCTGCCGTTTCTCCTACTGTAATAAATTGTATTTGGTGCTCTGCTTATTATTCGAGTATTTTCAGGGCATTCTGCTTTCTGCAAGAAATACAGGCACCTTGATTAGGGTATAAGGTTGTTGTTTTTTTTATATAGTAGAAAATAGTACTTGTGAACATATAAAACAGTCAGTATCGAAAACAAACTGAAAATAAAAGTACTACTGTTTATTGCTGTAACTGATTTGAAAGGTTACTTGTAAAGGGTTAGGTTCATTAAGGCGGAGGAAGCCGTAGGTAAAACACATAAAGGAATGGACTGCTGACTTGGGGCTCTAGAAGACAGCAAAATGCTCAGTGTAAAATATATATGCATCCATGTGCAGTTAGCTAAACGTGTAAGTGATTAATTCCTTCCCGCAGCTGGGGTCTTAACTTCCTTCTATTATTTTGTTGTTCTTCTTATTCAAACGCTAAATCTTATTGTCAAATGGCTTTATATATTTTCTGTGTAAGCTTAAAACGTTTATGATGGTTAAAATCCTCACCACTTATGATCTGTAAGGGATAATACAGTGAAGAATAGTTTGGATTTTGTAAATCCCTCAGTCAAACCCATTGTTCTGCATAAATAGCGAAGAGACACCAGAATAGCTCTGCATGGATTTTATCGTTTTATCACGTTTAGACTTCTTGAAGCCACTGTGTAATTTTAAAAAAATTGTGATCAAACTGCTTTACAAGTACTGTTTGGTTCACAAGGGTAAACGATTTCCTTTAGGAACCAAGTCGTGTTTTAAAAAAAAAATTATATATATATTTTTAAGATTTGCAGGCAGCAAACATCCTCATGGTTGCTGTTTTTCTTAAACAGCTATAGCGAAACTTCAAACTACTTTTCAAACTTCACATTTTGTGTGCTAGAATAATCCTTGGCTCTTTGTTGTCATTAACGAAAAATCTCTCAGGGTTAGATGCTTATAGAACCGGTAAGCTCTTTTCTAATTCTACTCCATATATATATATATATATATATATATATTTTTTTTTTTTTTTTTTTTTAAGATGACAAGGAATATTTTAGAAACTTTTCTCATGGTCGAAATAATTTTATTTATCCAGAATATACAGTTTAATTCCTCTATCTACACTTATTTACATGGTTAAAATAACATTGAAAAAAAGTCTCTGGAAAAAAATTGAGGTCATAGATTTCAAGGCACCACTGATAGTGTCCACAGTTGCTCAAGTCCATCTGTTAAAAAAAAACAAAAACAAAAAAAAAAAAACAATCCAAAACAAAACAAAAAAAAAAGTTTCTTTTGAAATGCAATAAGTTACATGCAACAAGCTTTACACATTTAACTTTTTTTTTTTCCCCCCTCTGAAAAGATTTTTCTGTTGTTGTTTCCTATTATTCCGTAAGAGTAAAAGAGGTGTAGTCCAACCAAGGCGGCGCTCTAGTAAAGTGTCCCAGATGCCAGGGCTAAGGGATGCTGTAGAGGCTGCAGGTGGGGATTCAGGGAGTTGGTGCTGGGGTACCAGGCGGCAGAGGTTTCCAGGTAGTTGGCGGCCGAGGAGGGGTTGGAGGTCTGAGCATGAGCATGGAGGTGCGAATGATGGCCGAGGGACCTGGAGGAGCCCTGAGGTTCCCACACCACGGGAGACTGAGGAGAATTACAGGCCATGGGGTCGCTAGAGCTGGGACTGTGCTCTGGGGGCAGCTCCCCGTTCTTCATTATCTTCTTGATCTTGGACCTTTTGTTTTGGAACCAGATTTTAACCTAAACAGGGAGAGAAGAAGAAAAAAAAATGCCCAAAATTAATCGTTTGGCAACAACTGGTTTAAAGATCCCGGGCATAAAGCTTTGCGCTGGGACTGAGATTTGTCTGAATAGTAAGGTTTGAAAAGGTTCGAGGGCTTTGAACGTAGACATTTTTATGGCCCGATAAAAATGTCCAAACAACTAGTCCAGATGCCATTCGACTTCAAATAAATTATATTTTAAAGACTAAGTAGTCGCTCTCAGATCTGCTCTGCTGAAATGTTTGATTCTTTCAGTGGAATTGGTTGAGCTATTACCCTAAAAAAAAATAGCTGCAACTTTTTTTTTTCCAGGGTTTTATTTGTATAAGAGTTACAAACGCTCATAAAATCCTTTCTAAGGAAGCCACAGAGAGGGAGAGAGAGAGAGAGAGAGAGAGAGAGAGAGAGAGATAAAGTCGTAAAACTCAGTTTCCGCCCAAGCATATTATTCAGTCTGGTTTAAAAAAAGAAAAAAAGAACATAATTTACATTATCTTTTGTGTTTTCTTTTCTTTTTAAATCTAGCTTTCTTCTAATTAAACTCTGAATAATAGAACAATTCTGCCGGGCTCTAATATATGTGTTTCCCTAATTTCCACTTGGTCCATTCACCAGGCTGGTTCTCGCGCTTATTTAAAGTCACCAGCTTTGATGAAGTGGCCTGCACTTTGGGCGAAATCCACGTCCTGGCGAAGAGGCAACGCTTGCTGCTCGCCACTAAAATACAGCAGCACTCTCCCCCTTCCCCAACCCACATTCACACTCCCTGGCCACGTTTTCTGTCCGTCCCAGCTGCAAGCCCTCCCTTCGCCTTCCCTCGCAAGCTGGCACAAAAAAACCCCAAAAAAACAAAAAAACAAATCCTTTTCTTCGGTGCCTTTTGTTAGAGACCGTGATCAAGGCTAACAAAGCTAAGCAGGCCAGGTCTCGATCGAGAAGCGGGATCCAGTCCCCCATATACCCGGACACAAACTGCAAAGCCAGGCTAGATTTGGTTTTGCAGGACAAAGAGAGAGGGGGGGGGGGGGGGGGATGCCCACTAGGCGTTGTGGGAAAGGGGGGGGGGGGGTTGTCCCCCCACCCTGAGCAGGGGAGAAACGGTGACAAGAAAAGCAAGGCGAGCAGCCCAGCAGCGTCTTACCTGTGTCTGGGTGAGCCCCAAGGAGGCGGCCAGCTCGGCTCTCTCCGGCAGGGCCAGGTACTGGGTCTTCTGAAACCGCCTCTGTAAAGCGGCCAGCTGAAAGCTGGAATAAATGGTCCTAGGCTTACGAATTTTCTTTGGTTTGCCGTTCACCATTCTCACCTCTGGCTCAACCACTTCTTTTTCTAGTTGAACAAAAAAAAAAAAAAAAGGAAGACAGACAAAAAAAAAAAAAAAAAAAGATTGAAGCAAATAATTAATAGCAGCAGCAACCAGCATGAAAAACCCCCCGCGGATTTGGTGATTTCCCCCCGCATAAACAGGGTTGCCGCGGTGGGGAAAGCAACACCGGGCTAACTTAGCCTTCCAACAAAGCTTGCATTGTTCACCTAATTGCCCGCGCACACTCTCCCGTGCGATCTATACTTGCAGGCAGTTTTAGAAAAACAAAAAATAAGGAAAATAAAACAAGGAGAAATAAATCCGCAAGCAATAATTCGTGCACAAACTCACAACTCACTTTTCCTGCACATTTGGCGTTAAGAATGTGCATGGACTCCTTTTTCTGTAAGCCAGATAAGCTATCCCTCAAATTAGTTTAATTATTTCCATTTATTATTATTATTATTATTATTATTATCACCACCGCAATCGTCTCTTTTTTTTTTTTACTAGGAGAAATCATAATGACTGCATTACCGGGTTTAGGGAAAGGAGGCCGTACAATTAGTTAGAACGGCAGTAGCTGGGGTAATTCTTTTCTTTTTTTCCCCCCTTCGGGGCTGATATAAATCCGAAGCTCGGCCGCTGTTGCCCCCCCCCCCCCCCCCTGTCACCCCGGGCACCAGGCGCTGTGGAAAGTAAGTGGACGACAACCTCAATCGGCGGAAAGCCCAGGCAGGATCTGAGGGCCGAAAGGAAGTTCAAAGTGCAAGGCTTCTCTGTAATTTGGGCACGGGAGTGGCGGCTTTGGGCAGATCAGACGGAGACAGCGGCTGGAAGAGCCCAAGATAGAATCGCGCTCTCTCCTTCCTCGGGACGCGCAGAGCTCTGCCTGGGGTTTCGGCGACAAGAAAGAGAAACCTGCCAAGTGAAGCGGCGGCTGGAAAAACCCCGCTCGGGACTCTTGTCAGCCTTTTTTGTAGCCCGACCAACACTCGGCACGGCTGAACAGCAAATCGGGTTTTTTTGGTAATAATAATGAAGGGAAGGCCTCGAGTGAACGATTTTAGATTCCCGTTTTTTAATTCGGAGTCCTCACTTCACATCAAATGCATTCAAAACAAAACAAACAAACAAAAAAACAACAACAACCCCAGAACAAACCGAGGAAGAAAGGACAAGGCGGCCCGCGCCGGCTAAGCCAGCTCCCCGGGAAGGACTCCAAACCGACTTCTCAGTCTGGATAGTGGGGGGGGGGGTTATTTATTTTTTTCCCTTTTGGTCCCCTTGAGCAGGAACGGGGGGAGTTCACGGCAGCCAGAAAGCTCCGAAGCTTTGGAAAGAAGCTTCCGAGCGGAATCTCCAAGACCTCGGCCTCTTTGGGTTGAGAGTCCCCCCCTGCCCCGGGTCATCCGTGCCAATAAAGGCCGAGGGCTGCAGGAAAGCCCCCGTCTCTCCACCACTTTTGCCCACCGGATCCCGAGATCAAGGCGCAGCGACCCCAGCCAGGGCCAAACCCGAATCCCCCCGCCCCAACCTCCTTCCCCCGAGCCTGTCAGATGCAGACACATTTCTTACAGACTTGGTACCCTCGGCCACTTCCCCTCTCTCTCTAGCCGGCCACCTCCGTACAGCCGGCCGAGTTTATTTTAATTCTATTTTTATGTTTTAGGTTCCTTAGTTGGGTTTTTTTTTTTTTTTTTTTTTTGCAATTGAAGTAAATCCCAACGAATCCACGGGGGACGCAAACCACATCTCTCCATCCCCGCCTCCCCTGCTCTGATGTTCGGAATAATCCTGCGGCTTCTGTATTTTTGGTCTCGAAGCGAAGCCGCGGGGCTGTTTTCTTTGGAATTTTAGAAATAATCCTGATGGGTGAGTTTTATTTATTTATTTTTATTCTTTTTTTTTTTTTTTTTTAGAGCGGACGAAATATTCCTGCGGTTTGTTTTGGTTTTGGCTGGAGGCGCCTTAGTCATAAATAGGACAAAATACAAGGAAAAAAAAAAAAAAAAGAACGAGGCAGAGAGAACGGGAGAGAGACAGGAATCCAGAGAAAGAGCAAGAGGGGGAAAAAAAAGAGAAAGAGAAAAACAGAGAGCGAGAGAGAGAGAGATCTGGATCGGGGAATGACCGTACCCAGCAGCAAAGTACATGACACCAACTCTGAGCCCAAGCCCAGGACTATCTGGCGGCAGAAAGGCGTCCGTTAAAGGCTTCCAAAGTGGCTTAGTCTCTCGCTCCCTCCTTGCCCCCCTTGCCCCTCTCACCTGGCTGGCCGGCGGGGGGTTGCCCCCTGCTGTAGGCGCCGCCGTACTGGTGGTGGTGGTGGTGGTAGGGGCTCCCGTAGCCGTACTCCGCGTAGGCTTTGGCCGGGTAGTTGGCGGCCGCGCTGTTCATGCCGTGGTACTGGTACTGGTAGGCGTTCAGCGCCTTGCCGTAGCCGGCCGAGCTGGGCGAGCAGTAGCCGTGGTGGGGGTGGGCGCCGGCGGCGCCGCCGCCGCCGGGGCTGTAGTAGCCGGCGTCCGTGGCCGAGGACTCGGGCAGAGTGGGCGACTCCTGCGACGGGTGGTGCATGATGGCGGCGGCCTGGAAGGGCAGCTGGAAATCGGCGGATCGGATGGCGGGGACCCTCCTGTCAAACACTCCTGTCATAGCTTGCGGGGCAGGGGGGGGGGCAGAGGCTGGGTGCGCTGGGGGGCTCCGCTCAGGCTGCCATGCTGGAGCCGAGGCTGGGAGCAACTCTGGCGCTGGGCGAGTGTGTGTGAGGGCTTAGTGAGGAGGGGGGTGGGGGAGGAGGAGGAGGAGGAGAGGGGAGGAGGGAGCGCCTCTGAGTGGCTGGGGCTCTGGCAGACTGCTGGCTGGGGCTCAGCATAGGTTTGGTTAAATCCTTAATTGCTCTCTTACGCACAGCAGGGTGGATCGGGTGCCATTGGCCAGAGCCACCGGGAGCAGCCGCAGCAACACCCTAAACCCGTCCAACTAGTTCAGCACAACAAAGCGCCAGCCCGGCCAGAAGAAGGGAGGCCAAAAAAAAAAAAAAAAAAAAAAAGTCCCACTGAAAAAAAAGTCTTGCAAGCCAGAGTAGCCGGCCGGCCTCGCCAGCGCCCATCCCAGCAGCGCCCAGCTGCGAGGCAGGGCAGTTCTGGGGGTGCCTGCTTGAGAAAGCCTTCCTCATATGGACCAGGCTGTTGTGATCCCTGTGACTGGCAAGTGCAAATAAGCGAAGCTTACTGCCCAGAGAAGGATTATCCTCTCGGCTATCTCAGGGAGAGAAATTATATTATAAAGAAGCAGTTCAAAATCCAGCTCTTCTCTCTCTCTCTCTCTCTCTCTCTTTTTTGTTCTATGTATTTTCTTTTTCTTTTTTTTTTTTAAAGTGAGTTATGGCCCATCAAGGCAAAATATTCCGCACTTTCCACTGGAGAAACATTCCCAGCTTTTACACCTTAATTTGTTCCCTTTTCTTCATGGAAATTTATTTAGAAAAAAACCCCCAAAAAAGAAAACAAAAAGAAAAGCATCAAAACAAAAACGCCACAGTTCACTTTGTAAAACGAAGTGTGTGCATAAAACAATTCAATTTCTCGTATGCACACAGTGCGCTCGCAGCCTGGGATAAATGAACCTGCAGGGGCATCCCAGGCAGGGTAAGTCCAGGGCGGTGCAGGACACGGCTCTGGGTACAGAATAGGAGCTCGCAACGCTTGAAAATTGCTAATTGCACATTAGCCTATTTCTGTTTTGACCATGACACACGAAGGCGCTCAGCGGAACCTTATCCGTCACAGACAAAGAGGGAGAATAAAGCCGGGAAGTCTCTCAACTTTCCCATCACAGACATCAGTTTCATTCGGGTCGCCTTAGAGTAGGGAGCACATAGGACTTCCTTGCCTGGCCGGTGCTTTGCATTTCGGACTCCTTAGAATCCAGAAATTCCGCCTCTTAGGGGCTTTTCCCCTCCCTTTTTTTTTTTGGGGGGGGGGGGGATTGATTTCTTGGTGCACGTTTCTTCAGTGATCGACATCTGAGTCTGATTACACGTCTGACACGGGTGGCCTATTCCACTTCCAAAAAATGACAATTCGATGGCAGGCCATCAGTACAAGAGAGGAAATTCAGCGGATTCCTCGGAATATTCTCCCTCAGAGTGGCACAAGGTGCAGCGTATGAGCAGGAAACTTCCCAGAGAAACTCAAACACGGGACCTTGTCTCTTCCTGCACCAAGATCATAAATACGAGTGGGCAGGTAAAAGGAATAAACACAATTACTCTCAGGCGTTTAATGAGAACAGGAAACCTAATTGTGTCAACTACAATCACCTCCACTGCTAGTTACACAAATAAAATGTTTCTTTTAGTCAACTCGACCTGTAAATTAATTTGGTATGTTTGCTTAATGAAAAATTCAAAATAAATTAGTTAACATGCTGCAGACCCAGCCAGGTTCGTCGCTCTGGCACTTATTTGCTTTGGATGTGGCCACACTTCATGCTATATGCAAAGGGCTTTAGATAGACAATCCCTCACAAGTCTGTAAATCGCGTACCCAGATCACTTCCAAAAATACTACCGTGTGCACATTGGTGAAAATGGCCCAAGGATATGGCGATGGGGCTCAAACAGTTAAAGGAGAGAGACAAACCTGCGGCTGGATGGTCATCGTGCTCCCCAAAACACAGTTCCAGCCTCAGGGGCAGACAGCGAGAGGTGACACTCCGCAATGTCCCTGTCAGTGTAAAACTGCTTAGTTCATAAAATAGCCAAAAAGTAACGGGATCGCCTTACAATACGTCGCTCAGTCAGTATTGAAACCGTCACCGGCGACTCGCTGCAAGAATATTTTCTCCTTCAAGTCATAGAGTTGGGGGCGGGGGAGGAAAACAGGATCAGTTTAAACTGTAATCACGCTTATTTTCCTAAGGCATGGCAGTTTTGTGCAGTTTATGGGTCAGGGATGATGGGCAGGGACATAGCTCTCCAGGTTTTCTCTCAGCCTGAACGCGTTTCTCTTTTCAGGCTTCTGTGTTCGCTGGGTTTTAATACATCCGGTGGCTAGCGTTTTAGAAGGCATCCCAGCATGGCTCTATTTCACAGTTTCATCATTGTTTGTCAGCACATGGTTAACGTAGCCTGGCCCGGGGCCTTTATTTAGAAACAAGATTAGGTTTGAAATCAGAATCAATGGGCACAGTTTGAGAAGTTATTCTTTCTTGAAGGCTACAACAAAACGTTTTCCAGTTGTGTCAAACACATACAAGATAGGACTCCCTTTCCCAAATATTTTACTAAATATTCTGCTGGAGAAGCACACGATCAAATTAAAAAAAACAAAACAAAACAGAACAAACCCAACAGCATAAAACTATTGGTTGCATACAATGACACGTATGAAGTATCTGAATAATTTCAGCACACATCAGTATTACAAATTTTGAAGAAACACATTCGTAGCAGTCTGAACTGTTTACTATGAGCGCCACCTAGAGGTAAAAATCGACTTTGCACTTTTGCTGCTATCTGTTTTATCTTTAGCTTTCTAGCCAGAGATTCACTTTGGACATGAGTTTGGCCTGTGAAATGTACACGCACTAAGAACCAGGATAGAGCTCCCCCTGGCACTACATATTAAGGATGGCAAGCAGTTCAAAAGTTCTCCTGGAATTAAATTGCATTCTGGAATCTATGGATAGAAATTTCATGCTTGACAGGTTACAGGATAGAAGTGGGGGTATACTACAATCTACCAGATGGCACAGACCATGAAATATTAACAGTTTAGATAAGTTGCTAAAATTGGAAACAATATCTATGAGAGATTTCAGTTACCCCAGTACTGACTGGGCAAATGTCTTCATAGGGCATACTAACAGGCCGATACAGAACGGTGCGCTCAGCCGAGCACACTGTTTAGCCCGTTTGACTGTGCATTTTACACACACTATTATTTATTACCCCTTATAGCATGTGGAAAACATGTGGTCAACCGCCCCCCCCCGAAACTAATAGCTCTCATCACATGCAAATGCATGTTGACGAGCCTATTAGTTATACCAGCGGGATACTGAAAGTAAAATGTGCGGCCAAGCCGCACATTTTACTCTCAGAAATTAACACCTACCTAAAGGCAGGTGTTAATCAGGGACAACACTGGGAAAGGTCTACAGAAAAGCAGAAAAAACTGCTTTTCTGTACACCCTCCGACTTAATATCATGGTAATATTAAGTTGGAGGTCCGAAAAATAAAAAAATAAAAAAAACTTAAAAATAAAAAAAAACCTGCCCGCGGCCCGTGGGTTGGAAAATAGATGCTCAATTTTGCCGGCGTCCGTTTTCCGAACCCATGGCTGTGAGCGGGTTTGACAACTGATGCCGGTAAAATTAAGCGTCGGCTGTCAGACCCGCTGACAGCCTCCGCTTCCTCTAATAAGGAGGTGCTAAGGACACGCTAATGTCCCTAGCACCTCCTTATTAGCACGGGTCCTAATTTAAATAAAGAATCACGTGCCCAGGAGAGGTGCCTGGGTGCATGTCAGGAGAGCGGGTGCTCACCTCGGAGCGCCAGCTCTCCTGTGGAGTTTATTGAATCGGCCTGTAAGAAGGTAAAGTTTTTAGATGTTATAAATATCTAGGTATGTTTATTTGTTTTTAATGAGGCCATTTTCATTTCATTTTAAATGTAACAAACTGAAAATAGCCTCTGATAAAAATACCTAAAAAGTTTTGGGTATTTTTGTATTTGTTACAATTAAAAGAAAGAAAGACCTCCAGTTGCTGCAGAGCATGCCCGAATCAAGCCAGAGCCGGTCCTATACATGTGCCAGGGCTGGGGAGCTCCAATCCCAGACCACTCTTACCCCCTTCCCAGATCCAACATTGAAACAGGCAGGAGTACTGCCCAGTCACTCCTGGCCAGGTTCTGTTGCTTAAAAAATGGTGCTGTCTGCCTGGGAATGACATCAAAGTGACATCACTTTGGTGCCTTCCACCGATGCAACTGGTGCAATTTTGATGTATGGCCATACAACAAAATGCAGCTAGCTGCACTGGAGGAAGGTACCAATGTGACCTAACGCTGCTGCAATTCCAATGGCATGCAACCATTTTTAAAGCATCGAGGCTTGGGCAGGAGAGACTGGGTATTGCTTCTGCCCATATCAATGCTGGATCCAGGAATAGGGAAAGACTTCTGTAGGGGAAAAACATTTGTTTTGTTTTTGGTTCGATTTTGGGAGCTTTTTTCCCATGAATTTTGGCACGTGTGTTGCTTGATTCATTTAATTCGTGAGGAAAAAATCATTCAAGCAATAAAAAAAAACCCACTGAAAATCGACCAAAAATCGAAAACGGGGGTTCCTGCCTGCCCACCTGGAAAAATGCTGGGACTAGGATCCTCCACAGCCCTCACATACCCAGACTGGAGAAGATCTTTTGGCGAGGCCTAGGCCCAGGCTGAAGCCTCGGCCTACGCAAGGCTGATGCCTCAGATGAATTCAGGCCTGGCATTAGGGCCTGGCCCAGAGGCCAGGTCTCATTGCTGTGCCTTGGCCTAAGCCAGAGCCTGGACCCAGTCCAGACACCACAACCCACCCTGGAGGTCGTGTCCTGATGCCGGGGCCTTGGCCCAGAAACAGGCCCAACACTGCAACCCAGCCTGGAGGCCGGTCCCAACACCAGGGCCTCGGCCGAGGCCAGAGCCCGGACCCAGACCTGACACTGCGGGCTGAGTCCAATGTCTGGGCCTTGGCCTAGGCCTAAGTTGGGGCACAGACCCAGCTGGATGCCTGGGACTAGGCTAGGGCCCAGACCCAGGCCAGAAACCACAACCCAGCCCGGAGGTCAGGTCCTAATGCCAGGGACTCAGCCACACTGCAACCCAGCCCGGAGGCCAGGTCCCAACACCTGGACTTTGGCCTAGGCGGGAGCCAGGACCCAGTCCTAATGCTGCAGCCCAGCCTGGAGGCTGGGTCATGACGCAGGGGCCTAGGCCCGGACCTAGGATTGATGCTAGGGCCTGGCCTGGAGGCCGGGTCCCCTTGCCTGGGCCTCAGCCTAGTGCTGCTCACTCGTCATCTTCTTCTTTCTTCTGATGTCATCCACTGGGGTAGTGCCAGAATTAATTCTCTCCAGCGCATTCACTCCACTGGATGACACCATTTTGAAGTATGGCTTGACCTAGGCCACAGCACAGACCTAGGCCTAATGCCACAACCTGACCCAGAGGCTGTGTCCCGACACCAAGACCTCAGCCTAGGCCGGAGCCCAGACCCAATTGCTGTGTCTCGGCCTGGAGGCTGGTTCCTGATGCCTTAGGCTGGAGGCCCGGACCCAGGAACAACATAGTTACCCAGTCCGTAGTTTGGGTCCTGATACTGAGGCCTCAGCTGGAACCCAGGCATGACACTGGGCCTAGGTCCGGGCCTAGGCCCTAATGTTGGGACCTGGCCTCTGGGATGGATTGAGGTGTCAGGCCTGAGTCTGGTCCAGGGTCAGGCCTAGGCTGAGGCCCAGGCATTCGGACCTGGCCTCCAGGCTGGGTCGTGATGTCGGGCCTGGGTCCGGGCCCCGTCCTAGGCTGAGGCCAGGTGTCAGAATCCAGCCTCTGGGCTGAGTTCTGCCATTGGGCCTTGGTCCTGGCTCTGGTCTAGGCCAAGATCCTGGTGACAGGACCCAGTCTTCAGGCCAGGTGACAGCATCTTTCCTGGGTCCAGGCTGTAGCCTAGGCCAAGGCCCAGGTGTCGGGACCTGCTCTCTGGGCTGAGTGCAGCATCAGGCCTCGGCCTGGGCCAGGCCCATACTTTGGGACCCGAGGCCCAGTTTTGCCATCAGATACCCCTGACGAATCAGGTAAGAGACCCTGGCGTCGCACTCGGGCCTAGGTCACGGCTTCTACTTGTTTTATGCCCTAGGCAAGGCCCCTGGCTTTGGGCCTAGACTTAGGCCCAATGCATTAATTTCAAATGAATTCAATGAAAAAGGTTTGTTTCATTCAGGGGGCTGCTGATTTGTTTTGAGGTCCCCAAATAAAACAAATTGCCCTTATTCGTCACGTTTTTAAAATTCATTTGAAATGAATGCACATCCCTAGTAAAAGGGGCAGAGGTGGGAGATTCCCAGCCCCAGCCTTTGTAAAGGACCTGGCCCCAGCCTGCTCCAGGCAGGTCCTGCGGCTATGTCACAGTGCCAGGCATGATTTGGGGGTTAGGCCATGGTGCTGGGCTCTAGGCCTTCATGTCAGTCCCAGATCAGGGCTAGGCCTCAGGCTAAACCCTGGGGCCCAGTTTGTGGCAGTTCTTTTGCCTGGGAAGGCCAGCTAGGGTTGCCAGAGGCCCTTTATTTATTTATTTATTTTTTTAAATATATTTTGCTTTGAGCGTTTTTTCTTGTTTAATGCTTTTTTAGTTTGGCAAATGAATGGATTAAAAAAAAAATTAAATGAACCAAATAAAAACAAAACCAAAAACAAATCAAACCAAAAAGTTTGGGGCTAATTCTCAGTGGAATACAGGACTTGGTGCAAAGGGTAATAGAGGTAGAGCCACTTGACAAAAGAGGCATAATAGAGTCACATTCGAAATAATTACTGGAGGGAGAATAATGACATTTAAATGGAAAAGTATGACAAAATGAAGAAATTAGTTGCAAAGAAACTAAACGGAGCATTTGCTAGGGTTAAAATTCTGCATGAGGTGTGGCGTGTTTAATGATGCCATTTTGGGAACTCAAAATGTAATCCTCAAATTAAAATAGATAGAAAGAAGCCCAAATCGATGCCAGCATGGCTAAATTGTGCTGTGAAAGAGGCCATTAAAGCTAGAAAGGCATCTTTTTAAAAATGGAAGGAAGGTCTTAACAAGGAAAGTGAAAGAGCCCAAGCCCTGACAAATTAGATATAGAGCATTAACAAGGCAGAACAAGAAAGAATTTGAGTTGAAAATTGCCAAAGAGCAAAATATATTAATAATAAAATATCTTTTTCAAGTACATCAGAAGCAAGAAGCCTGCGAGGGAGTCAGTTGTACCTTTAGGATGGGCAATTTTCAAAAACGTTTCTGTGGGTAAAGCAGGGGGTTTTTTTTTTTATTAAACATTTTTATTGGATAATGTATAACTTACAAGCTATGTATTATATCATACAGCTTTGTCTATTAAAGACCACACCATCATCCAACATTTTGCCCTCATAATCCCCTATTTGTTAATCCCCTTCCCTCCCCCCTCCCCCCTCAGCTCAAACCTCATCAATGTAATACTAACATCAAATGTATATAGTATAATATATATACAACTTATCTGTATCAGTGCAGCTGCCATTATAATAACAGGCAAAGAACCAACATAGCTATGACAGTATGTAGGTAAACATCAACATTATTATCAATAATTCTCAAAAAGGAACAACATTCTAATCTGTATAATTCCAGAAGAGGTATACACTGATAACTGAACGAAAGTAATTGTACTATCCTCATCATCCCATCACAATCTAGGTATAGTATCTACAACTTTAGACCATAGAAGTGCGTTTGGGGTCATGTTCTTGTAGTCATTTATCTACCGGATCCCAAATCTTCTCCAAAGCAATTAATTGATCTCGGCGGTAAACAGAGATCTTTTCCATAGTTCTGATGCCCAATAATTTAGTTATCACCAAACTCTTGGGAGGGAAAGCAGTTTTTCAAACCCGCCCACTCTCTATGCAGGTAAAATTACACGCACTGTTTGAGGGCATTCCTGGGGGCCACCATTAGATCGGGGGAGGCAAGGTCGCACTACTTCTAGATTTTCCAAACTGTGTGCATTGTTTTTGCAAGGGAAAAGTACCCATGGAAGAAACAGAAACACATCTCTTTGGATACTTTCTCCTAGGGCAATAGTCAAAGTAAAACTACCTGCGTAGTTTGCTTTGGATATTGGTGAAAACCCTGCAGGTAAAAACTATTGGCTGAGTATGCACTGATCCACAGTTTGATTATTGCCTTCTAGATGACCGGGAAAGGGGGGTGATTTAAATGGAGAATAAGGAGTTAATGCCCTTAGCAGAAAAATGAAATTAATTATTTGCTTCAGCCTTCACTGCAGAAAATGGCGGGGAGATACCCACACTGCATAACTGTGCTTTAGTTTGCAGATGATGATTCAGAGGAACAGGAGCAAATCATGGGGAATCTGGACAAAATATTAGTGCAAAGAGGCAATCTAAAATCAGAGCAAATGCTCATAACAAATCACCAGGACCTAATGCAACTACACCAGAGTTCTGAAGCAACTAAACAACAGTGAAATCATAGGCTTACTGGGAATATGTAACTGGAAGGTGGTCAATGTAATGGCAATTTTTAAAAAGGGATCCAGAAGTAACAGGAAACTACAGACAAGTGAGCTTGACACTGGTGTTGGGAAACATGATAGAAGCAACTGTTAAGAATAGAATTACTGGGCATATGAATGAACATGACTTAATGGAGATAAACCAGTATGAATTCAGCAAAGGACTACTTTAATATAGTTCTTTGAAGGTGTAAATTAGCACATGGATAAGGATGAGCCAGTTGATATAGTGTATATGGATTTTTTTTTTTTTTATAATGTCCTCTTGTGAGAGATTCCCAAAGAAACTAAGAAAAGACATGGGATAGGAGGAAATGTCCCCTTATGGTTGTATGACAGGGAAAAAGTTTAAGACTAAATAGTTTTCCTAATGGAAAGAAGGGAAAAGTGGAGTGCCCAGGTGATTTGCACTGGAACAGGTATTATTTAACACATTCATGTGAAAAAGGGAGCAATAAGTGAAGTGATCACATTTGCAGATGACACAAAATTATTCAAAGTAGTTCAAACTGATTATGAAACATTACAGGAGGACCTTGTGAGACTGGGAAACTGCTCAAATGAAATATAGTGTGGACAGATGCAAAGTGATGCTCATAAGGAAAAGCATCCTGTCTATGGGGGCAATAATAACTGCCTATATTGGTGCAAATACCACAGGTACTTTTTACCTGATGAGTTTGCAGGAATAATCAAAGCAATCTTACATGCATGGTTTTGCTTTGATAATTGCTGTGGGTGCATATCGCCTGCTTGTTGTGTGGACAAAATGCAAAAGAAATTAATGCACATATATTTGAAAACGAAATCTATGAGCTTTACTTGTCTCCCTTGATCTAAACACATACCCTCAGAAACACATTGGAACTGGGATTCCTTCTGGACAATACACTGAAATCATCAGCTCAGTGCAGGGGCAGCGAAACACCTTTTTGCTTGGGGTGGGGGCTAACCAACCAAGCTCTGCCCCTCCTTATGTCCCCTTGCCCCCACCAGTCTTTCCATCTCCCTCTCTCCCTACAACCCCTCTCTGACCTCCCCACAAACCCCTCCTCTTTTCCCTATCCCACCCCCTCCCTCTCTCTTCTCCTGCCCCAGCTCCTTTTGCTCTCACTTTTTTTATTACCCCCCCTCCCAACAATCCCCCTTCCCATACTGAACAGCAGTAGGAGGAGAGCTGTGGTGCCTTGGGCTGTGTTATCCTCTTCCTCTGCTGCCTGGCTTGACCGCTGCTTTGAACCCCATGCCTGTACAGAGTGCCATGAGGTTCAAAGCAGCGGTCAGGTTCAGAGCTTCGGAGGTGGATACCACTGCTCCCCTCTTTCTGCCGCCTAATCTGAATGGTTGCTACCTATTTATTTATTTATTTATTTATTTATTTATTTAGCATTTTTCTATACCGACCTTCATGGTTAAATACCATATCAGATCGGTTTACATCGAACGGGGATAGAGAACTGTAACAGATGGAACAACTTTTTTTTTTTTTATAGTCAGAAGAAAACAAAAAAAAAAACAAATAAAAAGTTACATTAAACAAGGACTATAAAGTGTCCAACTTGGTCACGGACCTCCTGCAATAATTCCGCAGTTTAGTCGGACCACAGCCTCTGTGGCCCACCCCATTCTGACATCCAGGGCCCAGTGTGCAGTAGTGGTCAAAAAAGCAAATAAAAGGCTAGGAATTTTTCAGAAAGGAATAGAGAATAAAACTGAGAATATCATAATGTCTCTGTATGGATCCATAATACTAGCACACCTCGAGCACCTCGAGCATCTTGTGCATGTCCAGTTGCTACATCTCAGAAAAAATATAGCAGAACTAGAAAAGATACAGAGATGGGCAAAAAAAATGAAAAAGGGGATGGAACAGTTGCTCTATGGTGAAAGGCTATGCAGGTTAGAGCTCTTCAGCTTGGAGAAGAAATGAATGAGAAGGGATATATGATAGAGGTCAAGGAAATAACGAGTAGTTGTGGAACAAGTTAACAAGGAGCAGTTATTTCTGCTTTCAAACAATGCCAGGACTAGGGGGACACTCCATGAAGCTAGTGGGTAAAACATTTAAAACAAATTTAAGAAAGAAATTGTTTCAGTCTGTTCTCAATTAACCTGTGGAATTTGTTGCTGTGGGTCATAGTCAAGGCAAATTATATAAACCAGGGTTCAAATCCCACTGCCGTTCCTTGTGACCTTGGGCAAGTCACTTTATACTTCTTTGCCTCAGGTAGACACAAGGGGGTAATTTTCAAAAGGAGTTATATGTGTAAAAGTAACTACTACTGTAGCAATCTTCAAAAGCCATTTTCCTGCACAAAGGGCATTTATACAGGTAAATCCTATGGACAATTCAATGGAATATATTGCAGCAATTTTCAAAAGCCCACTTAAACAAGTAAAGTACATTTACATGCGTAAAACCCCTTTTTAAGCATATAAATGATTTTGAAAATCAGGCCTTTAATTGTAAGCCCTCTGGTTATTTACACTTTTGAATAATAGAAGGACTAGGGGGGCATTCCATGAAGTTAGCAAGTAACACATTTAAGACTAATTGGAGAAAATTCTTTTTCACTCAATGCACAATAAAGCTCTGGAATTGGTTGCCAGAGGATGTGGTTAGTGCAGTTAGTGTAGCTGAGTTCAAAAAAGGTTTGGATAAGTTCTTGGAGGAGAAGTCCATTAACTGCTATTAATCAAGGTTACTTAGGGAATAGCCATTGCATGGGATCTTCTTAGTGTTTGGGTAATTGCCAGGTTCTTGTAACCTGGTTTGGCCTCTGGTGTCTGTAGTGAATTCCTCCAAGTCGAAAAGGAGATGGATGCAGACAGCAGGTCAGGGAACATGGGCCCTCGAGGAGAAAGTACCGGTTACCTGACAGCGACCTGAAAGAAGCAAAGAGGCCCCTGAGGAGTGGGTACCCTGCTAGCAGAAAGAGTCCAATAGAAGTTGGAAGGCAGAGTAGCTGGGTATGGAGAGCGAATCCCATCCATAAGATTCCCCTTGCTAACTCAACGGCTAGCAATAAGCAGTAGGCTTAAATATCCGGGCAGCGTGACATCACAGGGGGAACGCGCCAATGAGGAATAAGAATGAGGGCTGCGCGGCGCGCGCACCCTAAGGTACCTGGAGAACATGGTGGGAGGCAGCACTGAAGCCGGTCCAGGGATGCGGGCAGCCAGATGTCCATCATGAGCAGGAGGAGTCGCAGACAAGGAAAGGTAGTCAGAGTGAAGACGTCTGGCAGCGACAGTCGCAACAGAGTGTAATCCACTTTGAAGTAAAAACAAAGCATATTATAAATAAGTAACTGGATTTGGACAAGTTGAGAGAGAGAGAGAGAGAGAGAGAGAGAGAGAGAGAGAGAGAGAGAGAGAGAGAGAGAGAGAGAGAGAGAGAGAGAGAGAGAGAGACTAGCTATAATGCCCTCATCCTAGGTAGGTATTTATATCTCTGTAGGATGCCCACCTAGTAACTCAAGGTGAGGTTTAGGTATTAGTGTAGGGATTAGGGGCCACTTTGACATTCAAAATGAGATGTGCGAACAGAACAGTGCTCTCTTGTGAAGATTTGATGACCTTCAGAGTGAGGAAACTCACCCAAAGATGAGATTTGTGCAATGTTCTCTCAACCTAGCTTGATGGACTCTCTACCTGGGTAACTAATACCTCGAGTTACTAGGTGGTCCTCCTATAGAGATATAAATACCTACCTTGGATGAAGGCATTATGGCTAGGCTAGCTCTCACTCTTTCTCTTTCATAGAAAAAGTGCAATAAAGCCCTATCACACAGTTTAACACTAATGAAAAAGGTGTAGTTAAAGCCATGCAATACGGCTTCACAAATTGTTAACCTAGCCCACTCCGTCACAAATCATGCCCCAAACTCCTCCCTTTTTACTGATTAGCATTGCACCATGTGTTATGGTGCTTTTGCAGGCATTAAAGGCATTTTCGCAGGCATTAAGGCATTTTCGCAGACATTAAAGGGGCTTAATGCATGCGAAAATGCCTTAACGCATGCAAAAACGCCTTATAGCAATTTGATAAATGACTTTGTAAAAGATTAGTTGCCCTTATGATATCTCCTTTTAGTTTTGCCCATTTCACATCTATTTCCCCTCTGATAGTGGTCAGTCCAGGTCAAAAGTACCCAGTAGGGTCTCAAAGAATGAATGCAATCCTAATCCTTCTTGCTCTTTATTAGGATAAGCAGTGGCTTCTACATTGCTAATAGTGGTTTATGGACATTTCCTGCAGGAACTTGTCCAACCCCTTTTCAAACCCAGATATGTTAACTGCTTTTATCACATCCTCAGGAAACAAATTTCACAGTTTAATTGTGCATCTGAGTGAAAAAAATGCTTTCTCCAATTTGTTTTAAAAGTGCTATCCATTAGCTTCATGGAGTGTACCTTAGTCTTAGTACTATTGGAAAGAGTGAATAACCATGCACTATTTATCCAATCCACCCATTCATCATTTGTTAAACCTCTATCATATCTTCTTTCAGTTGTCTCTTCTCCAAGATGAAGCATGCTATATCATTTTTGACATGGGGCAACAAGAACTGCACACATTACTCAAGGTGCAGTCATAACATGGATCAACAAAGAGGCATTATGATATCTTCTATTTTATTTTCCATTCCTTTCCTTATATCTAACATTCTATTTGCTTTTTCAACCTCTGCAGCACACTAAGCTAAGGATTTCAAAGTATTGTCCATTGTGACTTCAAGATCCTTTTCCTGGATGGCAATGCCTAATACAAAACCCAGCATTGTGAAACTATAGTTTGGATTATTCAGTCCTATATACATCACTTTGCATTTATCCACATTAAATTGAATCTGCCATTTAGACGCCATATCTCTCAGTCTTGCAAGCTCCTCTTGCAATTCCTCACAATCTGTTGTTAACTACCTTGAACAATTTTGTTTCATCTGCAGATCTGATAATTTCACTCATCACACCCTTTTCTAGATCATTTATAAATATATTAAAAAGCACAGGTCCCTGGACACTCCACTATTTGCCATTCAGTCCAACTCTCTGTTTTTTATCTTTCAACCAGCTATCAGTCCACAATAGAGCATTGTCTCCTATCCTGATGTGCATTTTATGAGGAACTTTGTCAAATGCTCTTTGGAAATCCAGACTGGTTCATCTTTGTCCACATATTTATTAACCCTTCAAAAAAATCCAACAAGGCAAGACTTTCTTTTGTCAAGACATATTTATTTATTTAGTTACTTAGTTTAATTTTATTACTCGCGTTACCAGCAGGTTCCTTAGAGAGAGTTACAAATTCACTCCAGTAACATCTGGAATAAGCACTTAAAATTAATAAAGACATAAAAACAATATAAGATCTACAACCCTCCCTCAAACAACATTATATTCTAACTGGGACCGACTCTTTATCCTCCCACTCTCCTCAACTCTCTTCCCTTCCCTCCCAAATCTCCACTACCCTCTCTTTCCACCAATTCTTCTTCTCTTCCCTATATTATACTAAACTCTTTGAAGAAAATCCAGGTCTTCAACATTTTTTTCTGGATATCAAATAATTCAACTCCACTTGTAGGTACGTTGGTAACATATGCCAATGATAAGGACCAAAATAGCTAAATGCACGCTTCCTAGTGAAGTCAAGCTTCACTTCTGCAAGTCACGGCAAAGACCACAAGGCTTGTTTGGATGAAAGGAATGGCCTGATCGGGATGTAATTGGACAACAGCTCAGCTTGGCTCCCCTAGATTTGTTTCACACTGCACTGAGTATTCTAGAATGTGGAAATAACTGAGCATTCATTTTACCTATTAAAACATTCTACATATCTATGGCTTGTGAGGGGAATGGCTTTTACCATGACCACATCTTTCTGTTCTGAATGCCAGCATCTGTGAAAACATTTCCCAAATCCGTTCTTCTCAAGACACTTTAATGTGTCACCATTGCCAAAGTTCCACTTTCCACTCGTATTCAGGATGGGCTCCCTGTTCTTTTGTGCTCACGGCAGACATCTTCAATGGAAAAGGGCCCTGCAGAGGAAATGAACAGGATTATATAATATGACTCCTCTGCAAGCTGCAAATATAAGGCTTAGCCTTCAGCCGAAGTTCAGGTTACATGTTCCACAAGTTAAGGTTTGGCAGCTAGATTCCTCCAATCCTTGCACTGAATAACCAGAAACACAATAAGCGAGCAAACATTTCAGCAAACCCAGAGATAGGCTTAATTTCTTTGAGTAAATGACCTGTATCTGTGTTATCCTGCAGCTGTAAGAAAAACAAAACAAAAACCTCCTCATAACATCTCGTTAGATATATTGAGAGAAATGTCTTTTAAAAAGCTTGATCTGGATCAAACTGCCTAGCTTTAAGCATATCAAATAGGATTTTTAAAGCCCAGTCGTTAGCAGGTCAATTTTCAAAGGGATGTAGCTAGGTAGATTGCCCTGTTTGAAAGCTGTCCCCCTCAGAGCAGCTAAAAGCACAGGGGGGCTTTCACCTGTAGATGTTCAGCCAGACTGAAAGGAGGGAATAGGAAAATGGAATTCATTGGAGCACTGTTTTGCCCTTCCTCACTGCCTGCACATTTACATTTCTAACTCATTTTCAAAGACAAATGACTTGGGTAGCTTCCTTTTGAAAATTAGCTGCAAGTATTTACTTATTTATTTGCTTATTTATTTATTTACTCAATCCTGAGGGAATATTGGGAGCAGAAGATGTTGCTGGTGGCTGAAGAGGATCAGTGAGAAAGTACTGCTTGCTGGGTGATGCTAGGACTTAAAAGTTTGGGGAGAGGTGAAATTGTGGAGTATATTAATCTTTGGCATGTGTGCCTTGATTAAAAGCTAGGACAGGTAAGTGACTTTTTATTTTTAGTGTAGGTGTGTTTGGGCTTTGAATTAAAACAAAAAGCAAGCTAGGAACAGTAAGGGATTTCTTTGTGAGCTAGCGTAAATTAGTATTTTTGTTAGAACTGAGTTTACAAAGGTCACTTGCTTGATCTGAAAAGCTTGAGAATTCTGGTTCCTGGGAAATTAGTCACTAGTTTTGGCCACCCCCTCCCCCACCTGAACTCCCACCCAAGTTCTTTTCCTGTTAAATACATACCCCACCCAATTAAAAGGAAAATCTTCTAAACAGGAGTCAGTTAGAGAGTTTGAATATCATACAATTAACTCTGATTTTAGTGATTGACCAATGTTGGTCTTGTTGCTGGTCATTTGCAAACTATCATAAGTCACCTAGTTATCAATTTTAAAACTTTACGGGCTAATTTTTAAACACCGGCACACACCAATACCAGGAGATATGCTTGTGGCCAGGCCACGCGTGCGCCGCATGCATTTTCAAAGCGGCCCAGCCCTGTGTATATCTCCCGGTATACACGGAAGAGCTGGGTGGGCAGGGGGAGAGCCTGGGACGGGGTCTGGGTGGGGCATGGGCGGACTGGACAGCTGCTGGTGCGCGGAACTTACTGCTGCTCAGGAGAGCAAGTAAGTTCAAAAATTTAAAAAAATGAGGTTAGTTAGGGAGGGTTTAGGGGTTGGAGCGGAGAGGGGAAAAGGGAGGAAGGTTAGGGGGTTAAGGAACTGGGGAAAGCGCGATTGTGTGTGCTTCCGACTAAAATCCCCCCCTTGCATCCGAGACGGCACCCCACACATGTGTGCCAGTATAAAATCGGTGAGTCATGTGCGCGGATATTGGATTTTATAACATGTGCATAGTGACACACGCGTGTTATAAAATTGGTGTGTCCATGTGCGCATGCCGGGAACCATGAGCACATGGACGTCTGTGTGCCCCTTTTAAAATGTACCCCTTACATTTTAAAAGACACCAAATAATTTTAATTTCTGACCTATTAGTTAAAATTTGTAACCTATCATTAAAATCATCCATTGTACCTGAAGACTGGAGGGTGGCCAATGGAACCCCAATATTTAAAAAGTGCTCCAGAGGTGATTCGGGTAACTACAGACCAGTGAGCCTGACTTCAGTGCCAGGAAAAATAGTGGAAACTATTCTAAAGATCAAAATCGTAGAGCATATAGAAAGACATGGTTTAATGAAACACAGTCAACATGGATTTACCCAAGGGAAGTCTTGCCTAACAAATCAGCTTCATTTTTTTGAAGGGGTTAATAAACATGTGGATAAAGGTGAACCGGTAGATGTAGTGTATTTGGATTTTCAGAAGGCGTTTGACAAAGTCCCTCATGAGAGGCTTCTAAGAAAACTAAAAAGTCATGGGATAGGAGGCGATGTCCTTTCGTGGATTACAAACTGGTTAAAAGACAGGGAACAGAGTAGGATTAAATGGTCAATTTTCTCAGTGGAAAAGGGTAAACAGTTGAGTGCCTCAGGGATCTGTACTTGGACCCGTGCTTTTCAATATATATATAAATGATCTGGAAAGGAATACGAGTGAGGTTATCAAATTTGCGATTGATACAAAATGATTCAGAGTAGTTAAATCACAAGCGGATTGTGATACAATACAGGAGACCTTGCAAGACTGGAAGATTGGGCATCCAAATGGCAGATGAAATTTAATGTGGAGAAGTACAAGGTGTTGCATATAGGGAAAAATCACCCTTGCTGTAGTTACAAGATGTTAGGTTCCTTATTAAGAGCTACCACCCAGGAAAAAGTTCTAGGCATCATAGTGGATAATACAGATGTGAATCGGAACAGGAATCGGTTTTGGATTCCGGTTCCGATTCACATGTGGGTTTTTTTGCATCGGGCCCAATCGCGGTTTTGTTTATCGGCTGCGCCCAAGCCGATAAACAAAAAACCCACCCGACCCTTTAAAACTAACCCCTTAGCTTCCCCCACCCTCCCGACCCCCCCAAAAAACCTTTTACAGGTACCTGGTGGTCCAGTGGGAGTCCCGGGAGCGATTTCCTGCTCTGGGCCGTCCTCCGGCTCCCGGGCCGTCAGCTGCCACTAATCAAAATGGCGCTGATGGCCCTTTGCCCTTACCATGTGACAGGGTATCCGTGCCATTGGCCGGACCCTGTCACATGGTAGGAGCACTGGATGGCCGGCGCCATCTTGTGCTCCTACCATGTGACAGGGGCTGACCAATGGCACCGGTAGCCCCTGTGACATAGTAAGGGCAAAGGCTATGGGCGCCATTTTAAATACTGGCAGCCGACGGTCCGAGTGCAGGAGGTCGCTCCTGGACCCCCGCTGGACTTTTGGCAAGTCTTGTGGGGATCAGGAGGGTCCCCCAAAACTTGTCAAAAGCCCCTGGTGGTCCAGCGGGGGTCCGTGAGTGATCTCCTGCACTCAGGCCATCGGCTGCCAGTAATCAAAATGGCGCCGATAGCCTTTGCCCTTACTATGTCACAGGGGCTACCGGTGCCATTGGTCAGCCCCTGTCACATGGTAGGAGCACAAGATGGCACTGGCCATCCAGTGCTCCTACCATGTGACAGGGTCCGGCCAATGGCACAGATACCCTGTCACAAGGTAAGGGCAAAGGGCCATCGGCGCCATTTTGATTAGTGGCAGCCGACGGCCCGGGAGCGGGAGGACGGCCCGGAGTGGGAGATCGTTCCCGGGACCCCCACTGTACCACCAGATACCTGTAAAACGTTTTTGGGGGCGTCGGGAGAGTGGGGGAAGCTAAGGGGTTAGTTTTAAAGGGTCGGGGTGGGTTTAGGGGTTATTTTTGTGTGCCGGTTTTCACGCCCTCCCCCAAAACGATAATGGAACCCCCACGATCAATATTGTGGGGTTTTCCTATCATTTTGGGGGAGCTTCGGGGATGTGAATCGTCCGAAGCCCGATACACATCCCTAGTGGATAATACTTTGAAATCGTCGGCTCAGTGTGCTGCAGCAGTTAAAAAAGCAAATAGAATGTTAGGAATTATTAGGAAGGGAATGGTTAATAAAATGGAAAATGTCATAATGCCTCTGTATTGCTCCATGGTGAGACCGCACCTTGAATACTATGTACAATTCTGGTTGCCGCATCTCAAAAAAGATATAGTTGCGATGCAGAAGGTACAGAGAAGGGCAACCAAAATGATAAAGGGGATGGAACAGCTCCCCTATGAGGAAAGGCTGAAGAGGTTAGGGCTGTTCAGCTTGGAGAAGAGATGGCTGAGGGGGGATATGATAGAGGTCTTTAAAATCATGAGAGGTCTTGAACGAGTAGATGTGAATCGGTTATTTTCACTTTCGGATAATAGAAGGACTAGGGGGCACTCCATCAAGTTAGCAAGTAGCACATTTAAGACGAAAGAATAGATGCCCAAGGGTCTTTTCCGAATCTTTAATAGGTGGAGACGTATGCTACTTGTTAAAAATGTGCGACTCGGGCCGAGTTTCGCCACATTCCAGTGGCTGCCTCAGGGGCTATAAATGAACATAAATATGAATGCAATAAATCATAAATACATTAAAAATCATAAAAATAAATAAATAAAACACAAAATAATGAAACACCAAATTGATAACTTA
Source organism: Rhinatrema bivittatum (assembly GCF_901001135.1). Classification (NCBI taxonomy): domain Eukaryota; kingdom Metazoa; phylum Chordata; class Amphibia; order Gymnophiona; family Rhinatrematidae; genus Rhinatrema; species Rhinatrema bivittatum. Next base: position 179,425,174 of record NC_042616.1, read on the forward strand.
GAAATGTTAAAAGTCAAACAATGTTAAGAACCTCATGTAAAATTAAATAAATAGAACATATATAAAAAATAAATAGAACATATATAAAAACGTAACATACAGACTAATAACTGAGTAAAAGAGCATGTAAACAACATCAATCTAAAATTGCTATTTTCCAACAGTAAGAGACCTATATATATATTATTTATTTTATTTATTTAAAGGCTTTTATATACCGGAGTTCATGCACTTGTGCATACCACTTCGGTTTACACAGAACAAGGAACAGAAAATTACATCAAACAGATTGAACAATTAAACAAATATACAATTACATCCAACAATTGGGTATAAATAACATGGCTAACTTAGTAGGAACTTAGAGTTTGAGGTAAAGGAGAGAAATAGTACCAAGTGGTAACAGAACAATGTTAATGGCTAAATAAAAAATATAAATAGTAAATACAAATTCTTATAATAAATACAGGTGTTTACAGATTACAGTCTTCATGAAAAGTTTACGTCTACAGAATAGGGTTAAGTAAATAAGAACTGGCGGTTATTTCTATAGGAGTGAAGACTTCAAAAACTGAGGTTACATCTGGATTAAGAGGTATTGGTGTAGCATATTCTGATAGTGAAAGGGGTGTGATTAGTACCTTAAATGAGAACACACTGAATAGATCTCAATTAAATTCAAACAGCCATCCACAGTAGGGATATGAATCGTTTATCTGACGATTGAAAATATCGTCCGATATTTTCAATATCGTCAGATATCGGGGGGGGGGGGGCAATAGTGATAGGAAACCCCACGATTAATTTAGTGGGTTTCTTATCATTATGGGGGGGGGGGGGCGGGAAGAAAGGACACAACCTAAAAACACAACCTGACCCTTTAAAATGAGTTTGTTAGTATCCCCCCACCCTCCAGACCCCCCCAAAACTTTTTAAATACCTGGTGGTCCAGCGGGGGTCCCAGGAGCATTCTCCTGCGCTCGGGCTGTCGGCTGCCACTAATCAAAATGGCGCCGATCGCCCTTTGCTCTTACCATGTGACAGGGGCTATCGGTGCCATTGGTCGGCCCCTGTCACATGGTAGGTGCACTGGATGGCCCGCACCATTTTTAAAGATGGTAAGGGCCAAGGGCCATCGGCACCATTTTGATTAGTGGCAGCTGATGGCCCGAGAGGGGGAGATCGCTCCTGAGACTGTCATGGACCACCAGGACTTTAGGCACGTTTTGGGGGGGTCGGGATGGTGGGGGATTGTAATTAATTAAATCTGAAGGGTTTGGGTGGGTTTGGGTTTTTTTTTATGTACCCTTTCTCCACCCCCCAAAAACGATAAGAAAACCACACGAAAGTTTGTGGGTTTTCCTATCATTTCGGGGGCCCCTCCAAACCGCGACGAAATAGGAAATATTGTCTATATTTCTTATTTCATCGCAAACGAATGCACATCCCTAGTACCACTAACATAGGAAGGTGCTAAATTTAAGATCTTAGGTAGGAAACTAAAATGCAGAACCTCCAGGGTTGCATTCTCAGAAATACTCTCTGTTCCATGCGTAGGACCCCAGAGGCAGGCTGAGCTCCAGAGTTTCAATGTGTGGAGAGATGGTGGTGCAGGGAAGAGGGTTTTAGATTTGTTAGGAACTAGGGAACATTCTGGGGAAGGGAGAGCCTATTCTGATGGGATGAGCTCCACCTTAACTAGAGTGGAACCAGGCTGCTGGCACTAACCTTTGAAAAGGAGATAGAGCAGCTTTTAAACTAGATGATGGGGGAAAGCAGACAGTCACTCAGAACCACTTGGTTTGGAATAATGTATCTTTAAAGAGTACTAACTAAACAGGGAAGTTAGGGCATCCTGATAAAGAGGTTGCAATAAATGCTAAAGTAACCCAGCAGCCTTTAAGTAACGAGCAGACAGAGCAAAAGATCCCAATTTACCTTGTCAACTGATAAGCAGATTGTTAATATAAACAAAAACATACTGTTATGCTCTCCTCCTCCAGAGGGGAGGAGTTAGCAATCTGTTATCGCTCACCCCGCCAGAAGGGCGGGGCTAGCAATCTGTTCTGCTGTTCTCCTGAAAGGGGGAGGAGTAGCGATCTGACATGACCTGCTCCTCCAGAGGGGAGGAGTTAGCTATCTGTAGATCTGTTGGCGAACTGCTGTTAGATGCTCCTGTAAGGAAGGAGGTAGCAATCTGTTATGAATCAACTCTCTCAGGGAAGAGGAGTTGGCAATCTTGTTCAATGATACTCTACTGAGGAGAGGAGCTAACAATAGGTATATTGTACTTCGCTACTGAGATAGCAATCTATCATGCCTCTGCTACGGAGTAGCAATCTGTTATATATAGGCTGCTGGCAAGTCCCCTAGAAAGAGAGGTTAGATATCTATATAATACTTCCGTAAGCGGTGGTAGTGGTCTGTAGTGGTTGGCTCCCACAGAGTGACAATAGTGTAAGGAATGACCACTAGGAGGATATGGTGAATCCCTGGGCCGATGACAGATGACAGCGCCCCCAGGAGGAGATCCTGAGAGGAACCACCGGCTAGGCTAGAATATGAAATAACACAAATAGTTATTTATTAGACTGGAAGCTGGACCACCAGTGGTGGCAGTAGTGAGTCGATGTGTTCGGCAAGGCTGAAGTCTTTCTGATACTGGAATATAATCTCTGGGTTGCTGAGCTGTAGAGAGAGACTAGAAGGAGTGAGTAGACAGGGTATACTGGATACAAAATGGTACACTCACAATAGTAGATGTCTGCAATGGTCTCTATGCCACAGAGAGTCTTCAGTACATTCAGGAACAGGAGCCGTAGGCGAGCACTGGTTCCAAACGGTCTGTAATAAAAACTCACAATAGCTGTATGTGAAATGGCTACTAGAGTAGAAGAGAGTCTGTAAAGGATTCTAGGAACATGGGCCCTCGTGGAGCGAGTACCAGTTCCTATCTGTAATCTTGCCAATGTAATTCTTGATCTCCATACCTGCGATAACATCTTGGACGGAAGGGAGTCTTCAGAGCTATAGGAATGTAGGCCCTCGTGGAGCGAGTACCGATTCCTATGTACAATAGAACTCACTGTGTTCACGTCTTCGATCGCTTCCAGGCAATGAGGAGTCTTCAGGAAAGTAGGCCCTCGAGGAGCGAGTACTGGATCCCGTCTTGGCAATCTGAAATCAAGAAGAGAGAGCGGAGCCCCCGTGGAGTGGGTACTCCTGGTAAGTTTGAAAAGGCCAAGCAGTGGAGAAGGATTCCCCTGGCTGACTCGGATTGTTGTTGCAAGTAGCGTGGACTGCCGAAGCAAGTCCTGTTGGAGTTCCTTGCTAACTCGTTAAAGGTTAGCAAAGAACTTTTAAAGTGGAAATGGATGATGTCACTACGGGGGGACGCCCCCGAGGTTTGCGCCCTTGCTGGTACAAAGTCTGGAGCGCGCGCACCCTTACATCATCGGGAACATGGCGGATCCGTGGCGTCAAGCCAGCCCGTGGACACCAGGACCAAGAGGCAGGGAGAAGCCGCGGCTGCATCTGTTCGTCAGAGCCGAAGGGAGTCGCTTCCAAGGTAGAGAGGGTGGAGTAAGGGGCGAGAAGAGGCCTGAATGCAACACATACTTTGAAATGTCTGTATGCAAATGCTAGAAGTCTGAAAAATAAATGGGAGAGGTAGAATCTTTAGCACTGAATGAAGAGGTTGATATAATTGGCAACTCAGAGACTTGATGGAAGGAGGATAACCAGTGGGACACTGTGATACCAATATACAAATTATATCGCATAGATAAAATGGCCCAAATTGGGGGAGGTGTGGTGTTATATGTTAAAGAGGACATATAGTCGAATAGGATAAAAGTTCTGCAAGAAACAAAATGTAATGTGGAATCCTTATTGATTGAAATTCCATATGAGAAGGGGAATAAAATAGCAGTGGGAGTGTACTACTGTCCACCTGAGCAAAATAAACACAGACAATGAAATGCTAATAGAAATTAGAGAAGTTAACAGACAGGATCATTCATCAAATCGCATTAGGGCCATAATGCATATAATAAATAATGCATTACAAGATGTGTATGCAAATTCTAAAATTTTAGTCAAAAGGGAGGAGAAAATGAGGGGTGTTAAATATTGAAAGAGAGAGAGAGAGAAAGAAAGGGAGAGTGAGACTATTTATAAGGCTCTTATCTAAGTAAACTATTTAGATCTCTGTAGGAGGGTCAACTAGTAACTCGACCTGCTATCAAGCTACGTCGAGAGTAAGAACATAAGAACATGCCATACTGGGTCAGACCAAGGGTCCATCAATCCCAGCTTCCTGTTTCCAACAGTGGCCAATCCAGGCTATAAGAACCAGACAAGTACCCAAAAACTAAGTTTATTCCATGATACTGTTGCTAGTAATAGCAGTGGCTATTTTCTAAGTCAACTTAATTAATAGCAGGTAATGGACTTCTCCTCCAAGAACTTATCCAATCCTGTTTTAAACACAGCTACACTAACTGCACTAACCACATCCTCTGGCAACAAATTTCAGAGTTTAATTGTGCATTGTGTGAAAAAGAACTTTCTCCGATTAGTTTTAAATGTGCTCCATGCTAACTTCATGGAATGCCCCCTAGTCTTTCTATTATCTGAAAGAGTAAATAACTGATTCACATCTACCCGTTCTAGACCTCTCATGATTTTAAACACCTCTATCATATCCCCCCTCAGCCGTCTCTTCTCCGAGCTGAAAAGTCCTAACCTCTTTAGTCTTTCCTCATAGGGGAGCTGTTCCATCCCCTTTATCATTTTGGTTGCCCTTCTCTGTAACTTCTCCATTGCAACTGTATCTTTTTTGAGATGCAGCGACCAGAATTGTACACAGTATTCAAGGTGTGGTACATTGTACAAATCTCATCTTTCCTCACTCCAAATCACATCAAATCTTCACTAATGTGTACTGTGCTGTTCGCACCTCTGATTGCATTTAAAACTGCCCCCTAATCCCTAGACCACCACCAAAACCTCACCTTGAGTTACTAGTTGACTCTCCTACAGTGGTATAAATAGTTTACTTAGATGAGAGCCTTATAAAGAATCTCTCTCTCTCTCCCTCCTTCCCCCCCTTTATTTATTTATTTATTTTTTTACCACAGGCACTATTTATGCAAAATGATGAATCTAGGCCAAAATTAGCAACACAGTAATAATGGGTGATTTCAATTACTCTGGCATGACTGGGCAAATGTCACATTAGGACATGCCAAGGAAGTAAAGTTTCTAGATTAAATAAATGCAGCTGATAGAAGAACTGATAAAAGGGGGAGCTATTTTAGAACTAATCTTTAGTGGAATACATGATTTGGTTGAAATGTAATAACGTTGGGGGTCACTTGGCAATAGTGATTATAATATGGTCAAATTTGACTTGATAACTGGGAGAACATTACGGAAATGTACTATGATAGCATTTAATTTTCAAAAGGGAAATTATGAGAAAATGAGAAAAATGGCTAGGAAAAAAAACCTGAAAGGAGCAACTGCAAAGGTCAAGACTTTATATTAGGCATGAACGCTGTTCAAGAATACCAGCCTGAAATCCCAGATCCAGGGCTGGTGCAACCCACTATGCAAGCCATGCACTTGCACAGGGCAGTGCCTGAAGGCGGTGGCAACCTGGGGTCCACAGTCAATCCCAGGACCCCTCCAGGATGCCAAGAAATAGAAGAGGCTGTTGCAACGCGGCGGTTCCCAACCTGCCACGCGGCTGAGCGGAAGGAGCTGCAGGTCCGCCCGATGCTCCCAACCCGCTGTGCAGCTATGCAGAAGGAGCTGTGGGGGTCGCACTGTGCTTCCAACCTGCTGCCTGACATCATGGGTGCGTTCCTATGGCGGGAGAAGCATGAGCCTGCAAGAGGCATGCTCAGTCATTCCAGGCGTGAGGTGAGTTCCATGGTGGGGCCCTTGGCAGATTTTCCTGGCTCAGTTGGGGGATGAGGTGTGAAGGGTGGACTGGGAACGAACGCAGCCACCCCGATGCACAGGTCTGAGTCTGTGGCTGCACCGGCTGCAAGATGTCACTTCTGAAAGGTAGGTGACAAAGCGTCGGTGTTCTCTCTTTTGCAGGTTCCTTGCAGTAACTTCCTCTAGTTAGTATTTCCTGCATGGGCTTTATGTGCGCCCTTTCCTTCCTCTCTTCCCCAGATGCAAACTTGGTTTTGCTCTTTATCTTCTATGTTGTGTTGCATGTAGTTATCTTTTCCAGCAGCAGGGGAGCACGCATAGTTCTTGTCGAGTAAACAGATTCCTGCATTCATCAAACTAAAATGTTTCACTGTGCCAGACTGCATTCTTTGCCGGTTGCGATGCCATCCATGTGACCAGCATAAGAATTGATCGCAGATAAAATGCTGTCTTTAGAAGTAAGCGGTCATTGGAATGCATGTAAGGGATCATGTGTGTGTCAAAATGTGTGTGGTGTATGAGAGAGAAGCTGTATATGTATGTGTCTGAGCATGTAGATGTGAGAGCGAGATCTTGTGTGGGTGTGTGAGTGTATGTAAGAGGGAGCATGTGTGTATGTGAAAGGAAGCGTGCGCATGAGAGAGAACATATGTTTGTGTGTGGGTGTGTATGTATAGATATATATCTATATCTGTCAGAGGGGGAAGAGAAAATTTGTACATCCCTCTCCCACTAATCTATGACAATCCCAGGGTGACTGAAAAAAAAATTCCCAGGTATGGAAAGCATGAATCCTTATTGTTTTTAGTTATTAATTTTAATTTTTGGATATTATTTGATGTGTCTGTTGTTTTTAAATATTTTATTGATATTTGGGCAATTTAAAAACATTTTATATGAGTTTTTAATTATTAAATCTTCCATTCATCAGCTATTTTGAAAAATTATTTTTATTGGTATGTTTATACTATTATGATTTATGTATTATATTTCTTGATGTTATTGTAGCAGCTTAGGCCTGGATTTATCAAAATGCACTAAATATTGCATGTGATAGGAAAAGGGGTATGTTTTTGTGATAAGTGCCAAAATTGATGTATTTCCTGGAGAGAGAGAGAGAGAGAGAGAGAGAGAGAGAGAGAGACTAGCCATAATGCCCTCATGCTAGATAGGTATTTATATCTCTATGGGAGGCCCACCTAATAACTCGAGGTGAGGTTGATGTTGCCCAGGTAGAGAGTCCATCAAGCTAGGTTGAGAGAACATTGCACAAAACTGAACTTTGGGTGAGTTTCCTCACTCTGAAGGTCATCAAATCTTCACAAGAGAGCACTGCTCTGTTCGTATGTCTCACTTTGAATGTCAAAGTGGCCCCTAACCCCTACACTAATACCTAAACCTCATCTCAAGTTACTAGGTGGGCCTCCCATAGAGATATAAATACCTGTCTAGCAGTGTATGTAAATATAATATACATGATGTGATTTTTTTTTAATCTCAGAAGACTGAATATTCTTTTTCAAGTAAAATCTGTTATTATGAATGCATATTTTTAACTGTGTGTATGGAGATGATGGGGGTGGGATGCAAGGGTATAAGGTTCACCCAGGACACCTAATACTCTTGTACTGGTCATGGGTTCTGGAGGAGGGGGTGGAGACCTGGAAGTGGAGGGTGACAGTTTTTAAAGTTTAGGTTGCTGGAAGAGCTGGGCCTTTTTTGGTGGGCCCATGACAGAGACTAAATGAAAATGGGGGGAGGGGGGGGGGAGCACAATAGTTGTTCGCACAAGGCAGCAAAAAAGGGTAGCACCGGCCCTGCCCAGGCCAAATACATTCCTTGCATTAAAAAAGGTGGAAGGAAGGCCAAATGACAGCCGGCATGGTTTAAAGGTGAGGTGAGATAAGTTTTATATCAAAAAGAATATCTTTCAAAAAATGGAAAAGGGATCTAAATGAAGAAAACAGGAAACAGTATAAGCCCTGGCAAGTTAGATGCAAATCATTGATAAGGAAAGCTAAGACAGAATTTGAAAAGAAGCTTGTTGAAGAAGCAAAATAAAAATTTTTTCGGGAACATTAGAAGCAAAAAGCCTGTGAGGGAGCCAGCTGGATCATTAGATGATTGAGGGGTAAAAGGTTCACTAATGGAAGACAAGGCCATAGCAGAGAGATTAAATAATTTCTTAGCTTCAGTTTTTACTGAGGAGGATATAAGGCAGACACCCATTCCAGAAGTGAAATTTAAAGGTGATGATTCAGAGGAAATGAAACAAATCTCTGTGAACCGGGAAGATGTACTAGAACAAAATGACAAACTAAAGAATGGACTGGATGGTATACATCCCAGAGTACTGAAAGAACTGAAAAATGAAATTGCAGACCTATTATTAATAATCTCTGTAATCTATCATTAAAAATCAGCTAGAGTACCTGAAGATTGGAGGATGGCCAATGTAACACCAGTTTTTAAAAGGAGTTCCAGAGGTGAACCAGGAAACTATATAGACCAGTAAGCCTGACGTTAGTGCCGGGAAAAAATGGTTGAAACTATTATAATATAAAGAATAAAATACTTCATCGGCATTGGAAAATATTGGGTTTAGACACCATCTATCAGCAACATCCATTGATAGCATACACTAGGGGACGAAATCTTAAAGATATGGTGGTCCAATCAACGTTATTCAGTGACACTATGGACTCAAATGAGAAGGAGAAAGGATACCATCCTTTGGGTAATTGCACTATGTGTAACAATATAACTTCCACTTCAGCTTGGGAAGACCCCAGATCGGGAGTCCTACTTAATATATAAAATTCCACTGCTTGTACCTCCAAGAATGTTTTTTACGCGATCCAATATCCATGTAAGCTCCTGTACATAGGGTGAACAAAACAAATGATTAGAACATGGCTGACAGAACACAAAAGTTGTTTGACGACTTTTAAACACAATGCTCAATTGGTTCAACACTGTACTGCATTTTTCACATACGTTTATGGAATTGAAGGGGTGGGTCATCGAACAAGTTCATCTATCTGTGCGAGAACAAAAATGCCAATATAAACTTTCATTTTGGGGGCAGTAGTGGATCTTTAAACTTTATACTGTCACTCCTAATGGTTTAAATTCTGAATTGGAATGGTAATTTCTCATTTAAAAAAACAAACTGTGTGCAACCATTTTATCATGGATACTTCTGACGTCACACTGAAAGAATTTGTGATTGGTGACACTGTCTTCCACATGTGTGGGGGACATATATTATTCCTGTGAAACTGTAAATAGTCATAGTTTAGTGGGACATGCCCAACATGGGTTTAATCAAGGGGAGTCTTGCTTCATTAATCTGTTACATTTTTTTGAAGGTATAAATAAAAGTAACAGACACTACCATTCCATTACCAATAAGTCCTGGGTAAGTCCTATAATCAGATAGTCAGTATAAGTTAGCAATTAGGGGAGGCACCTTTCAAACACAGCCACTCCCTTTGCGGGGTCTGGAATAGCCACCCCCCTCTGAAAGGCTTTATACCACCTCTCTCCTGAGAGTTTGTGTGCAGTCTTTTATGATTTTTGGAGAGTTAGGAGGTGAGGAGGAGCTTAACCTGTTTTATGATTTTTTTTCAGGCCCACTCAGAGGAAGCAAACCCGGCCTGGGGATCCTGACCAGGGTCGGGAGGGTTTTTCCTTTCTGTCTTCTCATTAGTTGGTTGGGACATCCCTCTGGGTTGTTTTCAGGTTTTAAGATTTCTCGTGGTAGGAGCCTTGTGAAAGCCTGTACACTCCCTGTTTCTGGAGCTATGCAGGTTAGGGAAGTCCCTGCCCCTCCAACTCTCAATGAGGACAGGAGTGACAGTGACCTGCTGCAAGAAGGAACTCTGCTCTTAATCTTGTTTGAAAGAGAAAGGGCATTAAGTTAAAAGATCCAGGAGGAAGACTGTTCTTTGGTAGCCTCTTCCTTTCTTTATTGTATCCAGGGATCCCTCCCATCAGGGATCCAGAGGACAGACGGAGTCTGTGAGAAATCTAAAAAGATCCTGAAGATCTGCTGACAGTGAGAAAGAGAACTATAAAGATCATTGAGGGCAGCCCCCTGAGGAGAGAGAGATTGGAGCTCTCTGGGAAGAGACAGTAACATGATATTTTTGCCAGTTTGAAAGGGGTGTCCTGCCCATCTAAGAGATACCCTGCCCACTTGGGGACTCTGGTTTTTTTTTCCAAGCCCTGGATGGTAGAAGTATCCCTGGTTTTGGTGCCAGAGATTCCTGCACAGAATGAGGAAAGAGATTGTAAAACTTAAAAGACTATGTGGTGCTGTGGATTACGTTATTGTGCCATACTTCATCAAAGTTTCAACAGTAAAGACTTTATTTTTGGACACTAACTCAGTGGCTCCAGTGGTTGTATTTTGTACAATCAGCACACCTTTTGGAATACAAAAATACCCCACTTCCAGGGACTAGAATAAAGAGCTTTGGAGATCATCTTCCCCCTTCCCCTCCCCATTTGACAAATAATCCAGGTCCTGGAAATAACAGACTGTATACAAGGGAGCCTGGTGAGGCTCCAGCCCTAAAGAATCAAACACATTCTTTTATGGCCCCAGCATGTTGCAGTCCAGAACTAGGGATGGGGTTACATAAACCTGGATAAACGTGAGCCAGTAGATATTGTGTATCTGGACTTTCAGAAAGCATTTGACAAAGTCCCTCATGAGTGACTCTTGAGGAAATTAAAATGTCATGGGATAGGAGGCAATGTTCTACTGTGGCTTGAGAACAGTTAAAAGATAGAAAACAGACAGTATGGCTAAACGGTCAATTTTCTTATTGAAGAAAGGTGACTAGTGAAGTGCCCCAGGTATCTGTTCTAGGACCGCTGCTGTTTAATATATTTATAAATGACCTAGAGAAGGGAATAACGAGTGATGAAATTTGCTGATGATTCAAAATTATTCAAAATTGTTAAATCACAAGAGGACTGTGAGAAATTGCAAGAGGACCTTGCAAGACTGGGAGAATGGGCATGCTAATGGCACACAGCATTTAATATGATCAAGTGCAAAGTGATGCACATAGGGAAGAGGAGCCAAAATTATAGCTACACGATGCAAGGCTCCACATTGAAAGTCACCTCCCTGGAAAAAAATATAGGCGTCATTGTGGATAATATGTTTGAACTCTCTGACCAGTGTGTGGTGGCGGCCAAGAAAGTAAATAGAATGCTAGTAATTATTAAAAAAGGAATAGAGAATAAAACAGAGAATATCATAATGCCTCTGTATCGCTCCATGGTGCAACTGTGCCTTGAATACTGTGTGCAGTTCTGGTCACCACATCTCAAAATAGATATAGTGGAATTAGGAAAGGTGCAGAGAAGGGCGACCAAAATGATAAAGGGAATGGAACAAATCCCCTTTGGGGAAAGGCTAAAGAGGTTAGGGCTCTTCAGCTTGGAGAAGAGACAGCTGAGGGGAGATAGGATCAAAGACAATAAAATAATGAGTGGATTGGAATGGAACAAACATAATTCAGTTGTTCACCCTTTCAAAAATTTCAAAGACTAGGGGACACACAATGAAGTTACTAGATGATATATTTAAGACAAAAAGGAGAAAATACATTTTTACTTAACACAAAATTAAATTCTGGAATTTGTTGCTGGAGGATGTGGTAAAAGCTGTTAGCGTAGCTGGGTTTAAAAATGGTTTGGATAAGTTCCTGGAAGAAAAGTCCATAAACCATTATTACGATGGACTTGGGGAAATCCATTGCTTGTCCTTGGGATATGCAACATGGAATCTGCTAGTTTTTTTGTGATCTGGATTGGCTATTGTAGGAAACAGGATGCTGGGCTTGATGGACCTTTGGTCTGATTCAGCATGGCGAACTTATGTTGTTACCCAAAATCAAGCCTTGTGAAAGGTAGGATGAGACAGAAAGAATCCCCAGAGCAGAGAGAATTCTGGAGAGAACTACATTTCCCAGAACTCAGGAGACATGCTTTGATCAATGGGGCTCTGAGGAGGGATTCCTTCAGTATAGAGAAGGCAGGGAATTCCATTTTCTGGGCAACACATCTGAGGAGGCCTGGGAGGAAATACAGGTGGAGGAGGAAGAAGAGCCATGCCCAGACAATGAAGCTTTTAAACCCCACATAGATCCTATGAAGGACACAGAAGAGATGGAGGTTGTTTGCAACATACCCCAGGAACTCTCAGACATGAAGGTTAACTAAGGATACTGTATGGTATACTTTCCTCTTGTTTTGGGGTCCTGATGCTGCTATTCTTATGCCAGGACCTGAGCATGCTTCTGTGGTGGAGGGACTGTGCTAGAAGTATTTTGCTTTGTTTTTTTTTTTCTCCTTCCTCTAGGATTTTTTATTTAATCTTGTTTGATATTCACTAGAGCTGCAAATAAGAAGCATGGGCCTACAATCTAAAGCACGATCGTGGGGAGAAGGGGTTAGATTGTGACTCAGCTCCCTAATGACACTTTTAAGGGACCTGAGATGGTGGGGGTAGGTTTTAGCATAAAGCTAAATGTAAGGACATTGGGAGCAAGCATTGACTGTGTTTTCTTCTTCTCTCTTTGCCATTGTGGAGAGGGATTTCCCGGCAAGTTTTGGACTCCTATGTATTATTGTTTTAATTTTCCTTTCTTAGTTGCTTTGGACCATCCTGCCTTGGAGGTAGGGCCCTCTGGATATATTTCTTTTTCTTTTCCCTTGGGGAGCAAATTGTAATTGCCCTGGGTTGCACCACAGAGGGTGCATTAGAGATGCCACTGAGTGACCAGCACACAGGGAAGGAAAAACCTTATCATTTCTTTGTTGTTTGGTGGCTTAATCTGCACCCTGATCTAGAGCCCTACAGTAAAGCAGGGCACAGAGGCATTCCTCCCTTACTGTAGGAGGCTCAAGAAAGATAAAATCCCTGGTTCCAAGGTTTGTTTGCTGCTTACTACAGCAGACCAGACCTAACAGAGAAGCACAGCCTGTGTTCCACAAGGCAGAAAGCTTGTTTCAGGTGGAACCCCACAACTATAAAATATTAATTTAGGGACCCTTTGTCCCCAAAACATAGAAACAGAGAAACATGATAGCAGTACATATGACTATAAGAAGTGCCATACTGGGTCAGACCAATGGTCCATCAAGCCCAGCATCCTGTTTTCAACAGTGGCCAAACCAGGCCATAAGAACCTGGCAAGAATCCAAATAGTAGATAGATCCCATGCTGTTAACACCAGGGGAAAGCAGTGGTTTCCTCAGACTACCTGGCTAATAATAGTTTATAAACTTTCCCTTTAGGAACTTGCCAAAATGCTTTTAATGCCCAGTTACAGAGCTTAATTGTGCATTGAATTAAAAAAATATTTTCTCCAATTTGTTTTAAATGTACAGCTTAGTAACTTCATGGAGTTGCTAAGCTGCACATCCTCTAGTCTTTTTATTTTTTTGAAAGAAATCAATTTGTATTTACCCATTCCACACACGTATGAGTTTACAGACCTCTATCATATCTCCCTTCAGCCATTTTTTCTCCAACCTCTTTAGCCTTTCATCATAGGGGAGCTGTAGCACCCTCTATATCATTTTAGACATCCTTCTCTGTACATTTTCCAGGTCCGCTATATCTTTTTTGAGATGAGGAGACTAGAATGACACACAGTACTCTAGGTGTGGTTGCACCATGGAGTAATACAGAGGTATTAGGACATTCTCCATTTTATTCTCTATTCCTTTCCTTATATTCTTTTTTTTTATTTTGTTAATTTTTTTTATTTTGCCTTCCTTGAAAAGAAGTTAAACCCAGAGTGGCTTACATTAAGCAGTAAATTCCATAATCAAAATATATCATATAACATTGTTTGCTTTCTTAACTCCCGCTATACATTGAGCCAAAGTTTTCAATAGATTGTCCACGATGATACCTGGATCCTTTTCCTGAGTGGTAACTCCTAATATGGAACTTAACATTGTATAACTATAGTTTGAAATACTTTTCCTTATGTATATCACTTTGCACTTGTTCACATTAAATTTTATCTGTCATTTGGATGCCCAGTCTTGCAAGGTCCTCCTGAAATTTCTCACAATTCGCTTGTGATTTAACAACTCAGAATAATTTTGTGTTGTCTGCAAATTTGATCACTTCACTCCTTGTACTCTTATACAGATCATTTATAAAGTTATTAAAAAACAGTGATCTCAGTACAGATCCATGTGGCATGCCACATTTTACCTTTCTCTATTGAGAAAACTGACCATTAAGTTCTACTCTCTATTTCCTTTTAACCAGTTATCAATCTACAACAGATTATTACCTCCTATCTCATATCTTTTAAATGTTTTCAGGAGTCTCATGAGTGACTTTGTCAAACATCTTCTGAAAATCAAAATATACTGGTTTAACATTATCCGCATGTTTAGTCACTCCTTCAAAAAATTTAGCAGATTGGTGAGGCAAGGTAAATCCATACTGGCTATGACCCATGTCTGTCTATATGTTCTGTAATTTTGTTCTTTAGAATAATTTCAGTACTATTTTTCCCATTACTCACTTACTAGTCTATAGTCTCCCAGATCACGCCTGGATCCCTTTTTAATGATTGGTGTTGCATTGGCCAACCTCCAATCTTCAGGAACAATAGATGATTTTGATAATAGATTACATATTGTTAGTAATAGTTTTCAATTTCATTTTTGAGTTCTTTCAGAACTCTGGGGTGTATACCATCTGCACCAGGTGATTTGCTTTTTTTTTTAGTTTGTCAATTTGCCCTATTACATCTTTTAGGCTCACTGTGATTTGTTTCAGTTCCTCTGATTCATCACCATTAAATACCATTTCTGGCAAGGGTATCTCTATAAATCACAACAAATTGGCCCAAAAACACATAAGGGATAGATTTTATAAATTTACGTGAGCGCGTACTTTTGTTCGTGCACAAGGCGCAAACAAAAGTATGCTGGATTTTATAAGATATGCGCGTAGCGTGGGGGCTGGTCCGGAGGCCTCAACCATGCCCCCGGGCCAGCGCCATGCCCCCGGTCCCGTCCCGAACCACCCCCTGACCCCCGGACATGCCCCCGACACGTCCCCGGACACGCCTCCTCCCCGCCCCTTTTACGAAGCCCCGGGACTTACGCACATCCCGGGCTGTGAGCGCGCTGGCGGCCTATGCAAAATAGGCGCGCCGGCACGCGAGTGCACTGCACGCGTAAATCCGGCCGGATTTACGCGCGCAGGACTTTTAAAATCCGGCCGTTAGTGTAATCCAGAAACCTTAAAGTACAAGTACAATATACCAAAGCGGTTTCACTGGTCAATCTCTTTCTCTCATTACAATTCGCCACAAATTCTGATAAATTATAAACATTAATGCAATTAGTTTTGTAGGACCAATACGCAAAGAGTCCGTATATCAATCAGACCCACCATGGTAAGGTCGCATTGCTTTATTATAATTCTCAAATATTTTTAGTATTTTTTCTCCTTTTTTCATAAAATTATTCCATACTGCCACGGGAACTTCAATATGAATAGTCTAATAGACCTATTCCAATAATGTAGATAAATACTCCAAAGATCAAATCACTATTGATTCTAATCCATTAAAAAGGACAAAGTCCCGGTACTTATCTCATAACAAAGTCCCGACGTGATCGCGTTTTGAACCTAATGGTCCTGCTTCAGGGGAATCATCAACTCCACATCTTCCAAAATCAATCTTCCCTTTATGGCATCAAACGGTGACTTCTTACAATACTTCCTCGGCAACTTTGATGACCTCCTCCTTTAGGGTTTAGAGGTGATGAGTCAAAAGCAGACCTGACTACAAGGTCCCTGATGTTCTGTGCATGTGAATACGCAAATCTAGGTGCGTGCTCAAAAATGTTATGAAGTGCTAATATATGCCAATGTGATTTTATAATTTGCACTACTTCATTGGTGTATGCTGAAAATTTCATAATCATGTCAAGTTCTGACAGAACGGTTTCTGTTTATATGAAGTAGTAAATCTCTGTTGGCAAACAGCACGCTTGAAGGCTTTGTTGATAACTGATTTAGGATATCCTTTCTGAAGAAATCTTATCTTTAAATCAGATGCTTATTGCCGGTACTCTTCAACACTCGAACAGATCCTACGTAATCGCAAAAATTGCGAAACGGGAAGACCATCTTTCAATTTTCTATGATGGTAGCTAGAATAGCGAAGAAAATGATTCCTATCAGTCTCTTTCCTGTAGAGGGTAGTCGCAATCCTACGACCTTCGCGTACCAATCGTATATTCAGAAAGGCAATGGAATATTGATGGTATTGGGCCGTGAACTGTAGGTGTGAATTCTGTGCATTGAGCCATTGTAGACAATTTTTTAACTCTTCTTCAGAGGCAGTCCAAATGCACAGAACATCATCAATATATCATGTAGAAAGGGAAACTTCTATTTAATTACAAAATCTTAAAAACCGTTGCCCGACTCAGGCCAAGTTTCACTCTATTGATGGACTGTATAAGGGGCTTAAGGGGGTGGTGGTGAGATGTGGCAATATATATTGTGCACCAATAGTGGTTCTATGATGGGTTAGTGAATCGGCTACTTCGAAAATAGATAACTTCAAGGAGAATATTTATTCTTTAAGCACCTTTGACAGTGATAGAGTCACGATTCATGATCCAAAACATAACCATTCCTTCTACATAAGTAATTGAAAGAATGTTTACATTTTGGATCATGAATTGTGATTCTAACTCTGTAAACCATAGTATTGAGTGTTGATAAATGTAAAGTGGCAAATGATTTGGCAAAATTGTTGAATAGGACAGTGTAATTAAATAAAAGTTTCCCTTACTACACATTGTTGGTCTCATCTTGTATTCATTGCTTTCTGCATTAAGAGATTATCTCTGCTTTTTGCTGTTGGTTTGGCCGGCAAGGGAAAGGAGTAGGAGAGTTGTTGGAGAGGGTAAGTAAAGGTAGCTTTTTAAGTTTATTTTTCTTGATTGACTGCCATTTTAATTATTGGGTATTATGTGATGTGTCTGCTGTTTTGAAATATTTTATTGATATTTGGACAATTTTTAATAATTTTTATGAGTTTTTAATTGTTGTATGTTATTCTGTTCATCAGCTGTTTTGTAATATTTATTAGTATAGCTTTACAATTATTTCTGTGTGGAGATCTGTAGCAGCTTGGCTTATTCTGTTTTCCTAATAGGAAATGTATTAGTGTTTCGGGCCTGGTTTAATATTTGTAGTGTTGCCTTTTCATAGATAGGGTTGTTACTGTTTGAGTGTGCTCCATAATACAGTTATTGTTGCGCTCAGGGGTGGACCCTTGTCCTGGGGCAGGGATGGAATGCCTCCTGAAAGGGAACAGGAGGTAACTGCCCCCAGGGAGCGGAACACTGGAGGAGACAGAGGCTGTGAAGAGCTTCACCACTGGAAGCCTGAGGTCACCCCGGGAGGAGCCCGTAGGGACCCGGGCCGCTTGGACTTAGGTGGGCCTCGCAGGGTCTCCTGGGAGAATGGAAGTCTGGCGTGCCCACAGACAGAGAAGGAGTACGGTCAGGTTCGAGCTGGAGCAGGGAGAACCAGAACAGTGTTGGTGATGACAAGGCGAGGAACAGAGCCAGAATGTGGAGACTAGGTCAGGCAGGCAAAAGATCAATGTCCATAAATCAGTCCGAGGAGTGGTCAACGAAGCAAGGGTCAGATACCGGAGGTCAGATGAAGCCAGAGGCAAGCAGAGGTCTTGAGGCAGGCGGCAGTCAGGCAAGCAGGTCTGGAGCAGGCTGAGGTCTTGAGGCAGACGGCAGACAGACAAGCAGGTCAGGAACTAGCTGAGGTCATAGACAGGCGGCAGGTGGGCAGGCAGGTCAGAAACTAGCCGAGGTCGTAGACAAGCAGCAGGCAGGCAGGCAGGTCAGGAGCAAGCCGAGGTCAGTACCAGAAAGTCAGTCTGAGGGTACTACCTGGGTAGAAAGATAGACGAACACAGGAACAGGCAGGACTCGGGAACGAGGATGCAGGAACAAGTCAGGAACGGAACTGGAACAGAAGGATCCTGGAACGAGACTAGGAACAAGCAGGAACAAGCCCAGAGACAATCTAGCATACAAGCCGACCCAATTGCCAAGGCAAGGAAGTGGAGACAGGAACTTCCTTATATTGTTAGATCAATCAGGGGGCGCCGCAGAACCAAGACCCGCCCTTGGCCCTACAAGTGTCCGGGTGGTCCACGCATGCGCGTATAGGGGCGAGGCTAGCATGGTAGGAGACGCCGAACCTTGGCGTGAGGCCTGGCGCGCAGTGGAAGGCCTGGCGACTGCCACTGCGGGACGCCGGGGCCTAGCTGGGCTAGCAACTACCGCGATGGAGGTTGTCCCGGGACCCGCTGAGGAACTATGCAGGTGAGCGGTCCCATGCAAGGGACGGCCGCGGGCGGGGCGCGTAACCGGTATAATTTTGTGTGGATTAGTTTGTGTGTATTATTACAGATCCTGGGACTCTGTCAATTGCTATATTTCTCTTTCCATTTCTCCAGGTTCGCACTGCATGCAGAGTGGCTTTCTTGGTTTTCCATTCCAGTTTCTTTCTCCATATTTATAATTTGTGATCTTTCTGTAATTGGTGAAGGTCAGTTCTGTATGTGTGACCGAGGTGAGATATTTTACTAGCATGTAGGCATTTGTATCAATCTTATTTGTTGTGTTTTCTCAATAGGACATGCATTAGTGGTAAATTACCGTGTTTTCATAAGGAGGGCTATTGTGCCTGGTAGTAAAGGGAGTTTGTTTTGCTTTTACTGAGATGTCATCAGAACCAGAATATCTTTTTTGTATGGTGAGTTGTACAGGTAATGCCCTAATTCTGCTCTGCACCCATTGTTGGGGGTCAAGGGGGTTCTTGAGGATGCAGAATGTATGTTTACATTTATCCCCAGGATAATCACATGTTCAGTGTGTCACGCATGTGAGAACCATCTGTCAAGTGTGCCCTGGCCGAGAAAAGATTGAGAACCACTGCTCTATGGTATTCATGTTGAGATCTTTGTCTTTCCCTATATACTTTACAGTAAAGATCACTGTCCATTTGGGTATCTACCCTCTAGGCTTTATATCCTATTGAAGTTGCGATGTCCAAAATTGTATTCCAAAGGAAGTCTCACCAGGGACTTATGCAGGGGCAATATCACCTCTTTTTTTCTGCTGACCATTCTTCTTCCTATGCATACAAATATCCTTCTGGCTTTTGCAGTCACCTAGGTAAAGAGGAAGGAGTTTTGACTGCATTTTGCAAGTAGATGGCACAGCAGAGATTTAGGACCTGATTTTAAAAAGCATTTACATGCTTAAAATTGGGTTTTATAGGGTAGATTTTAAAAGGAGTACGTGCGCTGATTATATAACATACGTGTCATCACATGCATGTTATAAAATCCATTGACCGCACACACATGGGCACTGGATTTTAAATTCCACACGCACATGTGCGGGTGGCGTGTGCGGGGGGGGAGGGGTGAATTTTAGTAAACTACACGTGGTGACGCAATCGGGCCTTCCCCAGTTCCCTCCCAGTCCGCTCCAATTAAGAAACGGACTGGGAGGGAACTTTCCTATCCCTAACCCTACTCTTCCTACCTCTTCCCCTCTCCACCCCGACCCCTAACCTAATCCTAACTATCCCCATTTTTTTTTATTTTTTACTTACTGCTTCGTTGGAGCAGAAGCAACTTCCACGTGCTGGCCGGCTGCCAGCTCGTGCTTCCCTGGAACAGCGGCTAATGGCCACTGTCCCGGCCGGCCTCCACCCTGCCACACCCCACCCCACCCTTCCTGCCCAGACCACGCCCATGGCCCGCCCCATTTTTAGGGCCCGGCACTTGTGCGCCTATCGGGACTTACGCATGTGTCCGGGCCCTTTTGGAATGTGCACGGCGCCTGCAGGGCCCAGCCATGCACGTCAGTCCCAATTTTTAGGTGGGCAGCCCTTATATGTGTAAATTTCTACAATGTATGCCATTGAATTGTCCATAGGGTATACATATGTAAGGGCACTTTACACACATAAATGGCTTTTAAATTTGCTATGGTAGCATGTTACATTTATGCACATAACTCCTTTTAAAATTACCACCTTAATGAGGTAAGTTGGTGTTCATAGTTTTTTTCTTGGTGGGGAACTGCATGCCGGCAGGCTGCTGGCGCTCGCAACCTGAGCCTGCGCGGAGGCAGGCGCAACAGGTAAAACAAAGATCGGGGAGCGGGGTCTAGGTGAGGGCTAAGGGGCAGGAGGCTTAGGGGAAGGGAGGTTAGGTTAGGGGGTTGGGAAGTTCCCTCCAGGGCCGCTCTGAAATCGGAGTGGCCTGGGAGGGAACGGGGGAAGGCCGCGTGCAAGTTGCACAATTGTGCATCCCCATGCGCGCGCCAACCCATGATTTTATAACATGTGCATCTGCGCGCTTGTTATAAAACCGGGCGTCCATGTGCACACGCTGGGTAGCGAGCGCAGATGGACGCATGCGCGCAACCTTTTAAAATCTACCCCTTAACCTTATGAAAAAAAAAGTGATTTCTAATGCAGCATTCAAACAAGGAATGGGATCTGGAATGTTCGCTGATATTCATGATCCCCTGCAGTGGAGAACAAAAACTTAAGCTTTCTGTGAACAGTTATTATAATTTATTTTTTTTTTTTGCATTCCAATTGATATAAGAGACTGAATAATTTTTGCCTGTTAAGCAACTGTAATATCATCCTGTTCTGTGCCAATGGCACAGAGGAAAGTAATGGAATTGGCATCTGTAACTATTTTCCTTGTTATAATTTTCTTCAGTAAAAAGACTTTTATTTTGGGAACCATAACCACTGTGTGTTGTGTGTTATTAGAAGAGACAGGCCACTGGAGCTTTTAGTGCATGTTGTCCCATTTCACTGGAGGGCACAACAGATGTATTCTGTCCCCAAAGGAAAAGAACCACGTGTGAAAATGTATTTGTGTGTGTGTGACTGATTTATAGGGGTGGTTATGTATATACCGAGAGAGAGAGAGAAATGCATAGCTAGCATAAACCTAGAAAATGAACTGTATTTTTATACCCTATAGCTACTGGATATTACAAAAGTTACAGACTCATTCCTCCATTATTTGATGTAACCTTCAGCTAGGGATAAATAACTATACCAGAAATCAAACATTTCCATTGGGTATTGTCCCTTAATTAACACTTGGAATCCTGAATCTGAACTGAGTTGTGCTCACTATGATAACATGAATCACAACAATCTTACTATTGTTATTATTATTATTATTATTTTGAAACCACCTTTCAATACTCATCAGATTTCTAACTAATCACAAAACAAGCTGTGACAATGCAGGTAAAGTCAAGAAAAAGATTTTTTAAATAATTATTTCTTTATTCATTTTACAATTGAATACATCAAGCATACCTTGATAAAAATAGGCCATATAAAGAAAAAAGGAAAAAAAATAATTTATAATTAGAATTATAAAGAACCGTCAAATTTAGTCCACATATTTGGGAGAACTATACCAAAGGTAAAAAAAAACAAAAAAACTGAAGAAATGGTCAAAATCAACATAGTTGGGCCTAATCAATGTAGAAAAAGATTTTTTGATGATAATTGTAGGTTGAGTGGTTGATTCTTGAATGGTTTTAATAGGATCAGAATTCTGGGGTCCCATTGATAAATGATAGCACTGGACACACTCTGTTAATTTTTGTAGAAGACAGAAAAATAGGTTTACAGATTTTAAAACAAATATTGCTAGAGAAAGTTTAGTATATATGTACCAGTGACACAGCTGCATGCTGGGGAAAACATTTTTCCACTGTGTCACCAAACCAATGACATTCAGTCAGACTTGCTTATTACTGCTTATTTATTTATTTAAGCTTGATATCTACTATCTTGCTAGATCCACAAAGCAAACCAATAGAAACAGAGTCTAGTTTAGGTAGATTGCTGAGAATATAACTTTTATTTTCCTTTCCAATGTTATTTTCCTGTTCATTGTAAACTGATATGATATACAAATGAATGTCGATATATAAAAGTTCTAAATAAATAAATAAATAAATAGATAAATATGTAATATCTACCACTTTAATAATCCATCTGGCAGCAAATTTGCAAAATTGCCTCTCTTCTCTGAAAATTTCAATGCCATATTGGAATCAGAGATACTTGTTTTGGGTTCAGTGAAAGAGGTGTAGATGTGTAACACAGTACCTTGAAGGCACAGAAATTCTTTTTTGTTCTTGGGTATGGTTGCCAGCTGGCTCCATTTTATTTTTCAGAATAGACTGAACCTGCCCTTGTTTTACTTCCATTGCATGCATGGACCCACAGTCTTGATTTTTCTAATAGGCCAATAAGTCTATGTTCGGAGTGCAGGAAAACCAGGACTCTATCAGCCTATATGGAAAAACTGGAGTTTTGGATCAGTTTTAGTAGGTAACATCTTGTCTTATGCTTTACCAAGATTTGTGTGGACAAGTAAGTCTCTAAACCTCTAGTGAAAACTGGCAAATATGAACTTTCATGCTTAACTATTTTTAAAATGGTACCATTGTTCAGTATGCATGCAGATATTTATGTGACGTGTAGCACTTAATGTACTTTAAACCAAACTTCTCTACAAATGGTTTTTATCTGTGGTCCTTAACTTTTGAGTCTAGAAAATCCAAATTCTATTGTCTCATTTTGATTCTGATGTGTATTAATTCTACTTTATTTTGTACTTAAAAAACAAACATAGTTGCATGAAAACACTACATAGAGGAATGTAAAAAACCATGAGTGATTCCCCAGCCTCTTGCTGAGTATGACTCATTTTTACATGTTTTGGATATGCACAGGTTTTCAGCAGTCATGTTATACATAGCTGGTTTGGTTGAAGAGAGATCAGTGATCCATCCAGTCCATTCTTCTTATGATTGATTAACGGTTCTCTACATAGTAATCCAGGGAAAGGCAACATAAATAAATAAATCCCAACCTGCTACATTTGTAGTCAATTCTGTAACAATGAAAACATTCCTTCCCAATTATCCTCAATATGGCAATGGACTCACAATCACTGGTTTAGAACTTTTCCTAGTATGTCCACTGATATCTTTTTCCTCTAAGAATATGTCAAATTTACTTTAGAACTACTGTAATTTAATATATTTGGGCCTTCCCGTTTATTCTTTAAAGGTCTTTCAACTCCTCCAAAATGCCACACAATGTTTAATCACTGGCGCACACATTCGCGATCGCATCTCTCCCGTCTTAGCTAAGCTACATTGGCTTCCAATTCAGTGGCGCGTGAAATATAAAATTGCAGTCATGGTTCATAATCTTCTCCAGCTCCAGTCTTTCCCCTGGATTAATGATCTTTTAAAAA
Organism: Rhinatrema bivittatum; assembly: GCF_901001135.1. NCBI lineage: Eukaryota > Metazoa > Chordata > Amphibia > Gymnophiona > Rhinatrematidae > Rhinatrema > Rhinatrema bivittatum. The sequence continues at coordinate 179,448,558 of NC_042616.1, forward strand.
TGCACCCTCCAACCAGAAATATGCATTCCTTGAATTGTGGTATGTTGGCAATGCCTTCCCACAAATTGGTTTGGTTGAAGAGACAAGATTCAAGATATAGAGAACAGGGATTTTTAAAAATATTTTAATTATTGGTAGGGATGTACATTTGTTCAAAATGAATGGGCATTCCGAAATAAATGGGTCCAATTTGTTTCTTTCAAAGGTTCCTGAAATAAATGGCGAGTGACCCCCAAATTAAGAAATTGCCATACTGGGCCAGACCAAGGGTCCATCAAGCCCAGCATCCTGTTTCCAACACTGGCCAATCCAAGCTACAAGTACCTGGCAAGTACCCAAATACTAAGTAGATCCCGCGCTACTGATGCCAGTAATAGCAGTGGCTATTCCCTAAGTCAACTTGATTAATATCCAAACCTTTTTTAAACCCAGCTACATTAACTACACTAACCACATCCTCTGGCAACAAATTCCAGAGTTTAATTATGTGTTGAGTGAAAAATAATTTTCTATGATTAGTTTTAAATATGCTACTTGCTAACTTCATGGAGTACCCCCTAGTCCTTCTATTATCTGAAAGAGTAAATAACCGATTCACATCTACCTGTTCAATACCTCTCATGATTTTAAAGACTTCTAATATATCCCCCCTCAGTCGACTCTTCTCCAAGCTGAAAAGCCCTAACCTCTTTAGCCTTTCCTCATAGGGGAGTTGTTCCATCCCCTTTATCATTTTGGTCGCCCTTCTCTGCACCTTCTCCATTGCAACTATACCTTTTTTGAGATATGGTGACCAGAATTGTACACAGTACTCAAGGTGCGGTCTCACCATGAAGGGATACAGAGGCATTATGACATTTTCTGTTTTATACACCATTCCCTTCCTAATAATTCCTAACATTCTTTTTGCTTTTTAGGACTGCCGCAGCACACTGAGCCAACAATTTTAATGTATTATCCACTATGATGCCTTTTTCCAGAGTGGTAACTCCTAACTTTGATCCTAACATTGTGTAATGGAGGGAAGGGTTATTTTTCCCTATATGCAACCACTAGCATTTGTCCACATTAAATTTCATATGCCATTTGGATGCCCAATCTTCCAGTCTTGCAAGGTCCTCCTGCAATTTATCACAATCTGCTTGTGATTTAACTACTCTGAATAATTTTATATCATCTGCAAATTTGATTACCTCTCTTGTTGTATTCTTATTTCTTTCCAGATCATTTACAAATATATTGGGAAAGCACTGGTCCAAGTACAGATCCATGAGGCATTCTACTCTTTACCCTTTTCCACTGAAAAAATTGACCATTTAATCCGACTCTCTGTTTCCTATCTTTTAACCAGTTTGTAATCCTCCTATCCTATGACTTTTTAGAATTCTTAGAAGTCTCTCCTGAGGGATTTTGTCAAACGCCTTCTGAAAATCCAAATACACTACATCTACTGGTTCACCTTTATCCACATGTTTATTAACCCTTTCAAAAAAATGAAGCAGATTTGAGGCAAGACTTCCCTTGGGTAAATCGATATTGACTGTGTTCCATTAAACCATGTCTTTCTATATGCTCTGTGATTTTCATCTTTAGAATAGTTTCCACTATTTTTCCTGGCACTGAAGTCAGGCTCACTGGTAATAGTTTCCCAGATTGCCTCTTGAGCCCTTTTTAAATATTGGGGTTACTTTGGCCAACCTCCAGTCTTTAGGTACAATGGATGAATTTAATGATAGGTTACAAATTTTAACTAATAGATCTGAAATTTCATTTTTTAGTTCCTTCAGAACCCTGGAATGCATACCATCTGGTCCAGGTGATTTGCTACTCTTTAGTTTGTCAATCTGGCCTACTACATCTTCCAGGTTCACATTGATTTTGTTCAGTTCATCTCACTCATCAACCTTGAAAACCATCTCTGGAACTGGTATCTCCCCAACATCCTCATTAGTAAACACAGAAGCAAAGATTTCATTCATTTAGTCTTTCTGCAATGGCCTTATCTTCCCTAAGAGCCCCTTTGAACCACTCGGTCATTGTGAAATGAATGATTTCTATGAGTTACTAAAATCAATTGTCTCATAGACATCAATGGGAGAGAAACAGATGTACAGTTAAGAACTGATACAAAGTTTATAGCAGCCAGCTAGCAGACATGGGTAGGATGGATATGCTGTCAAAAAGACAACAGAGATGAAGTATTACAGTGAAGCATTTTTTCAAACCAACCTATCACCGCGCACTGGATTCAGTGATGCTTATCTTGAATGCTGACCATGTCTGAAATTTGCTATGCATTCCTTCTGAAAGCATCTGTGAAAGATGTTGTTTGAGGAGCCAAAATGACTGACTCGTAAGACGCCACGGAGGAGCTCTCTCTCTTTTGTCTTTGTACCATTTGTGATTTCCTTAAGTTCTAAAGCGCCTGTAAAATGACATTGTTCCTGAGAAAGATGACGGTGTCCAACAGGCGAAAATCGAGAGCTTTTTCGCATCAACCCCAAAGGCACCGGAAGCGAGGGCCATGGTGGGAGAGATCCTGGAGCTCAGGTCTCTTTATATGGCTGAGACGATATCACTGATCCCGGGGTCCTCAACGATGCCATCCCTACCCCAAGGACTGAGAGGAGTGGAAACCAAAGAACAGCTAAGCTCCTCAAGAGAGGAAGAGATTGAGATGGCGACCCCAGATTCGGGCGGTGACGGCGGGAAAAGAGCATTGGGAAAATGTGAGAGAACTCTGGTAGGAGATACAACTTTCTCTCTCTGGACCCGCGAGGAGGCTCCACCGGTAGATGATAACAGCGTTATTACACCAACAGAATTATTGAATATAACTCCAGGGACTGTGTTTTCATTACAGAAGCCACCCGTTGTGACTCTAGATACTGTTTGGAATGCTCTAGTATCCATAGAGTCTGCAATGTCATCTTTAACGAAAGCATTTCTTGAAATAAGTAAAAAAAAAGCCTACATATTGAGAAGATTGTTATTCAAAAGAAAGAAATAACTGAAAATGTGGAAAAGAGAGTAAAATCGATGGAAAAAATTCAATTAAACTTGATTAAGTCTGAAAATATCATGGAGAAAAAATATGAGAAAATTGAAAATTCGCTCAGATTTTAAATCTGAGAGTAGTTAATTTTCCTATTTTGAAAAAAATGTTGCCGGTTGACATATTTAAATCTTATTTGTTGGAATGCCTCAAAATTCCAAAGGAGGCGACACCAGTGATTACAAAAGCTTTTTTCATATCATGCAAACCATTAAATACAGATGGTATTGAAGCAAGAGAACAACAGTCTATGGATATTACTGAGATTCTTGAATTATCCACTCAGACAGAGATTACCACAAGGGGAAAGTTGTTGATATCATTTGCTTTGGAATATGACTGAAATATGGAATTAAAGTTTTACTTTAGAAATAGGATGATTAAATACTATGGGCAAAATATTTGGATTTATCCTGACTTAGTATGCCCCACACAAGAACGCAGGAAGAAATTCCTGCAGATGAGACCAGAGGTGATAAACTGTGGGGCTACTATGACTTTGAAATATCGATGTAAATGTCTATTGAAGTATCAACAAGAAAGTTATGTATTTCTAGAGCCGGAACAACTTAGGGGCTTTCTAGATGGGAATTCTGTAAGTGTGTAATTGGGATAAAGGGTGACCATCTTATAGAGAGGTTTATTTCTTTATACTAAGTTGTTACGCGCCCCATCCGTGTCCAGCCTGCGCATGGGCCTGCTCACCTCTCTGGCTCCCCTGCAGGTCCCAGGCTGGCCTCCCTGGTGGCAGCCACGAGCTCTTCCAGGCCTCGGCATCCCGTGGCGGTGGTCGCTAGGCCTTCCACTGCGCACCAGGCCTCACGCCGGAGTTCGGCGTCTTCCGTGGCATTGGCCATGCCCCTATGTGCGCATGTGCGGACCGCCCGGTCTCTTGTAGGGCCAGGGCGGGTCCTAGCTCTGCAGCATGCCCTGATTGAAGGAACTACTTAAGGAAGTCACTGCCTGCACTTCCTTGCCTTGAGGAACAAGAAGATCGGTAACTCCAAGGATTTTATTAATAAGTTAAAAGCCCGACTCGGGCTGAGTTTCGCTCAATTAAGGCTGCTTCAGGGGCTACATGGAAACAAGTAAAACCAATATATAAACATATATAAACATACATATAAAACCATGCTGCACAAAGAATAGAAATTATAAGAAATTATATGAAAATGTCAAATACAACTGAAAATAACAGACACCATGTGAATTAACAGATGTGATTTTTAAACACAACCTCCTATTTTTATAAAAAACAAAAATTGTATGAGAAATAAAAAATATATAAAAATATATACAGAAATGATAAATAATACATAAAAAAAGCAAAATTTCTTACCTTGTAATAGGTGTTATCCCAGGACAGCAGGATGTAGTCCTCACATATGGGCGACATCACTGACGGATCCCTAGTGCGGGAAAACTTCTGTCAAAGTTTCTAGAAACTTTGACTGGCCCTGTGAGGCCACTGAGCATGCCCAGCATGCCATGATATTTTCTGCCACAGGTGTCTCTCTTCAGTCTCGTATGTAGCAATAAGCTTTAGCAAAAATAAAATAATAAAGGTATAAGACCCAACTCTGCGGGGTGGTGGGCGGGTTTCGTGAGGACTGCATCCTGCTGTCCTGGGATAACACCTATGACAAGATAAGCAATTTTGCTTTATCGCAGGACAAGCAGGATGCTAGTCCTCACATATGGGTGATTAGCAAGCTAGAGGCTGAGTCATTTTGTAGTGAAGCAATAGTGAAGTACTGTTGGTGAAAATGAGGCAGCCGAAGATCACAGCAGGTTGGATGTAGAAGGAGTTGGGATTAAACTGGAAACACATTTTTTAAGACAGATTGTCCATAGGCTGAATCTTGTCATCCTTCTTTGTCCAAACAGTAATGAGCTGCAAAGGTGTGAAGAGAACTCCATGTTGCTGCTTTACATATGTCAAGGATTGGCTCTGAACGATAGTGTGCTACTGAGGTTGACATTGCTCTTACTGAATGTGCCTTTACTCGTCCTTGGAGAGGAAGGCCTGCTTTTTCATAGCAAAACTGTATGCAATCTGCTAGCCAATTGGATAGAGTGTTTACCCACTGCTTTACCAGATTTGTTTGGATCATAAGATACAAAGAGCTGAGTGGATTTCCTATGGACTGCAGTGCGGTCTAAGTAAAATGCTAGCGCACGCTTACAGTCCAAGGTATGTAAGGCCTGTTCTCCTTGGCGAGAATGAGGCCTTGGAAAGAATGTGGGTAAAACTATGGATTGGTTCAAGTGGAATTCCCTAACTACCTTGGGAAGGAATTTTGGATGTGTACGGAGAACCACTCTGTCATGTAAGAACTTTGTATAGGGTGAGTATGTGACAAGTGCTTGTAACTCACTAACCTTTCTAGTTGATGTAATGGCTATGAGGAAGATAGTCTTCCATGTGAGAAATTTTACATCACAGGAATTCATGGGTTCGAAAGGAGAACGCATGAGTCTTGTTAAGACCAAATTCAGGTCCCATTCTGTGACTGGTGGCCGAATTGGTGGTTTAAGGTGAGTTAAACCTCTCATAAATCTACCGACGAGAGGTTGCGTGGAAATTGGTGCATCTCCCAACTTGCTATGGTAAGCTGAGATTGCACTTAAATGTACCCTTACAGATGAAGTCTGGAGACCAGAGTCTGAAAGATGGTATAAGTATTCTAGTAGAGAAGTTGTGGGGCAGGAGAAAGGGTTCATGTTCTTTGCTTTGCACCACAAAGTAAACCTTTTCCATTTCAAAGAATAGTTCTTTCGTGTTGAAGGTTTATGTGAAGCTAGAAGCACTTGAGATACATTGGTGGAAAGGTTGAGTGGTTGTAAAATCAAGCTTTCAACATCCATGCTGTCAGGGAGAGGGATTGAAGGTTGGGATGGCGCAACCGACCCTGATCCTGAGTTATGAGAGTGGGATGTACTCCCAGGCAAATGGGATCCCTGACTGAGAGGTCTAGAAGTGTGGAAACCATACCTGTTGAGGCCAATATGGGGCTATGAGTATCATGGACCCCTTGTCCTGTTGTAGCTTCACTAGAGTTTTGGTTATGAGTGGTATTGGAGGATACGCATATAGTAGGCCTAAGTTCCAAGGGTGAGCAAAGGCGTCCTTGGCTGGCTGGTTTTTCTGTTTGTGCACAGAGCAGAACTTGTCCACTTTGTGATTGAGATGTGATGCAAAGAGATCTATTGTTGGTTGACCCCACCATTGAAAAATCCTGGTCGCTACTGAGGGATCCAGGGACCATTCGTGTGGTTGGAACTGGCGACTGAGTTGGTCCGCCACTATGTTGTGAATGCCTGCCAGATAAGTGGCCCGGAGAAATATTGAGTGTGTTAGGGTCCAGGCCCAAATCTGTGCAGCTTCTTGACAAAGGAGATACGAGCCCGTACCTCCTTGTTTGTTGATGTTCCACATGGCTACTGTGTTGTCCGTTTGGATCAGAACAGTCTTGTGTGAAAGGCAGTCCTTGAATGCATGCAGCGCATAACGTATAGCTCGAAGTTCCAGGAAATTGATTTGAAAAGTTGCTTCGAGTCTTTTCCAAGTGCCTTGGGTTTGGAAGTTGTCTATGTGAGCTCCCCAACCGAAGGTGGATGCATCTGTAGTCAACATTATCTGTGGGACTGGTTGCTGGAAAGGTAGGCCTTTTCGCAAGTTGTCCTTGTTTGCCCACCACATTAGAGATAATCTCAGTTGGGGGGGTCACTTGAATTGGATAATGTAGTGGTTGAATGGCTTGGATCCATTGTGATCTTAAAGTCCATTGGGTTATTCTCATGGCCAATCTTGCCATAGGAGTGACATGAACTGTGGAGGCCATGTGGCCTAGTAAGTTTAGAAAGTGATGAGCTGTCACTTGTTGCTGTGAGTAAATGGATCTTGCCCAGGTGGAAAGTGTGTTTGCCCGATCCTTGGGTAGAAAGGCTCTTGAGAGGATGGTGTTCAATTCTGCTCCAATGAATTGAAGTAGGTGAGACGGAGTGAGATGGGATTTTTGATAGTTGATGAGAAAACCCATGGATTGAAGTAGAGAAATTGTTCAACTGAGAGAAGTGAGAGCTCCTTGTTGAGATTGACTTCTGATGAGCCAGTCGCTTAGATATGGAAAGACATGGACACTTTGTTTGTGCAAGTGTCCTGCTATTACTGCCAGACATTTTGTGAAGACTCTGGGAGCAGAGGCTACTCCGAATGGCAGAACTCTGTATTGGAAATGTTGATGGCCCACCATGAAGCGCAGATACTTGCGATGAGGAGGGAATATTGGAATGTGAGCGTAAGCGTTTTGTAGATCCAGAGAACAAAGCCAATCTCCTGTTTGAAGAAGTGGAAGCATGCTGCCTAGGGAAACCATCCTGAACTTTTCTTTCTTTAGAAATTTGTTGAGATTTCTGAGGTCTAGGATGGGACGTAGGCCCCCTGAGGAAGTAACGGGAGTAGAATCCTCTGCCCTGCTGAGTCTGGGGCACTAGCTGTACAGCCCTGGCTCTCAGAAGGATGGATAATTCTGCTTGTAGATGAATTAGTTGAGATTATTGCTGTGGAAAGAAACTTGGTGGGGATTCTGGTGGAATTGAGAGGAAATTGAGTTTGTAACCTCGAGAGACTATGGATAGTACTTATTGATCTGATGTTATTCTTTGCCAATGTGTGTGAAAATAGGATACTCTTCCTCCTACTGGCAGGTCTGGTCGAGGATTCAGGAGATGGATTTGTTCTCTGATCTGGATTTCAAAAACCCGCAGCTGGGCCTGTCTGAGGAGGAGGTTGCGGGCGAGTTGTCCTTGGCTGCCTGGCCTGGGAGCGCTGTTGCGGCCTAGTTGGCCTACTCCTAGAGGCTTGGGGATAGTATCGTCTTTGCCTGTAGTATGGGCGTCTGGTTTCTCTCCTAGGTGGTCGACGAGGAGGCTGTGCAGAGGGTTCTTGTGGAACCTGTGACAACTGACGTAAGGTTTCTATATGTTCCTTAAGCTGTTGTACGGCCTCTTGGACTTTTTCACCAAACAAGTTATCCCCCACACACTGCAAGTCAACCAGTTTATCCTGGACCTCAGGCCTGAGGTCCGAGGCCTTAAGCCATGCCCATCTACGAGCGGTAATTCCAAACTGTCAAAACTGTCGTAGGCCGCCCTCACCTCATGTTCTCCAGCCTCTAGGCCTTTATGGACTATGGCTTGTGCTGCCTCCTGAAATTGTGTAGGCAAGGAAGTGACAAATTCTTCCATCTGCTTTCAGAGATTCCTCTGATATTGTGTCATATACAGTTGGTAAGAAGAGATTCTGGCATTAAGGATGGCACCCTGATACACCTTTCTACCAAGGGAATCGAGAAACCTGTGATCTTTACCAGGTGGGGTTGAGGAGTGTGGGCGAAATCGCTTTGATTTTTTCTGGGCAGATTCAACTATCACAGATTGATGTGGTAGCTGTGGTTTTTGGTAACCTGGAGCTGCCTGTACCAAATATGTAGTGTCTACACGCTTGTTTACTGCTGAGACAGAACATGGGTGCTCCCAGATCCGGTGTTGGAGATCCAAGAGTACTTCATGAATTGGAATAGCCAATACTTGTTTTGGTGGGTCAACAAACTGCAGAACTTCTAAAGTTTGTTGCCTTGTATCTTGTTCTGCAGTCAGCTTAAAAGGAATGGCGTCTGCCATGTCCTGTATAAAGGTAGAAAAAGACAAATCTTCTGGTGGGGACTTTTTTCTTTGGTCTGGAAGTGAAGGCTCAGACATGAAGTCCTCAGAAGATGTGTCAGTCTGCTGATCATCCCAAGAGTCATCTGGATCATCTCTATATGGAGATCTTGGGGAAGACCTGGGTGGGTGATGAAGGCCTGAGGGTCCTGGCTGTGGATCAACGGAGGGGATTAATGGAGATGTGTCCTCCACTGTTTTTGGTGGAAGTTTGTCGATGACATTTTGATATCTCTGTAAGAGTCATTGAAAAAATGCCAGATCATGGGGTTCAGGATCTTCAGAGGGTGGTTGCATCGATGGAATAGTGGTTGCTATCGATGAAACCGTTGTTGGAAGTGCTGGCAATGGTGTCGAAGACGCCGATGGCATCGACATCGAGATCGACCTGGAAGAGGTCGATGGTATCTGTGCGTAAATCGATGTCGATGCCGTGATGAACCTTGGTGCAGTCATCGATTCCATAGTCATCCTCGGTGTCAACATCAACACCGGCATTGGTGGTACCACCAGCATCGGTAAATCTACCGGCATCGATGCAGTGTGCATCGACATCGGTGAATATGCCGGGGTTTGTTGATTTTTCCTTTAAAGCCAGTAAAACAGCTTGTCTGATGATATCAGACAATTCCGGCATTACAACTGATGGAACCAGAGCAGTTGTAAGCGGTGGCGGAGGCTGAGGTGTCAGATCCTGCACAGAGCCCTGTGGAGGATCAGGCATTGATGGTTGTGGAGGAAGAGGCCCAGGTGCTGAAGGGACCGATGTTTCTTGGTTCTGTGGCCGCTTTGCCATCAATTCCTCCTGGGGAATGGATCTGGACATCAATGGACGTCGATGTCGATGCCGATGTTTCGTTTTATGTTGATCGGCAGACTTCGTCGATGCCGTGGATGACGGTGGGGATGAATGATCTCCCGATCCTTCAGGGCGAGGTTTTTTAAGTAAGACGCATTTTGAAGCTCAGGCTGGAGATGACTTCGATGACGTCGATGGCGATGGAATAAGTTGTAGGTGGAACAAATGTTCCATTTTTTCTTGCCTAGCCTTCCTTCCCTACGCCGTCATCTCTGCGCATTTTGGACAATTATTCACAACATGTTTCTCACCTAGACACATCACACATTCTAGGTGTGGGTCGGTGATAGGCATTTTTTGAAGCCCATAGCCATTTTTGGTCAACAGCCGTCGATGAAAGAATGGGAATTCATGAGAAAAAAATATTTTACTCAAAGAGTAAAATATGAGTCAGAGGTACTCACCACCCAGTGGAAAACTCCGAGAGACTCCAATGAGAGAGAATATTATGTGAAAAAATGTGACTTTTTAGTCAGAAATTGTTGTGAGAGACTTGCAATGGCTCCTGCTCCGCGATGCCTACAGCAGCATGGAAAAACAAAGACTGAAGAGAGACACCTGTGGCAGAGAATATCATGGCATGCTGGGCATGCTCAGTGGCCTCACAGGGCCAGTCAAAAGTTTCTAGAAACTTTGACAGACGTTTTCCCGCACTAGGGCTCCGTCAGTGACGTCACCCATATGTGAGGACTAGCATCCTGCTTGTCCTGGGATAATATCTTTAACTGGTCCTCAGACCCCTTCCAAATGATGAAAATGTTGTCTATGTAACGACTCCACATGAAGATGTCCTGCCACCAATCTGATATGTAAATATGTTCTCTTTCAAATTTTGCCATGTATAAATTGGCAGTGGTCGGTGCCAACGGGGAACCAATGGGGATTCCATGGGTCTACAAGTATAAAACTGATTCAAACAAAAAATAATTCTTAGTAAGAATTAATTCTGCTAATTGCATAATAAATGATATAGGTATCCTCTGTGTGCCATAATTATCAATGATTGTTGTATGTATGACTTCCAATGCTTGGTCTTGGGGAATGTTCATGTATAGTGCTGACACGTCCATAGATATGAACCAATATTGAACCTGTGGTTCTAGAATAACTTGTTGTATTTGTTGAAGAAAATGAATAGTATCTTTTGTATAGGATGGCATCTCCTGTACGTATGGTTGGAGAATACGATCTAAAAGTATCGCTGGAGGTTCAAGCACTGCCCCATTTAAGGATACTATTGGTCTTATAGGAGGTTTCAAAATATCCTTGTGAATTTTAGGAATGGCATATATTATTGGGATTCTGGGATGGACCAATGTAAGAAAATTACGTTCCTTATCTGTCAAGCTCATCGTAGACTTCACCAAGGATATAATTTGTTTTCTCAAACCCTCTGTGGGATCATCGGTCAATACTATCACTTAAATGAGAGAGCATTGATCTGTCATAATCAATTTTATTCTGTAAAACGATGGCACTGCCTTTGTCGGTGGGTTTTATTATTAAATCTGTAGATTGTGCCAATGATTTTAATGTCGTTCTTAATGGCTGTGACAGATTATATCTCCATTTAGGATTAGTTTCTTCATATTGACTGAGATCTCATAAAACCATTTGTTAGAATGTTTTTACAATAGGATCCATCAGGCCAGGTGGATTCCATTTAGATGGATTTTGAACTAAAGATGTGTCATTAATGGATGGTGCTGATGTTTTTGAAAAGAACAATTTCAAATTCAATTTGGGGTAGATTTTCAAAAAACGCGAATAGGCGTACTTTTGCTGGCGCATCAGGCGCAAGCAAAAGTACGCTGGATTTTAGTAGATACGCGCGGAGCCGCGCGTATCCACTAAAATCCTGGATCGGCGCGCGCAAAGCTATGAATTCTGTATAGCCGGCGCGCGCCGAGCCGTGCAGCCTACCCCCGTTCCCTCCAAGGCCGCTCCGAAATCGGAGCGGCCTTGGAGGGAATCCTCTAACACCCTCCCCTCACCTTCCCCTCCCTTCCTCTACCTAACCCACCCGCCCGGCCCTGTCTACACCCCCCCCTTACCTTTCTCTGGGGATTTACGCCTCCCGGAGGGAGAAGTAAATTCCCGCGCGCCAGCGGGCCTGTTGCGCGCCGGGACGCGACCTGGGGGCGGGTACTGAGGGCGCGGCCATGCCCCCGGACCGCCCCGGGCCATAGCCACGCCCCCATACCCGCCCCCAAAACGCTGCCGACACGCCCCCTAAACGCCGCGACAACCGGGCCCGACCCCCGACACGCCCCCGACACGCCCCCCTCGGAGAACCCTGGGACTTACGCGAGTCCCGGGGCTCTGCGCGCGCCGGTAGGCCTATGTAAAATAGGCTCACTGGCGCGCAGGGCCCTGCTCGCCTAAATCCGCCCGGTTTTGGGCGGATTTAGGCGAGCAGGGCTCTGAAAATCCGCCCCATTACGAATAAAACATTGTGAGGATATTCTCACTTCAAACGGAGAATGAATAGTTGTAGGTATGAAAGATAATCCGTGGTTCAAAATTTCAATTTGATCTATAGTTAGATCAACCGATGATAAATTTACCACGGCGGCTTTCTTTTGTGTTGCGTCCTGGTGTTGCGAGACGGGTACAATACTTCTGATTCATTCATCCGAGATTTCCCTCGATGGTACGTGGAGGTGGTTTTTGTATTTCGTTTGGGAAAAAAAGTAGTATCTCTTTGTCCTTTTTGACCAGAATCGATGCTCTCCATATCATTGGATCTGCTGGATGTATCATCGGAGGAAAAATTAAAACGTACCTTCTTTTGTTGACTTTAACGGCTCCTATTGTATCTCATTGTGTCCAATATGAACATTCTTTCACACAACTCAAAAGAACTATCATTGATCAAGTATCTATCAATTCACGTGGAGGTGACCGCACAAGTTTGTTAAATTTAAGGGAAGCCTATTGGATCTTTACATTGGGCACGCAATCCCCCGGGGGTTTAAATAAGGAACTAGCATGGAACACTTTCATTTAGTCCCATTATTACTATAAATGTTCTACCAGCATTCGTTCAATGATGGTCATCTATCATTCACATATTAGGTTAGAGTCAATGTGATTAAATATAGAATATTTTTGTAGAGACGTCCCGTTAACAGTGCGTGATAACGTTTTTAATGTATATCAGGATTGGTTCAATCTCAAGTATCGGGTATGGTTAAAAGTGTCATTTAAATTAAAATGGCGACCATATTGATGGCAGGTTAAGAGAAGAGGAAACGCCGAACAATACCAATTATTGAACTACACGTCTTGTCCCCTGATGAAGAATCAAGCATTTGAAACAAGGCCCTGTTGGGACATTTAAATGGACGGAACATCGATTTGGACTAGAGTCATGAAAATATATCCAGATACGTTCAAAGAGGAAATTACTAGGGATGTGAATCATTTTTGAACGATTAAAATTATCGTCAGATAATTTTAAAATCGTCCAAAATCGTTAGAGTGCACGATACAATACAAATGCCCCCGATTTATTGTCAGGGGCATTTGTATTGTATCGTTAAATAGGGTGCGAGAAAACCGGCACACCAAAAAAACCCTAAAACCCACCCCGAACCTTTAAATCAAATCCCCCACCCTCCCAAACCCCCCCAAAATGTTTTAAATTACCTGGGGTCCAGTGGGGGGGTCCCGACGCGATCTCCCTCTCTCTCTGGCCACGGCTGCGTTGAGAAATGGCGCTGGTAGCCCTTTGCCCTTATCATGTGACAGGGCAAAGGTAGCGCCGGTGCCATTTTGGTTCCTGGCTCCCGAATTATGTGCTATTTGTGTATTTGGACACAAATAGCACATAATTCTAATTAAAAGTTTGTAGTAATTTATTAATTATCAATTGATATTCTATGAGCATTTGTAAAATTAATTGGTAATATAACCAGAGTTATATGCTGTATCTCAAAACAACATATTTTTTAACTTGTGGGTATGAATGTGTGAGTGTGCTTGCTTAGTTTTATTGTTTATATAGGTATAACTGTGTGATATCTTTAAATAAATTTTGTATGTCTTATATATTACTGTTTGGCTCTCTCTATTGTGTGTAATTTTATGACAAGTGGACAGAGAGTTGTAGTTATTTACCCTTTGTGTAAATTTATCCTTAACATACGCGCATATCTAGGTACAGGTGCAAATACAGGCAATGCATTGAAAATATATTTTATTTGTGTATGTCAATTTTAAAACATGGGCATGTAAATGAAATTAACCAATTTTTCCAATTACTCCAACAGTTTGTCCAGTCCTTCTCCAGGCCATTGACACCTTCCTGTTTCTTCAGCCTGAACTCCCCCCCAGGACACCCAGATGTTCATTCCGGTCCATACTACACAAGAAACAAATTTAATATCACTTACACCAGACAATTAGCGGGTGTGAAAATGTGCGAATATGTTGGCAAATGTACATGCATGTCTTTTAAAATAGCATCTCATGCGGATAAGTGTTGGCCCCGCTGTGGAACGATGCTGGAAGCCTTTTCTTGCTTGCACAAATGTGCGCATGAAAATGAAAATACACACGTGTTTATGACTTTTATAAAATATGGAATCAATACACAAATAGAGGCTACTTATGCACATATATAATCATTTTTACACGCGTAAGGTTTTGAAAATTCACCCTGTCTCCTTTCCATTTCAAGGAACTTCAGGTTTCATTTTGTCAGCCCTCTGCCTGCAGTTGAAAACTCTTGCATAAAGGGAGGAGGAGAAAATTGGAAGATGTATTAGTTGACCACTGCAGAAATTCCGCATATAAAGGAAACAGTAAGGAGTGAAAAAGTAGGGGGAAATGGTCACTAAGGGCCAGATTCATTAAGGCTTTTCTCCCATTTTGTGTCTATTGAAAAAACCCTTAGTGAATCATACTAATATTACTACTATAAGGCAATTGGAGAATGCTATTAACTGAAATGGAAATAGACAAATAACTAGGCTAAAACCTCTCTGTGGAACTGCCATGTCCTCAGGCACAAAGTAAGAGAGTCATGCAATAAAATTAGTTAAAAGAAAACTAGCAAAATATGACACATTTATAAGGCTAGTATTGTTTAACAATGTAAGCTTTCAGGACCATCATGATCCTTTCTGCTAGCAATATGGAGGAGTTGCCTGAGGAAGGGATTTTAGTAGTCTTGAAAGCTTATGTGTATAAACATTTATTAGCCTTATAAATGACTACTTTGTTGGTGTTTTAAAACTAAATTTATTGTTGGTGGGCTAACATGGTACTCTCTTCCAATAAGCATTCAATGCAAAATAATGACCATCTTTTCTGTTTTTCAGTACTTATTACTTGGGGCTCCTGACTTTACATTGTCATGGATACATACAGATTCAATTAATTTACAATTTCATCTGTAGTTATTTTTATACAGAAAAAAAAAACTGAAAAATTGATCATGAGTGCATCTAAAGAAAGCCTTCCTGCAAGATAAAGACAAAAATTTCTAAAATAAGAAATGAAATGAGAAAGCAAAACTTCATCTTTTAGTTTAGAGAAGTATGGTATATGCTTTGGTTGTTAGGCATAAAAATGTTCACTCTAAGAGCCTAAGAGGCAATACACATGCAGAGACTCAGGAATGCTTTCCAACATAGATTTCTAGAAACAGCATGTATGAGTTTCTGGTGTGGCATTGAGGGGATTAGTGGGGGACAGGGGTATTTGGGTATGAATGGAAGGTATGGGTGGGGTTTGTGAATGGGGTGTTTGTGGTGGATGAGTTTCGGCAGTGGAGGGGTGTATGGAAGATTGGGGGGTGTATGTAGGAGGTACAGGGCTAAGTGTAGTGTGTGTGGAGAGTATGTAAAGGGATGGATGTGTGAGGAGTACATGTGTTTCTGGGTGGGTGGGGTTATATGGGTGGAAGGTGTTTGTGGAGGGCTTGTGTGTATATGGGAGTTGTGGGTGTGGTTTTTGAGGGGTATGGTTGTGTGTTTCTAGGTAGTGAATGTTCTTGTGAGGGGGAATGTATTAGAGTGTTTGTGGGTAAGGGTTGTATGTGTTGAAGTGGTGGACCCTTGCGGAGCTCCACAGCCAGCAAATGCAACAGTATGTGTGTGGTGGTTGTGTGTGTGTGTAGGGATTGTGTGCATGGAGATGTCTGGGGAGAATGGGCATTTGGAATGGGGCATTCTTCAACATTCTAGCAGTTCAAGGAGATTCTAATTGTCACCCATAGAAAACAATGGTGATTTGTTTCTTTGGAGGGTTGGTTCTCTGAAAATACTGATCTGATGTTTCTAGTTTTGGAATTTCTCAAAGATACCCACATTTTCCTCCTGCATGGAAAATTTCCATTCCCTTTTTGTAATTGTTATTGTGCATTCAGACAGATGGACAGACTGACATTGATTCCTTTTACATAATTCTTCCTAACATAAAAAGAAACAATGTGAAAAAATACATACTTTTGTGAGAAAATACAGATGTTAAAGCATAAAGTATAAATCCCATAAAGTGAGGTGGACTGACTTATTTTGTTTGCATCACTAAAACCTGATGGCAGCCTTCTGATCAGGAGACAATTGTCAGATGAAATAAAACAAAAATAAAATAATTTAAAATAGAAATTAAACAAAAATAATGTATATAAGATAAGTGATATAACAAGCATTTGTTGTTTATGTTGGAGAGCGCTAGGGAGTGGTCCCAATTTAGGAGAGAGAGTGTACCCTTGGGCCATGGCATGGCCCCAGAGGAGGACTCCGGAGAAGATCCGAGGCAGGTGAGATGTATGCAAGCACAGACAGACAGGCTGAAGACTTGGGGCCCTGACCTCTGCTGAACCCGAACACACCAGAAGATACCCAGCAACAGTCCTTCGACCACTTGATAGCCCTTTCAGACCCACCACCTAGGAACGGCAGATGCGACAGGATGGACAAAAGTCAAGGACAGGCGATGACTCTGGAACAAGGATGAGACAAAGGCACTTGGAGACCTGGACGAGACATAGGCTCTTGGAGACTTGGACGAGATGAGGCACTTGGAGATTTAGGCAGGCACTGCCCCTCAGGGCACCCTACTCAGCTCCCCATGGGCTGGTCGCGGACAGGGACAGGGCAGAAACATTTGTTCTACATAAGTTACTATTCCCCTTTAAGGGAGATACTGCAGTGACCAAGACATTCCTCTTTACAAAAAAAAATGTTTTTAATCTAAAATGCTTTGATACGAAATGAAGATGGGAAAAGCAATTTTTTTTAGAAAGCATCTAAGTGATGCAATATAGCATTTATCAATATAGCACTTCAGTGGATTGAGCTGCTACTTAGCGTCTTGGTTTAGTTATATACAGCAGCCCACCTTTTTGCCATCAAGATTCCATAAGTTGAAAAATCTGAACATTTATTAGGGTTTGTGTTTTTTGCTTAAATGCTATAAAGAAACTCAAAAGGCTCACTACTCAAGGCTCCCATGCTAGGTTTAATGACTGGAGGTTCAAAAAACCCTTGTCGCAGAGAGATGTAACTACTGAGTAAAAGATGTAAGAGGATTTGCCTCAGAATTCTGCTGCTTTACCATGGTTCTGTTCATAGTATAATGGTTACACATTCACTGAGAATTGTTCTTCTGAAACAATGGAAGTCACAGGAGGTAGTCTTTGGATTGGAACTTGAATCCTAGGTTGTCATGAACTTCTGTAGCACACACTATTACCAGTGATTTTATTCTGTGTGTTTGTTGTTTGCGTGACTTTTCATTTTGTTTTCATGTTGTTGATATTATAACATTTTATTGTGTACACTGCTTTGGGCAGCCTAATTTGGCTGGGGAGATGGTTTATAAATCAGATGAAACAAATAAATAAGTAAATGAAGCAATTAAGTCCATCTATAGGGCAGAGACTTCATTTCATATAGTTATAAAATTCCTTTTTCTCTCCTTTCTCACTCCCCATTCGCTTGTTCCTTCAATGCACTTGTCTAAAGACAGATTAACTAATGTTAGACATTCTTTCCTTCTCTTACCTCCTCCCACAGGGTGGAATATCTAAGGGCTGGTACATCTGACAGGCCCTTAAATATTCATTTATTCATTGCACTTTAGCCAGGATTGGTCGCTTCACGGATAGCTGACAGATCCTCATTCAGAGCTCAATACTGAACAGGATTTAGTCCCTTCATTGACAGAGTGACCTCTGGATGGTCGGGTAATAGTCCTTTATTTGATCTAAAAGATTAGATTGGAGTAAAGCGGTAAGATATAGTTCAAATAAAAAACTTATGTCCAGCTATCTGGAATCTGAAGAGATAACTAGGACTGATGCTGGTAGTAAAAGTATTAGTGAAGTTATTTCTGAATAACTGAAGAATTGCCGGAGGTAGTTGTGCTAGGAGGGACAAAGATGGACAGGTGTCTTCAGTAAGCTGACGAAGCAAGCTCAAGGTTCTTCTGAGACCAGACAGCAACCAGCGATAGCGCCTCCAAACCATCACCGACTGCTCTACACTCGAGACATGTTGAAGCGTAAGGATCGCTGAGAGATGGTGCTGGTCCTGGGAGCGAGAGGAAGTGTTATGTCTTTGCTGGACTTTGGACAGGCAGGCTCTCAAATTCGCCTTCACAAAGGACAGGCGTTCCCTCGGCAGGGTAGTAGAAGCCAGGGAGCATCCAAGAGAAATGCCAGTAAGACCTTTGCTCGGATGACGAGGCACAACGGCTGAGTCAAGCGTGACGCAACGCTGGAAAATAGCGAGGCAGGACTGAAGCATGGAAGCCGGTTGAAACTTGGAAATGCTGTGAGTGACAAGCGGAATTCATTGGCTGCTGTGCCGGGCGCCTCTAGCCCTGCCCTACCCTGCCCCCCTGGACCGCCCCTACGGCTAGCCCCAGGACTTACACACGTCCCGGGTGTTTACGCGCGTGGCTGGGCCCTTTGAAAACTGGCCCAGCACGGGTAAGGCCTAGCCATACGCGTAAACCCTGGGGTTTTACGCGTGTAAGTTTTTAAAATCCGGCCCTTAATTTTCAGTTGTTATGTATGTGAAAAGAACACATGTAATGAGCATCCAATAACTTGACTATTTTCCTCATTATCATATTAGACGTGCAACTTTTAAAACTACACATATAAACGACTGAAAAGAAAGGACAGCAGAATGGTTACCAGCAAGGCTATAGGGGGGAGGGCTGCAGTGATGTCAGTGTCAAACAATTGCTGCGCATTTTTGAAGAAGAGAAAATAGAGTAAATGCCTCTTGTCAAGTCTAGCTGAGTACTTTCAGACAGTGGCCTCACTGTATAACATTTATGCCAATTCTTAGCAAGGTGACCACTACTACTGAAGTATGAAAGAAAGAAAGAAAAAGAAAAATTCATACTGGCTGTGTATCAACCAGGATAAAAAGGTGCTCACTCTTAGCTGTAGCACTAGGGCTAATGAGAGTGGTATTAATAGTGCAGACCCTTCAGGTGAAGACAACATTCCTGGAAAAAGCTATAGGTCATGGTGATCCTGTTAATGAACCCACTGTAGCAGAAGACAGATCACAGAAGCTAGGGGAAAAAAAATCTAATAGAACGAGATATAGTTACATGGGTCTCTAAAGATAAAAAGTGGATAATGTATTGTTACTTTTATGCCAGAAACCCTATATTTAAATCTGGAAGGTTTAAATATAGCTCACCAAAACCTGGAAAAAAATAAGAGGTAAATTATCAAATAAAAAGTTGCAAAAAGCAACTGATGCAAATCTGAGATCTCTGCTTGGAAAAGTCAACACAAAAAAGTGATGACACCTGAACATAATTAAGAGCTGATGCAGAAAGAAAAACAGAGAGCAAAAGAGACATTTGGAGAGAAGCAGCAGAAGAGAGGTTACAGTTCAGCCAACAAGCAGCAGAAGAAAGGTGCAGGAACAGCCAGGAAATTCCAGAAAAGAGGTACCAGAACAACCAGAGCAATTGGAGGAGGAAATGGGTGCGATATGGGTGAATGAGAATGGTGCAACCCTCGAGGATGAAACAATGTAAGACAGTCAGGAAGCAGAGTGAAGAGGAATGGTAGAATAGAGAATAAGAAGTGAAGGAGCTGGTGGTTGAGCTCCTGGCCTATGTGGAAATGGATATGTACAGAATGCTGGGGCCCAGGACACCAAGGGCTAAGATAAATCTGACACCAAGAGTAATAAGCATGATAAGTAAGATTTATAAGGCCATAATCTGCATAAAGGGACCATCTGTTGATATTGCAGAAATAAACCAAATGCAATATTGTGCAGTGATAATTATTGCTCCTAGAGTCCTACCAACAAGAACACAAAGCCATAAGAAAAGGAGAAAAATTATAACTCCACTTTGCAAAAATTTATAGAGGGACGAATAAAAGCATTAAGTCCATAGTTGTTACTGGTAGACAAGTACCTCAGAGGTATGAGTATGCCAAAAATAATGAGAAAAATTCAAAACCTCAAGCTGAAACATTCTACACTAACAGAAGAAGATCTTATATTCATATACTCCAATTAAAAATATGTTAATGAACCTGTTCTCCAGAAATTTGTCAATACCTTTTCTAAACTCAGCTATACTATTAGGCTTGACCAAATCCTCTGGCAGCAAATTACATACCTTAATTGTGTATTTTGAAAAAAGACTTTCTTAAGTTTGTTTTAAATTTGCTACTAGTTAGTTTCCTAGTCCTGATGTAATCCATGGTTAGTAACCCCTTTTGGTATAATCAAATCACTCCCCAGGTGGAAGACAAAGGGAGTCCAACTTTCAAAACTATCTGGGATATGCATTTGAATGCGGACATGTGAAGATTAATGCTAGTATTTCATAAACTGCGCAGCAGGAGGATTTCATTCCCTTAGGGATCTGAGGGAGGTCTAGGAAGAAGCCAGCCTCCCCAGTTGGGCCTAGAGACAGTAAAACATTTATAGCCTGTTTTCTTGTTTCAGCTATTCATGATCTCTGCTATAAGGATGCAACAGCAGTTGTGCCACAGTGTGCTATAAAGGAAAGTAATGCCTGGAGTTTCTGCCAAATAGACTAAGATTGGGGTAAAACCTGGACTTTAGATATATACATACATTGTCCTAATCAGCCAGTCCTGGACAATCTCAAGAATGTAGTTTTATATGTTAAATTATTTAAACAGTATAAGAGGAATTCACAAGTGGTTATGCTTACCATTTTTGCTAACAGTTTAAAGTGAAAAAATTGTTTGCTGTCAACTGTAACATTGACAGGAAAGGAAATAAAAATCTTAACGCTCTGTTTTGATGGTACAGTACATGTCAATCTTCTTTTTGCCATGGATGATGGAGATAGTCATGTAAAGTAACTCCACATGCTTACATGCAGATGAGGACTTATCTGATAGGAGGGTGCTATTGGTCTCCAGGTAATAGTCTTGGTCTAGTGATTATTGGATGTCTATTATTTCCTTGTCTTGATGGCGATTTACAAGAGTAAAGATGGTAAATGATGTGAGGGTAGGGGTGTGGTCGCTTTCTCTAGAGAGATGTGAGCCCTTGGGCCACAGCACGGCTCAGGGAGGAGCCCCAAGACACACACCATGGGAGGTGAGAGTGTCTAAGCACGGACTGAAGTTGGAACAAGGCTGGACCAGGATCGAGACGTGGAACATCTGAGAAACTGGAACAAGGGAAACTCAGACCTCCACTGGACCTGCATGCACAGGTGAGACCCAGTAACGCAATGCTGGTCTCAAGAGTAGCCCTCTGGCCACTCGGTAGCCCTTCCAAATCCACCGCTTGGGAACAACTAGTGCGTGAGGCCAGACGGAGGCTGAGGGCAGGAACATGATGAGACGTGGAACTGAGGAACTTGGAAGACTCAGACGAGGACTTGGAAGACTCAGACAAAGACTCGAGGAACTTGGAAGACGCAGACAAAGATTCGAGGAACTTGGAAGACTCAGACGAGGATTCAGGATTCAGGCACTAGTACAGGGTAAGTACTGCACCGCAGCGCGCCCTACACAGCCGCCCTTGGCAGGTCACAGACCATGCCGGAAGTGAAGCAGACTCCAGATGAGAAGATGAAGACTAGGAACTGGAAATGATGAAGATTCAGGAGAGGACTGCACCGAGGCATGCCCTACACAGCTGCCCGTGGCTGGTTGCAGACCACGTTGAAGCGGAGCAGGTTCTGGCTTGAGTCTAGGGCATGGACTGAAGCAGGAACAAGGAACTCCGAAGACCGGGAACAGGATTCAAGGATTCAAGACTCAGGATTCAAGACTCAGGATTCAGGAACAGACCTCGGCATTAAAAGTAAGGGCCTTCTGGAGACTTGTGCTGCAGATGTGAAGACAGGCCTTGTGCCACGAAGCGCCCTTCACAGCCCCACATGGGGTGGTCACGGACCATGATAGTGGCACGCCAGGAATAGCGTGTCAAAAACGCGCGTTCAACCCCCCCGAGACTAATAGCGCTCTCAACATGCAAATGCATGTTGATGGCCCTTTTAGTCATTCCCGCGCGATACAGTAAGTAAAATGTGCAGCCAAGCCACACATTTTACTTTAAGAAATTAGCGCCTACCCAAAGGTAGGCGTTAATTTCTGCCGGCGCCAGGGAAGTGCACAGAAAAGCAGTAAAAACTGATTTTCTGTGCACCCTCAGACTTAATATCATGGCGATATTAAGTCGGAGGCCCCAAAAGTTAAAAAAAGTTAAAAAAAAAAGTTTTTTAATGGGCCCGAGGCTCACGGGTTTTCAACTGGATGCTCAATTTTGCCGGCATCCGGTTTCCAAACCCGTGGCTGTCAGCGGGTTTGAGAACCGATGCCGACAAAATTGAGCGTCGGCTGTCAAACTCTCTGACAGCCGCCTCTTCTGTCAAAAAAGAGGCGCTAGGGACGCACTAGTGTCCCTAGCTCCTCTTTTTACAGCGGGCCCTAATTTAAATAAATTAAGTTACTGAATCGCGCACACAGGAAAGTGGCCTGTGTGCGTGTCCGCTCTCCCGCGTGGTTTACTGTATCGGCCCGTAAGAGAGCTGGGATTGGTTGTTCCTTGCTTTATAATGCAGCCATGTTGCAATTCAAGATGTGGCTATAGTCAGTTTACGACAGACACAGACACAGAACAGTAAAGATGTCTGTTTTTCCCTCCCTGGTGAGGCTTCCCTGCCTCATCAGGCTTTTACTTTTTGAAGGGGATCCACTCTGTGCTCACCCTGCTAGAGAGTCCCTTGGTGTTTAGTTGCAGTGAGATCTTTTTTGCTGGAATACCCGTGGGACTCCCACTCCAGGAAAGAAGACCAGTGAGCCCATTCACCTCAAGAATGGGCAAGCACCTGTGACAGCAGAACACAAGCCTTGGAAGGTTTTTGATTAAGGAAGTAATATCTCTTTTGTTGTGAGGAGGTTTATTAGACACTCCTCTTCAATGGGAGCCAGGCTAGAATAGCAGGTTCCTGAATCTAAACATTTTTCTATCTGAGGAGTCACCATTCAGAAAAACTAAAGGGGTCAAGTAAGATCATGGAGACCCCATCCAGATCTCTACCTATATTGGACCAAGACACAGGGCTGGGTACTCGGTGAGAATCTGGAGCCTCAGGTAGGACTGTTTTGTCATGTTAAAAAGGGGACCTCTGTCATAGGAATTCTGGTAGGTAGCTAGGAGAGCTTTCATGCACACTTTACAGCACCATGGGAAGCTCTATCAACTTGCTGAAGTAAAAGACACCTACCCAAGATGAGATACACTAACTGTACTAAAATCAACTGTAACTGGACACTTATATAAAGATTTATTTATTTATTTCACATTTTTCTATACCGAGCTTCATGGTTGAATACCATATCAGATCGGTTTACATCGAACAGGGAATAGAGAAATAGATGAACTTTAAGTTGACTTTTAACAATCAGTAAAATTATTATTTAACACCCAGTGCCTGGTCTTGTCTGTTTGTCACAGCATCTCCCTCCATGGGATGCCACAACTATCAAAACACAAACACCACTGTCTGGCCATAGATGAGAGTCTCCCCCCATAAAAAGAATTCAGCTCTGGAAGAAAGAGTTATGTCAAGGGAGAAATGCTGGCCAGAGCAGCCCTGAAGTTATAATAAATTATTTTGTGTGCCTTGGGACATTAAACACTCCACAAAGGGTTACAAAGAACATAAAGAAGGAAAAAGTAAATCTCTCAAAAAGCTCAATAATACATGCCCAAAAGAGAGATTCTCAGAATCTATAAAATATAAAACTAATTCTACATCTACTAATGCATATCAGAACGCATTTATTTATACATAATTTGTACAAAAACTGATGAATTTTACAAGCCTGGTGGCGCGCCAAAATCAGGCGATACGCACACAAGTCGGGCTGGCACATGCCAAGCAGATTTTAAAAGCCGCTCAAGGACACGCGTATCTTCTGACGTGCGTACAAGGAAAAAGTTTGCAAAAAAGGGGTGGGGAGTAAGCTTGGACAGGGTAGGGCATAGGCATGTTGGGGGAAGATCAAGAGACATGAGTAAATCCTTATGTGCACAGGCACGTGCCAGGATCCCCTGCTGAGTAACTTTACTACTGCTATGGATGGCATGTAAGTAATAAAATTTAAAAAAATCTAGGCTAGTCAGTAGGGTTTTAAGGATTAGGGCTAACTAGGGAAAGGGAGGCTATTAAATTAGGGGAGTTTGCCAGTTTTATCCCTAAATTAGGCAAACGGGGAACGAACTGGGAAAATGGAAAATAGCATCAGGGCGCATCCCTTATTCAATTCCCCCACTTACATGGAAGAAGCAGCATTCGCACGCACATACCATGAGTCCATTTAAAATTGTGCATGTGTACGTGCATCCAGGTTATTTTATAACATGTGCGCCTATACGCACGTCTCTGGACGTAAGCTGGCAAATGTGCGCCTGCGTGCCTGTTTAAAAGTTTCCATTAAAGTGTCTCAAATGTAATATCAATTAAATCTTACAAACCTTTTTAAAAAATACAACATAATATTCTTCATATATAAACAGCTGTCACATTTTTATAGATACACAAAAATAACATAATCAATTACTTTATATACCTCAACTCACCTCTGATGCTCATATATACAACACTCACTCATATACACAACAATCACAAATAATTCCTATAATTCCACAGTTGAAACAGTCCTAATATACTACAAAATAAGTCTTCTATATCTTCTTCTTGACTACATCATGTGGTTATTGTATGTATGAGTGAGTGCTGTACCAATGTATGAATGTCAGAGTGAGTTGAGGGTATATAAAGTAATTGAATATGTTATTTTTCTGTTTTTATAAAAAATCTGACAACTGTTTTTAAATGAAGAATATTATGTTATAGATTTTATTTTATTTTTTTAAGTTTGTATGATTTAATTGAAATTACATTTGAGATTTTTTGAACAAAATGTGTATATATAAATGCATCATATTTGAATTGTGTTTCTGATATGTGCTAGTAGATGTAGAATTAGTTTTGTATTTTATTGATTATGAGAATCTCTCTTTAGGGAATGTATTATTACCCTTTGTTACTAAGTAGTTTTGGTAAAATCCAGTCACTCCCAAGGTAGAGAAACATTCGGTGAGTCAGACTGTTTTGTCAAGAGCTGGGGAGGAAAGAAGTTGCAGCTGGTGGGTGTTTGTGAAATGGCAGTTGTTTTCATCAACTCAGCTCTCTGGTAAAGCTTCCAACGACTCCCAGAGGAGATTATGCTCAACGTTATGTGAACGTCCAGGTGGAGGGACCTGTGCTGAAGAATACATTCTATGTGAGTACTAACAAGGGAGACCGAATGGAGTTAATGCTGGGAATTGATTTTTGGACATTTCTGTAATACCTGGAAGGCTGTGTAAATTGGTTATGAGACAACAATCATTATTGGGATAGTCAAACATATCAGCTGGGGCAAACAGGGGATTAACATCTGTTCTGAGGAAGTAACATGAATTACTTTTGTCAGCATTGTAACATCTTGCCATATTGTCAAATAAATTCATAAAGTTGGAAACAATGTATTTGGTTTGGACAATGGCTTTAAGAACAGCACCCATACATTGAGCAAATTAGCCTTGTGAACCTCTATTTTTTTTATTTATTTGCTTTTTCAAAGGTACTCACAAAGCAAATGTTATGCAAAACCAGTTTAAATGTCATAGACAAATGACAAAAAGAAGTTTTGCATAACAATGTCAGGAAAAGAAATATAACTATAATAGGCTCAAAACAAATCTCAATAAGCCACAATAAGGGAGGTGAAATTTAATACAGAGAAGAAAGGAAATCAGAATAAAGAAATTGGCTTAACCTGACCGAGCTACCACAAAAATATATATCTGAAAAAGACTAACTGGAAGTTAGTTACGCTGTCTCCTAGCATCAAGAAAAGCTCTTAGTTGCTCAGAGGCAAAAATATATAACGATTCTATTTAGCTTGACAATACAATTACAAGGATATCATAATAAGAAGGGGCCACCTAATTCAATAGCTTCCTGTCTCAAAACTAAGAAACCCCTTCTCCTTTCTTGTGTTATCTTAGAAACTTCAGAATTACTCGCACTAATTGACCATGAAAAGGGAATTCAGATGACCAAAGTAGGCTCTCATTACTCTACTAATTAATTTTATTTATTTATTTAAACAATTTTTATATACTGTTTTGTTTTGTTTTTACTAGAAAGTAGTCAAAATGGTTTACAAAGTTGGACATACATAGTAAAAACAAACTAAAATACTGAATACAGACAAAAGTATGTGTATTAAAAAAGGAAAAAATTAAAAGGTTTAAATTAAATTAAAATTATAAGAACAGGTAACATAGTTAAAATAGGAGGGAATAGTAGTTGGATTCCAACTGGATTGTCAAGAGCAGGCATCTATTAGATATAATAAAGATATTAAGGGTGGTCTCTGGCCAGGTGAGCTGGTCAGGAAAAGTGGTTGGAGCTGAATTGTTGTTTCTTACTGGGAAAAGCTTTTTCGAAAAGATAAGTTTTCAAGTTCTTCTTGAATTCTTTCTTAATGGAGAAGTTTCTAAGATTGTCTGGGACTGAGTTCCAGAGTAAAGGTCCTGCTACCTGCATTGGATTCACCCGAGGAACCTGGTGAAAGCATCCATTCCCTCATCTCTTCAACAAAGATGATACAAACTCAGCTCCGCCAGCGCAGCTTGGTGAGCCCCCTCTGCTGGTGTCATGTCAATGACTCACTAGGTTGTTAAGCTGGCAACTCACTAAGGTGTCCAGTCCTCTGAGCCAGTGGGGGTCACAATTGAGGGGCCTGAGGGAAACCTCCTCTCCTAATGAGATTGGTGCTGTTTTACCAACTCCTACAATGGGGATATCTCTCCCCAGAAATGTAACTCATGGAGTCATAAATGCTGTTATTAGCTGCCTGCTGTTATTGGCTCCCCTGCCTCCCGGGGGCAGCCGGCGGCGAAAGCGGCTTCCAGCAGCCCCGCCGGCCAAGGTGCATGAATACACGTCCAATTTGGGCGCTCAAGCAGCGAAGGTGCATGCGCGCACGCCATGACCTCGGACATCCATCCTGACGCTCAGGTCACGGTGTGCGCTCATGCGCCTTCGCTGCTTGAGCGCCCAAATTGGACGTGCGTTCATGCACCTTCGCCGGCAGGGCTGCTGGAAGCCGCTTTTGCCACCGGCTGCCCCGGGAGGCAGGGGAGCTGCGGTGGGCGCCTTGGGAGGAGGGGAGAGAGGACTGGGGCTGCTGGAAGCATGCAGTAAGTTTACTTTTGTTACAATTTCTATTTGCTTTAATAACATGTCAAGTCGATTTTCGCCCTGCACCTTGCTTCGGGAGGGGGGGAGAGAGGACTGGCAATCCCCGATGCCCGAGCATAGGAGAACCATCCACTTCCTGGTACCTGTCATTTCAAATGTCATTTGAAATGACAGGTACCAGCGCACCCAGGATACTGTATAGGCGCTGTATAGTGCTCTATACAGTAAAATGGATTGCGCTTCATGGACGCTTCATGGAATCGCTTTGGACACGGCTTGCATTTGCATGCCATTTAAATACTGTATTGAGAGGTATGTGATCCGAACTGTGCGCGCGGCAAACGAGCGGGCGCCCAGCACTGCCGCACTTTTTCTTATGCGCCCTTACTGTATTGGCCTGTTTGTCTTTACTTTTCGGTGGCATATTAAGAAAATCCAAACAAAGGAAATGAAAGGCATGAACACTTATTTCTCACAACTGCACTCAGGACACCATCTTGCCTCAAAGAGCCAGAACCCTTTTTTGAAGAGAAGATATCCTTGTAAAACCCTGATATCTTTCAGTGTAGCTGTAAGAAAAGTTTAATTGTTGCAGCAGTTTTGGGGTGTTACACTAGTACTATCTACTAGTGTAACACCCCAAACACTAGTACCATTCCCTACTAAGTTGTTTCGCACCACACATAATTTTATAAACTTTGATCATATCTCCTATTTAGCATTTCTTCATAGACCTCTTCATTGCAGAGATTAGAAAGGCTAAAAATCATCTCTTTTTGGTGCTGCTTTCATAAAGATAAATGTTTACCAAAAGCAAAAGATTCTGGCCACAGATCACCAGGAAGATCAATGATGTCTACCACCATAACAGGGAAGCAGAGGATCTGAATAAGAAATGGGAAAATCTGCACAATGAAGCCAAACAGAGGCATGTATCAAATCTCTGTGAACCTCTTTCAGATTGGGTGCCTCTCACTATACACATGGTCACCTCATCCTCGACACCATGGATGAGGTGACCATGCAGGGGATTTGTAGCCTGGATACCTCTGGAGCTGCAAAGGCTAAAAGTAATTACTATGTTTAAGCTCTTATATGGTATCTGTAGAACAAAGATATCTGTAAATACTGAATTAAAGCATATAAGGACCACCCGACCTATGTAATCTGCTGTATTCCATTTGTTAGACTAGGCCTTAAAGCACAGTTGGTCTCTAATCTTCTCTTCAACTCTTCTTAAACAAACAGACCCTTTAGAACCTAATTAATCTGTATGCTTCCACCGTCTCCCCTGGGAGGGTGTTCTATGCATCTGCTCCCTTTTTTGTGAAGATCTCTTTGTTATAATTCTTGGTCGCAAGGTGCCTGCTCCTACCTCCCAGCACTGGGCCCAGGCCGCAGCCCTCCTAACCTCAGCCATGGCAGGCAGCTGCCTCCGCAGTCCTGCTGCTTCCTGACCACCCGACTCAATCCGGGACTGCCCTTCTCTCTGTTCCATGGCAGGGGAATGCCGCCGCACCAACCACATCCCCATTCTCACCGGCCACCTCCCAACTGTGGCGAGGGGCCACCGCCGAGCCGCCCATGCTGCCTCAGCCATCCTCCTTGGCTCCTGTTCCTAGGCGCGTGTGCATGCCTTCGTCAGGGATTTAAAGGTGCCGTAGCGGAAAAAGCTTCACCATGGACCCCAGCATGCTCCAGTTGATCCAGGACTGGGCTCAACCATCCAGCCTACATGTGCTCCAGCACTTCCTGGGATTGGGCCAATTATTATCGCAAGTTCATCGCCAATTACTCCATCATCGTGGCACCCATTGCAACCCTGACCTGGAAAGGTGTGGATCCAAAGAATTGGCCTTTAAGGCCCTCAAGGAGGCCTTTCTTAAGAAGCCGTGCCTGCAACACCTGGACCCCAAACAGAAGTTCATCTTCGAGGTGGACACTTCCTCAGTGGGAGTTGGTGCTGTCCTCAGCCAATGCTCACCCAAGGGCAAGCTCCACCTGTGCTCTTTCTACTCCCACAAGTTTTCACCCACGGAGAGTCACTAAGGAGTCAGCAATCGCGAGTTGCTCGCCATCACGTTGGCCCTGAAGGAGTCGTGTTCCTGGCTCAAGGGAGCCCAACACCGGTTCATTATTTACACCGACCATAAAAACCTCAAGCATCTGAAACAAGCCCAGCGTCTCAATGCCAGGCAGGCCTGCTGGTCACTCTTCTTCTCATGATTCAACTTTGATCTCAAATATCGCCCGGGAGAGAAGAACCAACAGGCGGACGTGCTTACATGCTCAGATGTGCCTGATACCCCACATCACATCATTGACCCTGCATGCCTTCACCTGCTTGCCTCCACACCAGTGCCTGTCAGGAAGGTGGTAGTTCCCCACAGACTCCGCAAAAAGGTCTTGCACTGGGCCCACGATTCCCAAATCACCGGGCACCCTGGGCGGGCTTGCACCTTAAGTTTACTCCAACGTTACTACTGGTGGCCGAACATAATCCGGATGCCCGAGTCTATGTAGACTCCTACGCCACATCTGCCCAACAGAAAGTTCCCATGGGATGGCCATGGGGTCTTCTCTAGCCCCTACCCGTTCCAAAGGCACCCTGGGTTCATGTCTCTATGGATTTTGTGGTGGACCTTCCCAAATCTGATGGCCATACCACAATTTGGGTAATCATGGACTGCTTCTCTAAGATGGCCCATTTCATCCCTCTTCCCGCTTTGCCATCTGCCCCCGAATTTGCCCGCCTTTTCTTCATCCACGTGTTTTGTCTGCCCAAATACATCACCTCCGACCGCGGACCCAATTTGTAGCCCGGTACTGGTGGGCCTTTTGCCAAAAGTTCAGCGTGAAGGTATGCCTCACCACTGCATACCATCCCCAAGCAAATGGCCAGGCAGCCAGAGCGTACCAACCGCTCCTTGAAGACCTTCCTGAGAGCATACGCCAATGAGCAGCAAGACAATTGGTCACAATTTCTGCCCTGGGCAGCATTTTCGCATAATTCCCACTTCTGTGAATTCACTGGAGCCTCACCCTTCTAGTGATCAGCAAACTGGTGATTTCAATTATGCGTGCATTTTTCAAAATATACATACTTCTACGTATAAATCAGAGTTTTACCTGAACAAATTCTAATTTGTTTGCGCATAAAATATACAAGCGTATAACTTACAGTTGAGCAGGGATCCAAGGTCTGAAAGGGCTTGGAACGGTCGAAGGACTGTTTATAAAACCACCATTGCATTGTGGGTCTTCCGAAGCATGCAGGTCTGGAGGAGGGTCAGTATCTCCAGTCATTTGTCTTCAGTCCAGCCTATCCAGCCCATGTTCGGGCATGCCTCGCCTACCGCGGCACCTCTTTGGAGTTCCTCTGGGGTCGAGCCGTGGTCCAAGAACATACATATCCTGGTAAGCGGACCGCTCTCCTAGCATTCCACAACAGATTGCAAAGGCCATGTGTTCGGCCTTCATGTCCTTGTGATGGGCTCATGCCAAGTCCCGGAGTTTCTTTGCCAAGAATTTTTTTTTTAAGGAAAAAATATCTGTTCCAGTTTTTTCTCTGAAATTCTACCGACCTGCTGGAGGCGCCAGCTTGCTTGAATTTTTTATTTTTTCCACATCTCTAGAGGCTCTAGCAACTGTTTCCAGCAAGTGCCTTCTTGAGACTTTGTTTGGCCTGGGTACACTTGCTGTACCACCTGCAGGAGGCGCCTCAGGGAGACTTACGCTTCTGTACGTGTCCCTGGTTTATGGAGTCCCTTGTGCTCGCTCTGTCTGTGCCAAAGACTCTGCCAGAACCTGTACCGTCAGCGTGGTCCGTGACCAGCCACTGGCGGCTGAGTAGGGCATGCCTCGGTACAGGCCTCTACAGCTTCTGTGACATGTCCCTTTTCATTGCTCCACATCTCGTCTAGAGGTTCTTCGAGTCCAGCGTGGTCCGTGACCAGTCCCACGGGTGGACTGTGTAGGGTGCTCTGCATCGCAGTCTCAACCCAGTACTTGCCTGAGTCTTCTGAATGCCTTGTAACTCACCTGAGTCTTCTGAATGCCTAGTACCTTGTTCCTGATTCTACAGTACCTCATTCCTGAGTCCTCGTCTGTGCAGCCTAGTACCTCATTCCTGAGTCTCGTCTGAATCTTCATGTTCCGGTCTTCGCTGCCCTGGACTCCATCCGGCCTGCCGCTTCTTGCCATACCCTGAGGCAGGTCCGAAAGGGCTTGGAACGGTCGGAGGACTGTTCATAAGACCACCATTGCGTTGTGGGTCTTCCGAAGCGTGCAGGTCCGGAGGAGGGTCAGTATCTCCAGTCATTTGTCTTCAGTCCAGCCTCACTCCTGTCTAGCCCATGCTCGGGCATGCCTCGCCTACCGCGGCACCTCTTCGGAGTTCCTCTGGGGTCGAACCGTGGCCCAAGAACACACATCTCCTGGTAAGCGGACCGCTCTCCTAGCACTCCACAACACCAAGATGGCATTGGGTAAGGATGCTATGTAAGAGCGTTCCGGAGTTACTCATTTCTTTTAAATTTTGCTTCTATATATAATATTAAAAAGACACGGAAGGCTTCGAGGGGATCCCCCTGCTCCTTTGCAAAGTTCCTTATCATGTCAATCGACAATCCTGGAGCTGCTCCTCATTTCAAAATAATCGGTGCCGCTGTCTCCGGGGGAGCAGAGCATTGGCCTGAAGCACTTCTGGACCTCTCATTGAACCCCGATGATATGTCTCTGCCTTCCCTGATGCAGCTGCAGGAGATGCTGCTCTCCGTTGATGTGAATGTGGGTCGGGAGAGCTCAGATGTTGATCAGGGGGTGCCGGTGGTGATTGTCTGAGGCCTGGGTGAGCAGGGATATGGCGCACAATTATTGAAGACTCAAACAGGTTCAGGGAGATCTCAGCCTTTTGTTGGAACCCTAGTCACAGCCGTGGGGTTTGTTGAAGGAGGAACTCCAGCCATATTACATCAAGGGGAGCCTACTGCAATCTCCATTTTGAGTCCTTCCCTTCCTGCCTCCTCTCCCATAACCTTGGAGAATATTTGGGCAGTGCTTGCTTCTGTGCAGCAGTTCCTAATATCTTTAAATGCCACCGTGAATACTTTTGTATCCAGAATACAAATTCAGGAGACTCTCGTCTCTGTTCATACTGAAAAGATATGTGTTGAAAAAAGACATGGTGAAAGTTTTGTCTCTTCACAACACTTTGATTCAAGATAGCCATAATGTACCAAAGGTTGGAGTCACTAGAGAACTTTGCAAGATCATCTAATTTTAGGATATTACATTTTCCAGTGGTCTCAATGGTGTCCCCTCAGACCTTTTTAAGACCTATATGAAAGA
Source organism: Rhinatrema bivittatum (assembly GCF_901001135.1). NCBI lineage: Eukaryota > Metazoa > Chordata > Amphibia > Gymnophiona > Rhinatrematidae > Rhinatrema > Rhinatrema bivittatum. The sequence continues at coordinate 179,481,299 of NC_042616.1, forward strand.
TGTTCTTGGGCTTTCTCCATCTGCTCTTCCATTGATTCGAAAGGCCTATTATTTCTTTCCAGCTAAAAGGTCCAATGGAGCAGTGTTGCTCAAGCTGCATTGAACTCTGGAGGTGAACCTTTGGGTATCTCTTCTCTACTATTCTTGAGACTACAACAGAAGATGTGCACACAGATCTACCTCAATTGAACTTTCTCTCCTAATTTTGATCTAGATTTGATTCTTCAATTATATTTTCAGGCCATGAATATTTCTTTCATGGGTGGCAGGCTTCAGATTTTTTCAGATTTTTCTAGGGCAACTCAGGCTCACAGGAAAGCCTTTCTCGATATGTTACAAGAGGTCATTGATCTGGAGGCTTGGTTCTTTTTGTGATTTCTTTGTAAATGTATCATTTCTTTTTCCTCGGAGAAATTTGTTTTCCTGGATCCTATTCAGCTTAGATCTTTTATAAGTTCTTGAGCTCCTGATCAAGTCTAATATGGGGTTTTCTATTCTATAGGACAGTATTTAGTTTTGGGTTGGCTCCTTTCTATCTCGTAATATGTTGGAAGGATACTTTGTTCTCTCTGGAAGATACTTATTTCCTTAATAATGAAGATTTTTTTTTCCCTTTGCTTGTATTTTACTCCTTTTCTGGGTCCCTCTCTCCTTATGGGAGTCTGTTAGCAATTGACTAAACATTTTTGGTCTAGATCTTCTCATTTCTTTATCCTGTGAATGTTGCCATGTACTTGCTATTTCGTTGCAAGTTAATACTTGTGTATTATATTTAAAATGATAAATAAAAAGTTAAAAATTATACACATATTTGTTTATAAAATAGGTACAAAAAGTACACGCTTTCAATGCATTGCTGATATTCACACATTCCATGGCAAGATCCTACAGGCTATCTTCTTCCCTTACTGGTGCCACAGAAACCATGGGCCCATATCACTATGGATTTTATCTCTGGCTTACCTCTCTATTCTGTTTTCACTGATATCTGGGTCGTGGTTGACCATTTTAAAAAAATGGCCCATTTCATCCCTCTAAAGGACTTGCCAACCACTAAAACCTTGGCTCAACTTTTCTTCCAGCATATCTTTTTTCTCCACGGCCTTCTAAACTCTGCAAGCTCTCTGTAAAAAACTAGGCATCGCTCTTGGTTTCTTGTCTGTGTACCACCCACAAACCAATGGGAAGATGGACTGCAATAACCAGAAACTGGAGGCCTTTTTATGAATGTACACAACTGCCAGTACCAGGACAATTGAACCCAACTCCTTACCTAGGCCGAGTTCTCCTATAATAATCGTGTCAACGTATCATCGGGGTCCTTTCCCTTTTACATTATTTTTGGCTGTCATCCCAAGGTGCCTTTTCCACTCCCCACTGACACTCACGTACCAGAAGCTGAGGCTTTGTCCAAGTCCTTTCAAGAAATATGGCACGGTACTAGAAATCTCGTCCCCAAAGCCTCAAAAAGATACAGATTCTATGCAGACAAGAGACATAGACTGGCTCCCCTCTTAGTCCCTGGAAACAAGGTCTGGCTAAGTACTAGAAAGCTGCATCTCAAGGCACCATCGTCCAAATTTGCTCCTAACTTCATTGGGCCATATTCCATTCTGTGTCAGGTAAATCTTGTGGCCTATAAACTGAAATTACTGCCATCCTTACGGATTTCTAAAGCCTTCCATGTCTCTCACCTCAAACCAGCAGTGTTCAACCATTACATGGAAAATAACTCTTCCCCCTCATCAGTCACTGTGGATCTGGATCCAGAATACCAAGTTAGGGATATTATGGACTCCAAGCTCATCAGAGGCAAACTCCATTATCTGATTGATTAGGAGGGTTGTAGATATGAGGAATGCTCCTAAGAACCAGCGAAACATGTCCACACTCTCAGGCTAATCAGAAAATCCCACTAGCTCTTCCCCCATAAGCCCAACCCTATGAGCATGGGGAGAGGATGCTTAGGAGAGAGTACTGTAATTCCCCTTACCTCCACACACTCCCGGCATAGTTTTCTGCAATATACTGCTTCCTAGAGCCTGATTGGAACCATCACTCGCTGAAGCCCTTTTATAGGACATGTTGCCAGCACTTCCTGTGGGTGGAGACTGATGATGTCATTTCTGCTCTAGTATAAAAGGAAGCTCAGTACTACCTCCCAGCATCTCAGCAACAGGTCTCCTGCCATGCTCCTGCCTGCAGTGCTAGTTGTTTTGTGTTCCTGCCTTGTTCCTGTCCTGCCATGTTCCAGCATCCCTGCTTTGCTATATTCCAGTCCTCCTGCCTTATTCCTGCCTTGTCATGTACCAGCTCTGCCATCCAGTTCTCTTTTCCTGCCTCGTTTGTGTATCCCTATTTTTCATCTCCTTGGCTTTGATCTTCACTTGCTGACCTCGTTCTGGACAATAACATTGCCATGCCTGCTGCCTGTCCCAACCCTGCTTGGACTTCGACTAAAATTTTGCCTGCTGCATGCCTCGACCTGGGGCTGGACACTGACTATGCCTTTGTCTGCGGCCTGCCACGACCTCAGCACAGACTCTGACCACTCTTGCTCTATCATCGGTCTGCAGCCCGCTTCAGGGAAGAGAGCCACCTCTCAGTACTCCCTCCTTACATCAGCCCAAGGGTCCACTTTGTGCCACATTACACCATCATGGGTCCTATTCCTATGGGCTGGATACTCTCTCCCACTTCACGCCCCCATCTTGAGTCTTCTTGCCCTTTTCCACCCTCCCTCACCTCATTTACCATCTGATCTCCCTATCCTCCACCACTCCATATGATGAGGGTAGGCTCTGTGCTCCTAATTCCCAGTAGTTTCAATCACCCCCACCCTCCACAGCTGTATCCTCAGCTTTTCTTTGAGCCCCTTGTGTCCAGCAAGATTGGCACTTAAATAGCACATCAACCTCTTCTGCTGCACAGGGTCAATCTTGCAGTTTGAGGGAGGAGGAATATCCTAGTGGTTAGAGCAGTGGGCTATGAACCAGGAGACCAGCGTTCAAGTCCCACTTTCGCTCCTTGTGACCTGGGGCAAGTCACTTTACTCTCCATTGCCTCAGGTACAAAACTTAGATGGTAAGCCCTCTGGGGATAGGGAAATACCTACAGTACCTGAATGTAAACCAATGTGATATCTCAGATCAAATGTCAGTATATAAAAATAATAAATACATAATCTCAAGGCTCATACTGCAAGAATAGTCCAACACAGTAAGGACTCTGGCATGGAGGCAGACCCAGAGGCTTAGCATCCACAAACTGGCCAGCCCAATGGGCAATTCTTGCAGTGTCTGAAGTTCCCCTTTTCTTATGATGCCCCGGACAACTGCCCAGCTTGCCCTACTCACAGGCTGTCTCTGCAGAAATCTAAACAGGAATAGATCACTAATACTTAGCATGTGCCACAATATTCAAAAGAATGTCTGTCTCCTAAGCAACAGCATCAATTTGAGCTCTTGTGGTTGGAAAAACCTTGATGAAGCCCATAGGGAAGACTATAAGATAGCACTGCTTAATTATAGGTAGATCATTACTACAACTAAGAGGGCTTATATGAAATCAAGATTTCAGGATTCCCGAAATTGATCTTTAGAATGTTGCCAAATAGTAAAAAAAAATGCTTGAGAAGCCAGATGCCAGTAGATCTGTCTGTACTATTGGGAGCAAGTTATTTGCTGATTGCTGTATCTCTAAGATTGATCAACTACAGGCTGCTTTCTCTGCTAATGATTGTGATTTAGTATTTGATTGTAACGAGGAACCTCCTAAGAAAAGGTGGAATGCTTTTTAAAATGTCATCGACTCTGACATTTATCTGTCTTTTTTTCTATTAAGTCTTTGACTTTACCCCTTTACCCTTGCCTATTACTGCAATAGTGAATGCCTCAGTAGCTAAAAAAAAGACTGTTGTTAGGACAATATTGAAAAAAAGCAAATTACAGACTTATATCCAACTTTTCTTCCTTAGCCAAGTTTTTGGAAAATTTTGTCCTAAAGCAGCTAAAAGATTTTTTTGGATGAACATAAGATTTTAGATAAATATCAATTTGCTTTCAGATCAGGCACAGCACTAAGACATTGCTTCTTTTTTTTTTTTGTGATACTTGTCCTTTTAGATATGTCAGCAGCCTTTCACATTTTGGGCCATAAAATACTGACTGAATGTTTAGAGTCCATTGATCTTGGGGGGCAGTACTGCGTTGGTTCCTTTCATTTCTGGCAAATCAATTTCAACAAGTAAAATCCAGCGATGACTATCCCTCTTTTAAGGAACATATATTTGCTGTATCACAGGGTTTGGCATTGTATGTTGCATTATTTAATTGATATTTGTACCCAATAGGAAATCTAATCTTCAGTTTGGGAGTACACTAGAGAATTTATGCAATGACATCCAGCTTTTTATCCCTGTGGCATCTTCATTACTCAAGACAGTAAAGCCTTTAAATAATTGTATAATTGCTGTATAAAGCTGGATGAATCAAAACTGTCTGGCTCCTCTAAACTTAAAAAAGACCAGAGTATTGTGGGTTAGCCATGACCGTTGCAAGATGTTAAACTTTTTAGAAAAAAGGTCAAAAGTTTCTTGTTCTGTGAAGCATTTCCTAATTCAGATATATCTTGCAGTGTGTTGTTTTATGTATATTGTTTTAATTGATTATGTTTATATTTTATGTTAATATTTTTGTAATTTGCCTAGCAAGACATACTTAATATACACAAACATAAATATTGTCAAATAAATAAGTAAATGATCCAGTATCTCCTGAATTGATTAATTACCATCTTTGTCTACCTTCCTCTCAGGAACATGCCTTGGACTTTATCTTTGATTCTGGTATGATATGTAGGGCACAGATAGAGATGTGAATCGGAACCGGAATCAGTTCGGATTCCGGTTCCGATTCACATTGTGTTTTTTTTTGTCCGGCCTGATCGCGGTTTTGTTTATCGGCTGCGCCATCTTTAAAAATGGCGTGGGCCATCCAGTGCTCCTACCATGTGACAGGGCCTGGCCAATGGCACGGATACCCTGTCACATGGTAAGGGGAAAGGGCCATTGGCGCCATTTTGATTAGTGGCAGCCGACGGCCCGGGAGCGGGAGATCGCTCCCGGGACCCCCACTGGACCACCAGGTACCTGTAAAAAGTTTTTTGGGGGGTCGGGAGGGTGGGGGAAGCTTAGGAATTAGTTTTAAAGGGTCAGGGTGGGTTTAGGGGTTATTTTTGTGTGCCATTTTTCCCACCCTCCCCCAAAATGATAAGAGAACCCCCACTTTCCTATCGTTTTGGGGGAGCCCCCGATTTCTGACGATTTTGAAAATATCGACGATATTTTCAATCGTCCAAAGCCCGATTCACATCCCTACAGATCAGTAGTGTCCTGAAATCTGGATTTTTCAGGATACACCATGTGAGAAGACTCAAAAACATTCTCTCTATCACTGATTTTTGTAATATGGTACAAACCCTGATTTTTCCTACTTTGCCTACTGCAATTTATTGTATGTTGGTCTTCCAAAAAAATCAGTTAACTGCCATGCAACTCCTTCAGAATTCAGCCGCTCAACTAATTACAGGCTGTCGCCAAGGTAAGCATATCTCTCCTCAGCTGAAGGACTTGTATTGGCTTCTAGTAAATCTCAGTTTAAAATTTTACTTCTAGATTTTAAGGCACTCCAAGAAGAGACCCTTATTTATTTGAGAAAACTATTTCAGTTCTATATTCCTCCTTACCTACTGTGTTCCAAAGATAAATTACTGCTTTCTATTCCTTCCAATAAGCTTTGTTGTTTGCAAGGTACCTGAAAAAGTGTGCTATCTGTGATTAGCTCAACATTATAGAATGCACTTCCTCAAGTCATCAAAGAAGAAGTTGAATTGAAAACTTTCCAGAAGAAGTACAAACTTATTTGTTAACATAAGAAAATAAGATTTGTTAATTGCTATATAGGTCAGAGCAAAGATCCATGAAGCCCAGTATCTGTTTCCAAAATTGGCAATCCAGGTCGCAAGTACCTGGTAGGACCAAAAAGGTAGATTCCATGTGGCTTATTCCAGGGATAAGCAGTGGATTTCTCCAAGTCCAGCTTAATTATGGTTTATGGACTTTACTTCCAGGAACTTGTCCAAACCTTTTTTAAATGCAGTTACGCTAGTAGCTTTCACCACATCCTCTGGCAATGAATTTCAGAGCTTAATTATGTGTTGAGTAAAAAAATATTTTCTCTTATTTTTTTAACTGTGCTATTTAGTCATTTCATTGCATGTCCCCTGGTCTTTGTACTTTTTGAAAGAGTGCATAACTGATTTCTGTTTACCAGTTCCATTCCGCTCAATATTTTATAGACCTCTATCATAAGAACATAAGACATTTTCATACTGGGTCAGACCAAGAGTCCATCAAGCCCAGCATCATGTTTCCAACAGTAGCTAATCCAGGCTACAAGAACCTGGCAAGTACCCAAACACTAAGAAGATCCCATGCTACTGATACCAGTAGTAGCAGTGACTATTCTCTAAGTCAACATGATTAATAGCAGTTAATGGATTCTCCTCCAAGAACTTATCCAAACCTTTTTTAAACCCAGCTACACTAACTGCACAAACCACATCCTCTGGCAACAAATTCCAGAGCTTAATTGTGCGTAGAGTGAAAAATAATTTTCTCCGATTTGTTTTAAATATGCTGCTTGTTAACTTCATAGTTTGTCCCCTAGTCCTTCTATTATCCGAAAGAGTAAATAACCAATTCACATCTACCTGTTCTATACCTCTCATGATTTTAAAGACCTTTATCATATCCCCCCTCAGCCACCTCTTCTCCAAGCTGAACAGCCCTAATCTCTTCAGCTTTTCCTCATAGGGGAGCTGTTCCATCCCCTTTATCATTTTGGTTGCCTTTCTCTGTACCTTCTTAAACGCAACTATACCTTTTTTTGAGATGTGGCAACCAGAATGGTACATGGTCTCACCTTGGTGTGATACAGAGGCATTATGAAATTTTCCATTTTATTCAATGTTCCTTTCCTAATAATTCCTAACATAAAAATGATCTGGGGTGAATCCGAAATGGCCTACCCCTGGAACAATTCACAAAATGGAAACATTTTGGGGGGTACCACCCCTAGTGGTTATTAGGGGTGGCATTCGTTTTCAATATATTGGCAATCCGCAATGTATATGTCCCTATTTGTTGTATTCATGGAGAAGCGAAATGTATCGCGACTCCCCACAAATATAACGTATCATCCGTTCCATATGTTTGGCGCCGCGCACTTTTCTTCGCCGCCATTTGCAATCAGAGGACGCCATTTGGGTGTATCCAGAGCCAAAAACCAGCCCTTTCCTGTGAGTCATCAGTGACCTCACAGCCCTGTCAGAGTGGGTTGGACAGGTTGGCACGGATACCGGAATGCAACGTATCAGTGATAACATTTTTTGAAATATACTGAATCCAGCCAATCGCGCTGTCATTCAGTGCTCAGTGAAGCTATTCCTGATGACCCAGCACTATATATACTTAAGCACGTGGCATGCCACGCACTTTCTTTGCAGGTGTGGTGTGGGGAGGTGGTCTCTGCAGAAGGTGGCTGCACTCAGAGCTAGTCTGAGTTCTCAAATCTGCATTGAATAGCTAGCTAGGCTAGTTACTTAAGAGAAAAAGATATTTATTCTTTATTTGGCAGCAGTGCCAGCTAGCCCTGTTTGTTTTTTAAGCAGTTTATTTAGGTGATCTGAGACGGTCTCTCTGTGGCAGGGAGAGAAGCTGCTAGCAGTGCCATTTTGTTTAATTCACCCTCTGGGCTAGGCAAGGCACTGTGACAATGGGCACTGGGTAGTTTAGCAGACTCAAGTTTATTATTGGGACAGTCTGTGCAGTGAAATCCCCAGTCTGCCTCTTTTGTAGTTACAAGCAAGCTCTGTGTATGCACACCACACACATTACATTAGTGCATAGGAAAGCACTGTGACAGTGGGCACTGGGTAGTTTAGCACAGTGGTCCCCAACCCTGCCCTGTGGGCCCACCAGCCAGTCGGGTTTTCAGGATATCCACAATGAATATGCATGAGAGAAAATTTGCATGTTATGGAGGCAGTGCATGCAAATTTTCTCTCATGTATATTCATTGTGGATATCTTGAAAACTTGACTGGCTGGTGGGCCCCCAGGACAGGGTTGGGGACTACTGGTTTAGCAGACTCAAGTTTATTATTGGGACAGTCTGTGCAGTGAAATCCCCAGTCTGCCTCTCTTGTAGTTACAAGCAAGCTCTATGTGTGCACACCACACACATTACATGTTACGATTCCTCCCGTAGCTGTACCATGGGAGGCCTCTCACCTTCTCTGCAGGCCGCTTTGAAGCCGGGGCCTCACCCGAGTAATCGTCTGGATCTTGCTCCACAGCCTGGGAGGCCTTCGGTGTCAGCAGGGCCTACCCGAGGCCTACTCTACTGCAGCCTGGATGCTCTGGTGTGGGCCATGCCTTCTAATAAGGGGCGGGCCCGCGGCTCCTCTCCACTCTTGTAGGTCCAGAGAGGTGTGGCCCATCTGGACTCCTCCCAGGCAGTTGCCTGCTCCTGGGGTATAAAAACTCTTCTCCAGCACTCATGCATTGCCTTGCATTGGAGTTACTCGTCTCTGGAGGTCTCCTCTTCCAGCACTCTCAGGCCTTCGTTCTTTGTTTCAGGTTGGTGTCTTGCACGTTCCTGATGTTTCCTGATGTTCCTTGATGTTGGTTCCTATCCCAGACCTCGCTTCTGACTGCCAGTGTGCAGTACCTCACTTTGACTGCCGGTGTGCAGTACCTCGTCCCCTTCCTGCGCTGGTCCCGCTCCCATGGATGTAGAACAGGGTGGTCCGTGAACAGACCAGTGGTACTGGCTGTGTAGGGTGCCCTGAGGGACTGTGCCAACGTCTGAACCTTCCAAGTTCCTGAGTCTACGTCTACAGTCTACCATTCCCGAGTCTTTGTCTTCAATTCCTGAACCTTCGTTTGTTCTCGTCCTGCACTGGTTCCGCTCCCGTGGATGTAGGACAGGGTGGTCCGTGACCAGACCAGTGGTACTGGCTGTGTAGGGCTCCCTGAGGGACCGTGCTAATGTGTGAACCTTCCAAGTTCCTGAGTCTACATCTACAGTCTATGGTTCCCGAGTCTTCGTCTTCTATTCCTGAACCTCCGTCTGCCCACGCCCTGAGTCTGGCCTGCTGCCTTTTGCCATCCCAGCAACAGGTCAGAAAGGGCTGGGAACAGTCGGAGGACTGTTCATTACCAACATTCCATATTTGGTTCCAGAGGCATGCAGGTCCGGCTGGGGGTCGGGCCGTCTCTCGCCACCCACGCTGTCACATGCTACACCTACCCTTAGCGCGGTCCTGATCCACCTGGGATTGTGTCAGGGGCCAAAGGGCACACTCCCTCTAAGGGGGACTGCTCTCCCAGTGCTCCCCATAACATTACATTAGTGCATATCAAGGCACTGTGACAGTGGGCAGCCAGTAGGCACTAGGCAGTGACATTAAATCCATAATGTCAGGGAAAACTAGATGTGGTCAAGTAACTGGGACTTGCAGAGGAGGCACTTCAAAAGGCACTAGTGCCAGTCCCCCATTAAAGTTGAAAAGGGACCTATTGCAATCTAAACTCTTTGCAGGGGCAGGCAGTTCCATTCGGAAAAAAAATGAAATCTAAACATGATGCATCGCCACCACCTGTTTCTGACCCTGTAGTTTTGGAGGTGAGGGAAGGGGGGGCTGAGTCATGCCAGATAAAATGTCGACACCCAAAAGCAGCAGTGGGACAGAAGTCTCGACTTAGCGTTGACAATGTAGTGCAGGCACTGTTTGCTTCTGATTCAGATAAACAATCATCTTGTGTGGGATTCTCATCAGAAACGGAAGAAGTAATAGCTGACAAAGTTTTAGGAGGATTTTGTTAGCCTCTACTTCAGTGCAGCAGGGGAGAGATGAAACTGATGAGGAGGAAGAGCAGTCAGCACAGGCACAGAGGGTGACTGAGGCCCCTGGCATTGCTTCTCAGGGTGCACCCACACTTCAGCTCCAGTGCCAGCATCCACCCCAAGGCTATAGAGAAGGGAGGATCACGAAAGACATCTGCGATCTGGAGTCACTTTAAAGTGATGGAGGACCTGCGTTTTGCGCGGTGTAATTACAGTGGCAGGGCTATTAGCAGAGGCAAGCAAATGGTACATCTATCTAATTTTGGCATGACGCATCATATGAAGAGGCAACACCCAACTGGAGTACTCTCATCTGGGGATGGTAGCAGTATCCCTTCCAATCATCGTAAAGTGGTTGAAAAGCAGAAGAGTCAGCCCACGCCCTCATCCCGTTCTAGCAGTCAGGTGGCAGGCCAGCAACCCCCTGACATGTGGCAGAAGCGACAACCCACCATGGAGGAAGTGGGGTGGAGTGCGGTAATGCTATCCCGGGGTAGGAGGCAGGCAGCCTCAAAAGTTGTAACCAGGAGCATTGGGGAAATGATTGCCCTTGATGACCAGCCCTTGCAGTTAGTGGAGAATGTGGGTTTCAAGCGTTTTCTGAAGGTTGTAGTTCCAAATTACAAAGTCCCCTCCAGAACCACATTTAGCAGAAATCTCCTCCCCAGCCTGTAGAAGCAGTGTCGCAGTCACATCCAAGCACTGCTAGCTAAGGCAGAGGGGAGTGTGCATTTCACCTGCGATATCTGGACTGCCATGAATGCTGCACACTCTTACCTCTCTCTGACAGCACACTGGTGGGACCTGGCTGAGGCAGGGGCAGGCAGCAGCTCTATTACTGAACAAGTATCAGGGTGGAGGTGGGCTTTACTGTACACCCACCTGACGGACCAGGCCCATACTGCAGCCAATATTCTAGCATGCATCAGACAGATGCTGAAGGGCTGGCAACTATACCAGCGAGACAGGAATCCTCATGCAGGGTTCTTTGTCACAGACAATGGTGCAAACATGGTTAAGGCAATAAACAACGGGTACTTTAAGAACATCCGATGTTTTGCACACACTCTGCATCTGGTAGTGAAGTCAGCTCTGGGATTGGATTTCAATGACCAAGAGAATGAATACCTGCATAGGTTAATACAGAAGTGCAGGAACATAGCAGCGCACTTCCACAGAAGTGTGAAGGCGGGGCAGGTTCTCTGACAAAAGCAGACTGATTTGGAGATGCCTCACAAGCATCTCATTCAAGACATTGCCACCCGGTGGAATTCCACATTTATGATGCTTGAGAGGTTAGTGGAGCTGCAGACACCCCTTCATGAACTTTCTGGTACCATGGACATAGGTGTGCAGAATCCCCTAGGGCATCATGATTGGTTAGTCTTGAGTCAGCTGGTAAAAATCCTGCAGCCCTTCAAGGATGTCTCGGAGGAGCTGAGTTCCAGAAGTGCCACCTTGGCTGACATCATCCCTTTAGTTAATTTCCTGGATGAACATTTGGAGGCCTTTAAACAGGAAGAGGGAATAACAGTTGAGGTGCTGCATTGTCTGGATATTTTGCAGCAGCAGGTGGAAGAGAGATTAAGGCCTTTAATAGAACACATACCTGCTCACCACAGTCTGTGATCTCCGTGTAAAAGGGAATGTCACCCTACAGTATGATTGTCTCTTATTGGTGAAGGACCTGCTGTTATCAAAAGTCAGTGAACAGGAGCACCATACGCAGAGACAGATTAGATGTGAAGTAGAGATGGAAACAGCAGGCACTTCAGAGAGTTGTGATAGCACAAGCTGGAGCAGCACTCTGTCGGTGACAGCTAGTACCTCCTCCTCCTCAACTTCAGAATGCCAAAGGCATGTTGCTCATAAAGATTCATCTGTTGTGCTACGGGCTAGACAGAAAGCAGCTGGCATGAGTGACTCTCCGCCCACCCAAGCAAATGACACACCAGCACAGCTGTCAGTGACACGGTATCTCTCAGAGCAGACAGAGAACATGCAGACAGATCCGCTGGCATATTGGGCACATAAGTCCACTGTCTGGCCACACCTAGCCAAAATGGCTCAGCGATATCTGTCATATCCACCAACCAGTGTGCCCAGTGAACGTGTCTTTTCAATGACAGGGGATATCATGAACCCTCACTGCTCAAGGCTGGCACCAGAGTTGATGGAAATGCTAGTGTTTTTGAAAGTAAACCTGCCTTTGCTTGGGATTCCAAAATTTTCCTGTGAATGGCAAGATGAATAAAAGCAATTGAAAGCCTTGCAGCAGCTCCAACTGCCTCCTATGCTCCAGATAATATAAGCACTGCTGCACAAGTAACTGATCTGAAAAGCTATGCCTGTCTGTCCACTGTCCAGGCCATAAGTCCCTAGAAGGGCCTTACCTCTAACGCTGTGCCTGTCCGTCCACTGTCCAGGCTGTACATCCCTACAAGGGCCTGACCTCTAAGGCTGTGCCTGTCCATCCACTGTCCAGGCCTATGTCTCTACAAGGGTTTGACCTCAATTGCTGTGCCTGTTCGTCCAGGCCTTATGTCCCTACAAATGTTTGACATCGAATGCTGTGCCTGTTCATCCAGGCCTTATGTCCCTACATGGGCTTGACCTCTCTCCTCGATTGCTGTGCCTGTTCGTCCAGGCCTTATATCCCTATAAGGGTTTGATCTCCATTGCTGTGCCTGTCCATCCAGGCATTGTGTCCCTAGGTGGGCTTGACCTCTGTCCTTGATTGCTGTGCCTGTCCATCCAGGCCTTATGTCCAATCCTAATAGCTAAACCCTCTTTGCAAAGGGAACTCTCAGTCTCTGGCAATTCAAACTAGTAATCCTTCACAGCATGGATCCTTAAATAAAACAAACAGTTTTCTTTAGTTTCAGGGCAGAGAAGAGAACTTCCTCCATCTTGCTTATGAAGTCATGATCTGTTTGCAAATGCTTAAATCCTAACAATTTGTACCATTATACACTCTAGGGGCCAACACATTCCAGGGAGCCCTTTCCTGCTCAAAGAAAGGGAACCCTCCCCGGTGTTGCAGCCTATCTCTTAGCACCTGTTGACCCAAGTTCAGAACGAGAAAAGATCTCCAAGGTACTTAGCCTGTGGCAAACACAGTGAGACCATGCTCACAGTGAGACCCTGCTCCAGGTCGCTACACTTTGAAGGCTTGTGCTCCACTCTAGGGGCCAACCCATTCCGGGGAGCTCTTCCCGGCTCAAAAGAAAGGGAACTCTCCCCAGGTGTAGCCAGCCTATATCTACCCTCTGACCCATGTTGAACCGCTGTTTACATGGAAACCTCCTCCGCCTCGGCCTTAAATTCTCGTTTGTATATCTGCTAACTCCACCAGATTTTAAAAGACCAGTGAGAGCTCACTAGATGCCAGTGGAAACACCCCACTCTAGGGGCGAACCCATTCTAGGGAGCCCTTTCCTGCACAAAGGAAAGGGAACTCTCCCCGGGTGTAGCCAGCCTGTATCTACCCTCTGCCTCTGTGCCTTGCTGCCATACACCAGATGACTCACTCAACTCCTTGTGGTGTTCTGGCCACTATCATGGTTCCTCAGTGTATTGGTGCTAGTCTTTCTGCTTGCTATGTTCCCCCTTCATTGTGCTGTAGGATGTTGATGCCACTTGTCTTGCTGCTTTGCCTGCCGTGCTGCCTTCGAGGATTCATGCATTTCTTATCGGTGCTCTCTATTGAAGCTGTGGTGTGTTTTTGACACTCTCGCTGCTGCTTTGCACCTCTATTAAAACACTCTTCTTGCCACTCCTGGTACCCCTTTGCCCCTTTAAAGTACCTTAGGCTATTCATGCCACTTTGGTGCCACTTTGCCACAGTCTAAGTACCTTGGAGCTCTTTTGTTGTTCTGATGATTGCTCCTCAGAAGTTTCATCAAAATTGATAATAAAACCCAAGGTCTGCAGCTAAAAATAGTCTGCAAATACTTCCCCCATTGACTTTATTGGGAACCGGAAAATCAATGAACGTATCAATGTATCGGGGTCGCCATTGAACGAATGCAACATATTTGCCCGCCGACGAATATGAATACTGAATTGGACGAATCCGTACCCTCTGCACATCCCTAGTGGGTATGTTCCCAATATCCTCATTAATAAAGACCAAGGCAAAAAATTAATTCAGTTTTCTGCTATTTCATTCTCCTGCCTCAGCACCCTTTTTACCCCATGGTCATCTAGTGGCCCAATTGACTCCCTCACAGGCTTTTGGCTTTGAATGTACTTTAAAAAACTTTTATTGTTAGTTTTTGCCTCTCTGTCAAGCTTCTTCTCAAATTCTTTCTTCCCTGTCTTACTACTCTTTTACATCTAACTTGGCAGTGCTTATTCTCTTGCCTGTTTTCTTCATTTGGGTCTGCTTTCCATTGTTTGAATGATGCCCTTTTGATTTTTACTGCCTTATAGTAACATAGGCAGAAAAAGACCAAATGGTCCATCCAGTCTGCCCAGCAAGTTTCTTATGGAGGTAACTGCCACTTCATGCAGGTTACCCCCATGCCTTATGTTAAGGGTAGTAATAAGTACAATAAAAACCAAACAACTGTCAAAATTAGTGCTAGCAACATGTTTTTGGGGTGAGCGCCTTCTTGATAATTCAGACAATGCTGCTTGAATATATTTTGCTTTTGAATTTGGCCATAGAAACAGTCCTGTGCTTTTTCCCTAATGTATGCATATCTATACACCAGACCATAAAAGTTGAGGCTCAGAGTTTTCTGTCATCTGCATCCAATTCCCCTTTCTGCATTTTGCCCCTGACATCAAAGCAGAGAACAATGTTGCAGTTAAGTCAAAAGCATCTTAGGCTAATTGATTAATGGAAGTAATCACCATGCCTTCTGTTAAGGGTAGTATCTACCTCTCCATGCAGATTATCCCCATGCACCCTTTTCTTCATGTCTAAACTCTAGCCTTTAGGAATCTGCAGTATTTATCCCATGCCTTTTTTAATTCATTTATTGTTTTTGTCTTCACCATTTCTTCCGGAAGGGCATTCCAAGCATCCACCACCCTCTCCATGAAGTATTTCCTGATGTTGATGCTGAGTCATCCTCCCTGAAGTTTCATTTTGTGACCCCTAATTCTACAGTTTCCTTTCCAATAGTACATCATTAAAACCTGTCAGATATCTGAAGGTCTGTATCATATCTCCCCTGCACCTCATTTCTTCCAGGGTGTACATATTTAGATCCTTCAGCCTCTCCTCATAAGTCTTCTGATACAGACCCAGCACCATTTTGGTTGCCCTTCTCTGGACCGCCTCCATCCTGATCTTATCCTTTTTGAGATACAGACTCCAGAATTGAACACAGCACTCCAGGTGAGGCCTCACCAAGGACCTGTACAAGGGCATCATCACCTCCTTTTACCTGCTGGTTATTCCTTCTCTATGCAGCTCAGCATTTTTATAGCTTTAGTTATTGCTTGTCACATTGCTTTACCACCTTCAGATAGCCAGATACTATTACCCTAAAGTCCCTCTCCCAGCCCATGCACATTAGACTTTTACTCCCCATCATAAATACCTCTTTTTGGATTACTACACCCTAGATGCATAACTGTGCACTTTTTGGCATTGAATCCCAGCTGCCAAATCTTTGACCACTCTTCAAGCTGTCTTAAATCACTTTTCATTCTTTAATCTCCTTCAGGCGTGTCCAGTATGCTGTAGATCTTAGTATCATCCACAAATAGAAAAACTTTACCTTCTATCCCTTCTGCAATTTTGCTCACAAAGATATTTAAAAGAACTGGTCCCAAAACTGATTCTTGTGGCAGTCCACTTAACACAGTTCTCTCTTTTAGAATAAGTTCCATTTACCATTATACACTATCCTCTGTCAGTCAACCAGTTTGTAATCCACACCACTACCTTGGCACCCACTCTCAAGCTTCTCATTGTATTCACTGGCTTCCTATGGAAGACCGTATCAAAAGCTTTGCTAAAATCCAAGAGATCACATTTAGCACTCTTCCTTGATCCAAATTTGTAGTCACCCAATCAAAAAAATCATATTTGTCTGACAGGATCTTCTCCTGGTGAATCCATGCTGCTTTGGGTCCAGCAACCCTCCAGATTGTAGATAGTTCACTATCCTTTTCTTCAGCAGAGTCTCTATTAATTTTCCCACCACCAAGGTGAGGCTAAGCGGCCTGTATTTTCCAGCCTCCTCTCTGCTAACACCCTTATGAAGCAGAACCACTACCACTCTTCTCCAATCTCATGGCACCTATTTCCATGGATCTATTGAGCAGGTCTTTCAGCAGACCTGCCACAATATCTTTGAGCCCACTTAGTATCTTGGGATGCACCTCATTCAGCCCCATGACTTTGTCCACTTTCCGTTTTTCTAGCTCTTACAATGCATTCTCTTCTGTAAATGGGGTTGTATCTACCACACTTTCATTCATGGTCTTGTCAATCAACAATGGTCCATCACCAGGGCTTTCTTTAGTGAACACCTAACTGAAGTACTTGTTTAATATTTCTGTTGTTTCTTCATCTTTCTCCACACATTGCTCTTGGTCACCTTTGAATTTCTCTATACCACCTTGGGCCTTCCTCCTTTCTTTGATATATATGACAAATGTTTTGTCACCTCGCTTTATCTCTTTGGCAATGCTTTCTTCTACTTGACCTTTTACTTTCCTGATTTATTTCTTTATCTCCCTCAGTTTCAGCAGGTATTCCTCTCTGTGCTCCTCTTTTTAGGATCATTTATACTTCTTCAACACTGTTCTTTTTGCTTTATTTTTTCAGCCACATCCTTTAAGAACCAGATCAGTTTCTTATTCCTCATGCATTTGTTTACTTTTTTAATGCAAGGATTTATTCCCTTTTAATAGCTTTTTAAAATTTGGCCCATTGTTGTTCCACCTCATGCATTTTCTCCCAGTCTTCTCTTTCTTTCTCCAGGTATGTCCCCATTTTGACAAAATCTATATTTTTGAAATTCAAAACTTGGATCTTCGTTTGACTTCTCTGTACCCTATTTCATATATCAAACCATACTGTTTGATGATCACTGATGCTTAGGCGAGCACCTACCCAGACTTTAGAGACATTATCCCCATTAGTGAGCACTAGATTGAGTATCACACCCTCCCTCATGGGTTCCATTACCATTTGCTTGAGCAGAGCCCTTTGAAGAGAAACCACTATCTCTCTAATTGTAGATTCAGCAGAAGGGATACTTCAATCCACATCCAGCAGAGTAAAATCACTAATGAGCAACACTTCTCTTCTTTCCCATCTTTTGGATATCTTTGCTCAGATCTCTGTCCAGTTTTGTTTGAGATGGGGGCCTGTAGATCACACCAGTGTAAATGGAAGCACCATCTTCTTTTTTTAAGACAGCCCATAATGCTTCTTCCCTATTTCACGACCTTGCATTTCAGTTGCTTGGATATTGTTTTTGTCATAAAGAGCTATTCCTCCTCTTCTTCTGTCCTCTCTTTCCTTCCTTAACAAGTATTCCAATCATGAGATGCAGTGAACCATGTTTCCGTAATAGCATCAATGTCTCTGTAATAGCAACAATGCCTTTTTACCCTCACCATTAAACTATGCTGCTAGTTGTTTCATTTTTCTTTGACCTTTTCTAATTCATGAAATACATTTTATCTGGCTACCAATGTGATACTTTTAAACAAAGGCCACTCCTCTCCTGATTTCAGAACCCCCCCCCCCCCTAATTTGGAGGACTGAAATCAGGAAAGTCGTTATGTTTTCTGGAAACATTCAAAACATTTGTAGTACTTTGAGTTGTGTGAATGCTTTCAGTTCTTGTTGTCTTCTTTCTCTCTGAAGAAGATGTATATTGCTGATGAGGCCTACAGTATTGATCCACGCCACTCAAGATTTTCTAAACCTTTAATATATCCCCTCTCATTTGTCTTTTCTTTAAGCAAAAGTAACCTAACCTATTAAGATTTTCTTCATAACAGTGAAAGGAAGGAAATAATTAGCACAGTAGAAAAGTTTATGAACTACGGTATCTTATAACTGAACTTTTTGTAGTTTGCTAAAGATGTTATTCAGCAGAGCTTCCTGAGCTTTAATTGCTGTTTTCTATTCCTTAGAGATTATTATGCTACATCATGAACATTTGATTAAACCACATCAGATGCATAGCAGTCATCTTTAAAATAGTTTTATCTAGCCATTCTAAACTTGTATTCTATTTTATATACAGTAGTACTAGTGTTCTCTGATATAACCTTCTTTACACAGAAGACGTTGAGTGCCACCTCTTTGACCTTCTACTTCTAGAAGGTTTGCAATTATTTATTCATTATTTATCAATTTCTGTTTGATATGCAGCACAAATAGTTTGGTTTAGTAGTTTAAGACAATAGACTTAAGACAATTTATTTCTAACCTTTTTAAAAGAAATTCTTATAATAAATTATATTAATAGAATTACAGGACGTTGTGGAATACTTTGAGGGCCATATGCAGTCACTGGCTGGATTGAAAAGCCGGATAAACGTATGTAGCTAACTTTGGAGGGATAATCAGTGGTATAGCCAGGGCTGGCAGAAGCACTAGGCAAGCTAGGCCTGGGCCAAGGGTGCAGTCCATTAGGGGCTGCGAGCGGCGGCGGCAAAGAGGAGTGGGGATTCGAATCTCCACTCTTCTTTGCCGCTGCTCGCGAGCCATATGGGGCTGCAGCCACTGGCAAGAGGTAGGAATCGAGGCTGTGACGGGGGGGGGGGCTGCGATTGGGGGGGGGGGGGGGCGGTCAGCACAAGGCAGAAGGTGCCTAGGGCGCCTAATCCCCTTTCACCGGCCCTGGGTATAGCCTCACTATTGAATATAGTTGAAAACCTTAAAGATGGACTGCTCTATGGCATGACCAGAGTGAGCCATATCACTTATTTGGCTAACCTAACTTTGCCCAGAATATGAAAGTTAATTGGATAACTTATCTGGTTAACTTTAACATTACCTAGAAAAGTCCCCGGAATTCCCCAATGTTATCTGACTAATTTTTAGCCAGATAACAAGATATCTAGATAAACTTTAGCTACTGAATGCCTTAAATATTCAAAAGGCATATTTAGAGGAAAAACTCACAGTTATCCAACTAAATGCTGCTGAATATGGCCTCCTATGTATTTATTTCCTCTCTGAGAAACAACAAACTATGGTCCCTAATTTTCAGAATGGCATCTCCCAGCTTGTGTGTATAGGAAATATTTTTAGAGAACATAGCAAGGACATTCACTTTAATGGAAACACATACATACCAGTTAATATTCTATTTAAATTGGGGGTCTATATTCAAAGGGCTTTCTCTAGCTAAATTGGGACTTATCAATAATATTAATAAAGAGAGAGTAAAATATTTTTATCAATACAATTTCTACATCATAAACAACAAATATTATATCAATACATTTCAATAAAATTCAATACACAAGTATCAAAAACATGACGTGAATCACATATCTTATAATACAAAATTGAAACATAATACACAATATTAAATAGTACAGTTACACCATACCCAATATGTGAATCCTGAAAATACTCTAATGTACACTTCTTAATACACATACATCCCCTTACTAAAACTCATCATACCCAATCATACTCACAGCACACTTGATTATTGGCAGCCGACGGTCCGAGTGCAGGAGGTCGCTCATGGACCCCCGCTGGACTTTTGGAAAGTCTTGTGGGGGTCAGGAGGGTTCCCCAAGACTTGCCAAAAGCCCCTGGTGGTCCAGCGGGGGTCCGGGAGCAATCTCCTGCACTCGGGCCATTGGCTGCCAGTAATCAAAATGGCACCGACAGCCTTTGCCCTTACTATGTCACAGGGGCTACCGGTGCCATAGATCAGCCCCTGTCACATGGTAGGAGCACAAGATGGCGCTGGCCATCCAGTGCTCCTACCATGTGACAGGGTCCGGCCAATGGCACGGATACCCTGTCACATGGTAAGGGCAAAGGGCCATTGGCGCCATTTTGATTAGTGGCAGCCGACGGCCCGGGAGCGGGAGGATGGCCCAGAGCGGGAGATCGCTCCCGGGACCCCCACTGGACCACCAAGTACCTGTAAAAAGTTTTTGTGGGCGTCGGGTAGGTGGGAGAAGCTAAGGGGTTCGTTTTAAAGGGTCAGGGTGGGTTTAGGGGTTATTTTTGAGTTCCGTTTTTCCTGCCCACCCCAAAAACAATAAGGGAACCCCCACGATCAATATCATGCGGTTTTCCTATCGTTTTGGGGGAGCTCCCGATTTCTGACGATTTTGAAAATATCGTCGATATTTTCAATCGTCCGAAGCCCGATTCACATCCCTATTATCCACTATGATGCCTAGATCTCTTTCCTGGGTGGTAACTCCTAAGATATAACCTAACATTGATTAGCTATAGCAAGGGTTATTTTTCCCTATATGCATCACTTTGCACTCGTCCACGTTAAATTTCATCTGTTATTTGGAAGCCCAGTCTTTCAGTTTTGCAAGATCCTCCTGTAATTTATCACAATCCGCTTGAGATTTAACTACTCTGCATAATTTTGTGTCATCTGCAAATTTGATTACCTCACTTGTCATACCTCTTTCTAGATCATTTATAAATATATTAAAAAGCACCGGTCCAAGTACAGATGCCTGAGGCACTCTACTGTAAAAACAGACCATTTAATCCTTCTCTCTGTTTCCTGTCTTTTAACCAGCTTGCAATCCACAAAAAGACATCACCTCCTATGACTTTTTAGTTTTCTTAGAAGCCTCTCATGCAGGACTTTGTCAAACGCCTTCTGAAAATCCAAATACACCACATCTGCTGGTTCACCTTTGTCCACATGTTTATTCATCCCTTCAAAAAAATGAAGATTTCTGAGGCAAGATTTCCCTTGGGTAAATCCATGCTGGATGTATCCCATTAAACCATGTCTTTCTAAATGCTTTGTGATTTTTTTCTTTATAACCACGATGTTTCCCGGCACTAAAGTCAGGCTTGCCGATCTCTATAGTTTCTCGGATCACCCCAGAGCCCTTTTAAAATAACAGGGTTACATTGGCCATCTTCCAATCTTCAGGTACCATGGATGATTTTAATGATAGGTTACAAATTAATTGAAATAGGTCTGAAATTTCATTTTTTAGTTCTTTTAGAACCCTGGGGTATATCACCATCTGGTCCAGGTGATTTACTATTCTTCAGTTTGTCAATCTGGCCTACAATATCTTCAAGGTTCACCGTTATTTGGTTCAGTTCATCTGAATCATCACTGTGGAAAACCATATCCAGAATGGGTATCTCCCCAATATCCTCTTCATTAAACACCGAAGCAAAGAATTAATTTAATCTTTCTGCAATGGCCTTATCTTCCCTACGTGCTCCTTTAAAGTCCCGATCATCTAATGGTCCAACCAACTTCCTTATAGGCTTTCAGCTTTGGATATATTTAAAAAGATTTTATTATGAGATTTGCCTCTATGGCCAACCTCTTTTCAAATTCTCTCTTAGCCTGTCTTATCAATGTGTTACATTTAACTTGCCAATGCTTATGCTTTTTTTCCTATTTTCTTCTGATGGATCCTTGTTCCAATTTTTAAATGAAGATCTTTTGGCCTAAATAGCCTCTTTCATCTCACTTTTTAGTCATGCTGACAATTGTTTGACCTTCCTTCCACCTTTCTTAATGTGTGGAATGCATCTGGACTGTCCTTCTAAGATTGTATTTTTTTAACAATGTCCACACCTGTTGCACACTCTTTACATTTCTAGCTGCATCTTTCAGTTTTTTTAAAACTATTTTTCTCATTTTATCAAAGTTTCCCTTTTGAAAGTTTAATGATAGGGCTGTGAATTTACTTACTGTCCCCTTTCCAATCATTAATTCAAATGTGATCATATTATGATCACTATTACCAAGTGGCTCCACTACCATTACCTCTCTCACCAAATCCTGCGCTTCCCTGAGAATTAGATCTAAAATTGCTTCCTCTCTTGTCAGTTCCTGAACCAATTGCTCCATAAAATTGTCATTTATTCCATCCAGGAACTTTATCTCTCTCGCATGTCCTGATGTTTCACTTACCCAGTCAATATTGGGGTAATTGAACTCTTCCCATTATTACTGCACTACCATTTGGTTAGCTTCCCTAATTTCTCTTAGCATTTTACTGTGTATCTCAATATATTGGCCAGGTGGACGGAAATCCCAACACATATGGGATTTCTTCCCAATCCCATAAAGATTTGATTGTGCATTTATTCTCATGCAGGATCTTTATCCTGTTGGATTCTATGCCGTCCAAGACATTAAGCACCACCCTGCCACCAAGATTCTTCTCAAAGTCATTGCATTATAATTTGACCCTGGTATAGAACTATCCCATTGGTTATCCTCTTTCCACCATGTCTCTGAGATGCCAATTAAATTTATGTCATCATTCACTGCTAACACAGATCTCTGCTCAGCATGATCAAATTAGTGATGGAACGGTCTAACCAAATACAATGACTTCAAACAATAACCCACTTCCTCAATCACAATACTCTTATGACGCTACTGTGGATTTGGACCATCATACTAGGCATCATTGTGTGGTGTAAACAGCCAATATCACTCTGCCTTATATATAATCATTGGTAAGTCCATAATTTTAACTTCATATTTTTTCTTTTTTATGCTTCTCACCCGTGGTAATAAAACTTTGCTGGCATTCAGTGAACTATTTTCTTCTTAAAATTGGCGTTATAGACACATCACAATGTAATATATAACACTTATCTTATTCCACACGTTTTCTACTTTTTGTGTTACTTCCACTGCTGTAAACCAACTATGATCATTCTGCCCAAATTCTCATCAGCATTATGAACATTCACACAATGCTCTGTGATGCCCGACACCGTACTGTGTTTCGGACTCCGTCATGTCCTTCATCAAGGGCTACTCATCTGCGTCTGCAAATCACATAATTCATCAATATTATTCGACATTCATCATCATATTTTTACAAATATACAGAGCAGTACTCACTCTTTAAGCGGCATGGCATTTCTCAGCGTGTTCCTCTATGCTTCTCTTCTGGTTTTACCCGGGACGCTACATTTAAACACCCCTACGTTGATGACATCATCCTTACATCACTTCTGCTCACAACGAATACCACTCAATGGCACTGTTTAAACCTGACGGACTTACTGAGCGCATACGGAATATCCATTGTTGTTCACGCAAATTCAGTACAATATTTAGATCACCTCCTCTTGGATTCAAGGGCTCGACATCCATAACACGCCATCGAAGTTGTTGAAAACTGTGATTTTGTGCAATGCAATGAGTTACCATAGGGGCTGTTATTTTAGCTGTTGTTATGCAACTCCGATGTTCTATTAGACGCACCCTGATAGAACGCTTTGTGCGTCCAATATAATATAAATCACAAGGGCATATTATGAGATATATCACTCTGGATGTTGTACAGTCAGTATATTGTCATGCTCTATGAATTATGCCAAACTTATCCATCCAATCAGGGCTTGCTAGGGATGTGAATCGTTTTTTGACGATTTAAAATATCGTCCGATATATTTTAAATCGTCAAAAAATCGTTAGGGCCACGATACAATACCAATTCCCCCAATTTATCGTTAAAAAATCGTAAATCGGGGGAAGGGGGAGGGCAGGAAAACCGGCACACTAAAACCCCCTAAAACCCACCCCGACCCTTTAAATGAAATCCCCCACCCTCCCGAACCCCCCCCCCCCCAATGCTTTAAATTACCTGGGGATCTGGCGGTGGTCCAGAACAGCGGCGGTCCGGAACGGCCCCCTTAATAGAATCGTGTTGTCTTCAGCCGGCGCCATTTTTCAAAATGGCCGCCGCAAAATGGCGGCGGCCATAGACAAAAACGATTCGATGCAGGAGGTCGTTCCGGACCCCCGCTGGACTTTTGGCAAGTCTTGTGGGGGTCAGGAGGCCCCCCCAAGCTGGCCAAAATTTTCCTGGGAGTCCAGCGGGGTTCCGGGATCGATTTCTTGTCGCGAATCGTTTTCGTACGGAAAATGGCGCCGGCAGGAGATCGACTGCAGGAGGTCGTTCAGCGGCGGTCCGGAACCCCCGCTGAACGACCTCCTGCAGTCGATCTCCTGCCGGCGCCATTTTCCGTACGAAAACGATTCGCGGCAAGAAATCGCTCCCGGAACCCCGCTGGACTCCCAGGAAAATTTTGGCCAGCTTGGGGGGGCCTCCTGACCCCCACAAGACTTGCCAAAAGTCCAGCGGGGGTCCGGAACGACCTCCTGCGTCGAATCGTTTTTGTCTATGGCCGCTGCCATTTTGCGGCGGCCATTTTGAAAAATGGCGCCGGCTGAAGACAACACGATTCTATTGAGGGGGCCGTTCCGGACCGCCGCCGTTCTGGACCACCGCCGGATCCCCAGGTAATTTAAAGCATTGGGGGGGGATTTAATTTAATGGGTCGGGGTGGGTTTTAGGGGGGTTTAGTGTGCCGGCTCACGATTTTAACGATTTTTCACGATAGTTTACACACCCAAACAGCAACAATACGATTCCCTCCCCCTCCCAGCCGAAATCGATCGTTAAGACGATCGAGGACACGATTCACATCTCTACTTGCTATACATTTTAATTCTCCCATCTTACTTCTTAGACTTCTGGCATTAGCATACAAACATTTCAAAGTGTGTTTTTTGTTTGTATTAATATTCTGCTTTTCAGTTTACATAGATAAATTGGAATCTTTTAGCTCAGGTTAGTTTTTAATTTTAGGCACTTGGATTACTTTTCTTATTATTGGAACCTCTCTGTTAGGATGCCCTAACTCTAATGCTTCATTAGTATCCTTCGAAGATACCTCCCTCCGAACTCTGCACTGCTGAGTGGCTGTCAGCTTTCCCCTTTGATTTAGTTTACAAGCTATTCTATCTCCTTTTTAGAGGTTAGTGCCAGCAGCCTGCTTCCACCCTCATTAAGGTGGAGTCCATCCTTTCGGAAAAGACTCCCCCTTCCCCAAAGGGTTCCCCAGTTCCTTACAAAACTGAATCCCTCTTCCTTGCACCATCGTCTCAACCATGCATTGACACCCTGGAGCTCTGCCTACCTCTGGAGACCTACGCGAGGAACAGGGTGGATTTCAGAGAATGCTACTCTAGAGGTTCTGGATTTTAGCTTTCTATCTAAGCCTAAATTTGGCTTCTAGAACCTCCCTCCCACATTTTCCTATATTGTTGGTGCCCACCTGTACCCCGACAGCCGGCTCCTCCCCAGCACTGTCTAAAATGCTATCTAGGTGATGCATGAATTCCACCACCTTCGCACCAGGTAGGCATGTTACCAGGCAATTCCTTTGCTCACCAGACACCCAGGTATCTACATTCCCAATAATTGAATCACCAACTATGATGGCCAACCTAACCCTTCCCTCCTGCGCAGTAGCCCTGGGAGACACGTCCTTGGTGTGAGAGGACCATGCACCACCCGAAGAGCAGGTCCTTGCTACAGGATTATTTCTTGCTGGACCATGTTGATGCTCTCTGATCATTAGACTGCTATGATTCTGCTCATGGGTGGGCCTACGAGCAGTCTCTCACCTCCCTCGTGGCCTGGAGGCCGCTGACATAGCCCTGATTTCGCGGCAGGAGTGCCTCTGCTGCTCCTGAAGGCCGCTGACACTCCCTGCAGCCCGAGTGCCACCATCATTGCCGTCGTCCTTCATGCTGCAGGTGTGCCGCTGCTGTTTCCTCTCTGTGGCGGGTGGAGCCGCTGACGTTCCTGCCTTGTTAAGTGGCAGGGTGCCGCCACCAGTTCTTCCCCTGTAGCCCGATGCCGCTGCTTTCTCGCAGCCCATGTGCCACCGATATTCTCGCCGGTCCTGCCGCAGGAATGCCGCCATCAGCTTCTCTCCTTTGCAGCAAGGGCATCGCCACTACTGTTTCCTGGCTCCGGCTCTCGGTAGGCATGCTGTCGTGCCTCTTCACAGTATTTAAAAGGCCTGCAGTGGGAAAAGCCCTGCAGCCCTGCTTGATGACATCATCTGTCGTCTCTACTTCAGTCCTATGAAAGGGCTCTTCACCAGTCCCTTGTTGCATTTGCAAGGAGCTGCCTGCTTCTGGATGCTCCATTCCTGTTCTTCCATCTAGAAGGCTCCAAGGTCCATCTTCAATTCTTCAAGGTCCCCTGTTCTTCATGGGAGCTCCCTTGTCTTCATCTGCTGTTCCTAGTTTCTTGTCGGATCCTGTGTCCTCGTCTGTCCTGTGCCCTGATGTTCCAGTTCTCCAATTCCTGTCTTCAGATGTTCCTGTCTTCGGATGTTCCAGTTCTTAGGTTCCTGTCTCCAGTTGTCCCAGTCTCTTCGGTTCCTGTATCCCGTTGTCCCTGATTCTCTGTTCCTGAATCCGGGTATTTAAGCCTTGTCTCACCTGCCGGATTTCACCTCCAGATGACCATCCTGTGAGTAAATCCGTATCTGATCCGGTGACCTGTTCCGGGTCATTGGAGCCCTGTTCTGGTCGGATCCTTCTTCAAATGCTGCTCGGATTCCTTTCTCTTCCTGAGCTTCAGTCCTGTGCTTGTCCTGCTCTCCACATGGTCCACAACCAGCCTCTTCAGGTTGTGTAGGGCGTGCAGTGGGACAGCGTGGTCCGCGACTAGCTCACGGGGGGCTGTGTAGGGCGCGATGAGGGGCAGTGCCTGCCTGAGTCTCCAAGTGCCTTGCCTCGTCCAAGTCTCCAAGAGCCTTGCCTCGTCCAAGTCTCCAAGTGCTTAGTCTCGTCCAAGTCTACAAGTACCTTGTCTCGTCCAAGTCTCCAAGTGCCTATATCTTGTCCAAGTTTCCAAGTGCCTATATCTCGCCAAGTTTCCAAGTGCCTAGTCTCATCCAAGTCTCCAAGTGCCTATGTCTCGTCCAAGTCTCCAAATGCCTACATCTCATCCTTGTTCCAGAGTCATCGCCTGTCCTCGACCTCTGACCATCCTGTCGTACCTGCTGTTCCTAGGCGGCAGGTCCGAAAGGGCTATCGAGTGGCCAGAGGGCTACCCCAGAGACCAGCATTGAGTTGCTGAGTCTCTTGTGGTGCGTTCAGGTTCAGCAGAGTGCTCCGAGTCTTCAGCCTGTCCAACCGTGCTTGAATATGCCTCGCCTGCCTTGGCACTTCCCTGGAGTCCCCCTCTGGGGCTGTGCTATGGTCCAAGGGTACACTATCTCTCCCGAACAAGCAACCGCTCCCCCACGCTCACAACAGATACCTTCCTCTTCCAAGGCAGCACCAGAGCTGCCAGACTGGATTTGGGACTTGGATACTATTCTTGGACTCATTCTCTGAGAGACAGGAGCTCTTTGCACCAGGTACACATGTACAACTTCTCACCGGAAGATAAAAAATCATACATGTGACACTCAATGTAAAAAACTGGGAGGCCCCCCTCTTGCTGCTGGACTGCTGCCTTCATCTTGAATTTGTTCAGATCCTGGTTAAGTTTAGGTTGCTATGGGATAGCAATGAGTACAATTAGGATCCTTTAAATATATTAGTGTATTAACTATTTATCTGGTAGTGGTCTACAAGGAATGATTAAACTCTTGATAAGGTGTGGGGAATTTCTGAATTTAAGTTAAAAAGCTGATTAATATATATATTTTTTTATTAGTGTGCCTACAAATTAAAGCAAGAACTAGGGGTGAGTGGGAGGGAAAAACAAACACACAAACTCCTGTTTTTTGCCTGCCCTCTGACTAGCTATCTAATAAAGACACATAAACACAATAAATAATATACCCCAATTGTTTACATCTCCTCAAAACTTTTAAGTTCTGAAAATTTCCCCAGGCAGTATTTACTGATTCTTTTCAGCCACCAGAAAGGTGATCCTCTCCTCTCAGTGATTCAATGAATACAAAGGACATCTCCTTCAATAAATAACAATGAATACCACCTTAATAATATCTTACTTCTATATTCTACCTATTATGATTTCAGCTGCTAGGCAGCCTACCTGTACCCTGACTATGACACTCCGCTCTGTACTGTACTCACCTTCTTTTACCTGGTTTCATGATTCAGCCTGTGTTGCAACCTCCCCTTCACCAGGGGACCTCAACGAGCATACTCTCCAGGTTGGCCAGGCTTCTCTTCTCTATTCTCTCCATGCCCAGGTCTCTGCCCTATGTAATCCATCCCTGCTATAGCCACCTTGTCATTTCATGGAGTTACCTTTGCCTTCTTGTCATGGCCTCTGTCTTTCTTGCTACTTTTCCTTTAGCCTTGCCTTGTCTTGCCTTGCCTTTGTGGCCTTTGGGCCTTCTGCTTCTAGCCTTGCCTTACCTTGTGTCTTCCAGTGTTCTTGCTCCTAGCCTTGCCTTGCCTTATGGCTATCCAGCCTTATCACATCTTGCCTTGTTTGCTTTGTGGCCATCTGGTCTTCTTGCTCCTTGTCTTGTCTTTCTTGTGGCCCATCTGACCTTATTTTGTTATCTAGTGACCTATGGGTCTTATGCCTAGCTGTCCTAGATATATTCTCTTGTGTGTAAAGCATTTTCTGTGCATTCTAAGCTGCCACACGACAACCGAATCCTGTGAAATTTATAGTTTATTTAACTTGTCTATACATTGTACATGCCACTGGATACTTGCACTTTTACAGCCCAACTTAAATTTGGGACACATATTGTGTATATAAGTTTGCTATATCGCCTTCATGCCTAATGCTCTCTTTCTTCCATGCATTCTCCTTTGTACCTCCCAGTTCCTCTTTACCCTGTTTTTTGTAACTGCTCTCTTCCTTCTTCGTTTTCCCCTGTTACATGTAAACCAGCATGTTATCTCTGATGAAGGTCGGTCAAGAAAAAACACTAAATAAAATATTCCTTCTGTGTTCTGTGTTGCCTTGCTGATTCCTTGTTCTGTCTAGTCTTGTTCCAGTTCTGTCCTGTCTTAGTCCTGCCCTGTCTTTGTCTGATATTGTGTCCAGTCGTGTCCCAGTCCTTGTTCTGTGCTTGCTACCAAACCCAGCTTTGCTCCTGTCCAGCCTGTCCCCAGCTTCACCTGCTTCAGCCTGTCCACAGCTTCACCTGATCCAGCCTCACCTAGCTCAGCCTGGTTCAGCCTGTCCAAAACTTCACTTAACCCAGACTGTTCATTACCTTGCCTGATCCAGCATGTTCTCAGACTTCCCATGTACTGCCGCTGCACTGGACTCCTACTGGCCCCTAGCACCCAAAGGCCCAACCTGTGGGGAAGGGGTTAGCTAGGGAGAAGACCACCCTATGTCCTATCCTGCCATCCTGCTCTACCCTTCAAGTGATGTTCCCTGACCAATGCAATCAATAATATATGAACTCACTACTCTATTATTCTCCTTTCTTTTAAAGGATGCTGTTCCTCAATGCCGACATCCTAATCTCTTCAGCTGCATCATTATTGCTCCAGATCCCCGATCTCTTAAGATGAATTAGTTATTCATCAAATCCCCTGCAAGGGACCTTGTTTCACCATAAAAAGGGCTTCATCAGGAGGCTTTAATTATATCCTCTGAGTCATCCTTAACTGAATATTGTCAGGCAGTGTAAGTCATCAAAGCCATAATCTTCTTAACCATACACTCTTGGCATCTCTCGTTATTATTACCATCATAAACATCCCCAATTTATAATTACATAAGTAGACCTGCAACAATCTCCTCAAATCCCAAACTACCAAAATGACAATACTTATACAATTATGAATCGGGGATGTTCATCTCATCCTTGCTTCAGCAACAGGTCTCCTTACTGTTCAGTAGTGTGAGTTGCTTCAGCATCCTTCGTCTTCAGTTCCTTTGATCCTTGTCTTCTGTTCTTTGGTTTCAGCACCCTTGCCTTCAGTTCTTCAGTTATTTTTGTCTCCTCGCTACTCGCCTGCTTTTGTCCTCGCTCCTGTCCTGCCTATCCTTCCCTTCGGCTGGGTACTCAGTGTTGACCTTGGCCTGACTTCTGGATTCTCTTGACTTCTGCTTGCTGCTGATCACTGGCTGTCCCTGGATACTTCTGACCACTGCCTGCCACTGACCACTACCTGCTACTGGACTCTTCTGACCTACGTCCACTCTGACTCAGCGACTTCAATGGATCTTTCCTCCCTCAGCATAGGCCCTCACCTAAAACCTGCCAGCCTTGGCACCCAAAGGCTCAACCCAAGAGGAACATGGGCTGGTAAAGGCAAAGCTCCAGTTGGGCCTCTGCCTCATCTGGGTCTGCCTGACGGTGGTGGGGACCTGCAAGGATCCTCCCTGCAGGTTGCATCAACTCCACCTCAGCCTAAGGGTCCACAAATACAACAATTCTCCTGTATCAATGCATTTTGAATTTTACCAAAGTAAGGGGTAGATTTTTAAACTTGCACGCACGCGTCCATGTGTGGGCACTTCCCGGTGTACAGACATGGACGCACCGATTTTGTAACATACACAAGCTGGCGAGCGCATGTTATAAAATCCCATGGCCACGTGCACTTCTCCTTCCCTTCTCCTCTCCACCTCAAACCATACCTTTTCCTTTTTTTCTTCTTTATTTTGCAACTTACTTCAGCTCCCGAGTTTCTGGGACAAGCATCAGTAGCACTATCCCAGCTCGCCCTCCGCCCTGCTCCTCCCCGCCCAGAACGAGCCCTCCAGCCCGCCCCTTCCAAGAAGCCTGGCACCTGAGCACGTACCAGCCTTTACGTATGTGGCCTCTTGGAAAATTCGCCCAGCGGGCGCAAGGCCCAGCCACGCATGTAAAAGCCAGATTTTACGTGCATGGGCATTTAAAAATCTATGCATAAGTGTTCAGTTTTGCACCCTGAAAATGTTTCCAGTTATATGATGATAAGTTATTGAATGATTATATTGTTATGATTTTATACTACATAAAATACTACAGCTTCAAAAATTATAGTTCTTTAAAACTTGGACTGAAACTGAAATTAAACATTTAATAACTAAAACTGTAATAACCAAAACCGAAAACTAAAATGCAATTGTATTACTTACTTTAATATTTAATGTTTACAGTTTGCATTTTAATAACAGGCATTCATGTTATCCACAGTGTGTATTTGATACAGGAATTTGGAAGGATGCATCTTATATCTATTAGGATTTGGCAATTTATAAAAATCATTAAGCATTCTAACCAAAAATTCAGCAGAGGTTATGAATGTGCCTTGAGAGAAGTTTGCTGATAAATTCCCTCTTTTATCTGCCATATCAGGCTGGGAAATCTTTTAGTTTCAAAGTCTTGAGGGAACTCAGTGAAAATGTGGACAAATTACAAGAGTAATTAAAGCAGTCCATGAAAAGTATGACCTCTTGTTAACCTTGGAAAAGCAAAGAAAACGTGGATATGGCTACGATAGGAGCCATATTCACCAGAGTTTTGCCGTAAGCACTAACAAGACCTTAATGAAAGGAACTAGTCAAGTTCTTTAATTGCATACCCACATCCTCACATTCACAAGGATCAACATCATAATTTTATTTAACTGTTTTAAAAAAAATAAACTCTCAGGAAAGTCATTCATACAGGCTCAGAATGATCATCTCATTCACATCATAGAAATCTTCTGGGTAAGATGAGCAGGATTTTCTACTAATGGTAAAGAATGAACTGTGCTAAACTTTCTCCTTCAGTGTTTCTGCTCATGTCAAACTACAAGAGGACAAAGCTTTGAAGATTTATTCATAAGGGGCTGCGTTTGACCATGATTTCTCCACCCCTGGTTCAATCAGGCTCATGAGCAACACAATCTTTGTATAACTCTTATGTTTGTCCAATTAATGATCTCACTATCTATAGAAAATCTCCAACTCTCTTCAGGACCAATATGGCTACTAGAACATTGCACAACAGATTAATCAGGATGAAGTATTCTGTGAACATTTTGGGGTAAATTTTAAAAGGTGCACGCGGTACCCGGCGTGCACACATGTACACCCGATTTTATAACTTGCGCACGCAGGCGCGCGCAAGTAATAAAATTGGGGGTCGGCGTGCGTAAGGGGGTGCACAATTGTGCAGCTTGTGTGCGTCGAGCCCGCGCCGAGCCGCGCTTCCTTCCCCCGTTCCTACCCCTCACCCCAGCTTCCCTTCCCTTCCCCTACCTCCCCCGCCCTTTCCCCCCTACCTTTTTTTTTTCTTCTTTTAAAACTTACTTCAGCCCTGGGGCTAAAGTAAGTTGCGCGTGCTGGCCAACTACCGGTGCGCGATCCCTCGCACAGCGGCAAATGGCCGCTATGCCAGGATTCTCTGACACCGCCCTGACCCCACCCCGGACCACCACGCTCCACCCCTGCCCCGTCCCCGCCCTTCCCGCCCCTTTAGTAAAGCCCCAGGACTTACATGCGTCCCGGGACTTTATGCGCGTTGCCGGGCCTTTTGAAAATAGGCCCGGCGCATGTAACCCTTTGAAAATCCGGCCCTTTATCAACAATTCATGGTATAGATCTTCTAGTTTTCACTCAGCTGAAGAATAACAGTCATATTTTAAATCAAAAAAATGTCTCCTCCTTACATCTTTAACCCCCATTTACTTCAATGCCAATAAATCCATTTTAACTATAATGTGATCTCTTGCTGTCTCACAACTCACAAAATCACCCTTATTAAAAATTTGTTAATATGATAGTGTAATGCTATTTGCCTAAAAAAAAAAAAGATGTTATTTTACCTAATGTCTTTTACAAATATATTTTACAGAAATATGGTTGATATTTATAAATATATGATGGTACTAAAATGGCTTAAGATAGATTTATCAGAGACCAGTTCAACAGGATCTTCCCCCAGTGAACACTGGAACTTGTCCACGAATGATAGAGAAAGATAGAGAGTGGGTTACTGGAATGCAGAAGATTAATATAACTAGTGTTTTCCAACCTTTTCAATTTTAAGGCAAGCCAGCTAAATGGCAAGGTTTTTAATACCGGGCAGCTTATCTGGCCAGATAAGTCATTATCTGGCTAAAATCTAGTAGGATAAAAAAGAGGTATTCCAGGGTAGACCTAATCTATCTGGCTAATTTAGCTGATTTTTGTTTGTATCCGGTTAAGTTTGTCAGATAATTTAGGCCTACCTCAGAACAGGTTTAAAGTTATCCCACCAACTAAAGATTCAAAAACAACATAACTGGTTAAATGGAGCTGCATTTAAAAAAAAAAAAAAAAAGTAGGTTATAGACTCAGTGGCCCTATTACTTGTTTCCCTACCTGAGCTCCAAATCTGGCAATGCTCCCACCTCATATTTAAAAGGCCCTGCTACTCAGTCCTGCCAAAATTTGCACTCCTGGACCTTTCCACCCCAACCCCAACCCCAACCCTCCCACCCTCCTGGTACCGTGACAATGAAGGATCTTCAGCCTGGATCATGTTAGCAGCCAACCACAACCCAAGCTTGGTGCTTCTCTTGTTGCTAGGGAAGCTACTGTGTAAGCATAGACTCGAGGTGCTGAGAGCAGATCTCAGGTGTAGGCAGTGGGGACTTTTCCGTGGCATACCTGATCACACTTGAAAGTACACCAGTGTACCATGGGAAACAATAAAGTAAAACTACTCAGTGCAGTATTTTCCTTTTATCTTTAACAAATCTGGTCCATAATGCCACGTTTCCAAACATTTGTGTGTGGGAACGCATGTGCATCTAGGGCTC
Organism: Rhinatrema bivittatum; assembly: GCF_901001135.1. Classification (NCBI taxonomy): domain Eukaryota; kingdom Metazoa; phylum Chordata; class Amphibia; order Gymnophiona; family Rhinatrematidae; genus Rhinatrema; species Rhinatrema bivittatum. The sequence continues at coordinate 179,514,947 of NC_042616.1, forward strand.
ATGACATGGCTTAGCTTTTATAGTTGGACAGCATGTGGGTATGGAGCTCTTCCACCACTAGGAGTATGGTGTTTCTCTGCTATTCTACTCCTGGAGCAAGAACATTTCTATTTATTTGATTTATTAGCCATCTTTTTAAACATGAAATTCACCCAAAGTGAGGTGAAACATAACAGAATGGTAATATACAGATAGGGACGGATTTTCAAAGGGTTACGCGCGTATATTATGCGCGTAACCCCGAAAACCTGCTCCTGCGCGCGTCGAGTCTATTTTGCATAGGCTCGACGATGCGCACAAGCCCTGGGACGTGCGTATGTCCCGGGGCTTTGAAAAATGGGCGGGGAGTGGGCGGGGCGGGGTGGGGACAGAGCCTCCAAGCACAACAGCCAGCACGCGCAATCTACGCCTGCCTAGAGGCAGGCACAACTTATAGGACAAAGGTAAGGGATGGGGGGGCGGGTTAGGTAGGGGAAGGGAGGGGAAGGTGAGGGAGGGTGGAAGGAAAGTTCCCTCCGAGGCCGCTTCGATTTCGGAGCGGCCTCGGAGGGAACAGAGGAAGGCTGTGTGGCTCGGCGTGCACAAGATGCACAATTGTGCACCCCCTTGCGTGCGCCTACCCTGGATTTTATAACTTGCGCGCGGCTGCATGCACATGTTATAAAATTGGGCGTAGATTTTAAAATCTGGTCCTTAAAGACCAGTAGATGTAGGAGGTTAACAATTCTAATCTGAGGGAAAAGGTAGGCAGTAAGGAATCGGACTAACTTGAAATATATCAATAGTAAGAGTAATTTTAAAAAAAGCACATTTCATACCACATCTCAGTTAAAAACACAATATCTTATGCAGCGTCTCAGTATCATACACAACATCTCAGTACATTCAAGCACTAATATACGGTGCCAGACAGTTTCATTCTAATGCAGAGGGAGTAGGTTTGAAACTATTTTCAAATTGGAGGAAGAGACAGGTTTTCAGACTTGCTTCCTGAAGTGGGAATAATCATTCATTTGGCAGAGCTCTTCAGGGAGGGTGTTCCATAGGGTAGGTAGGTCTCCTGAAAAACATTGTCGATTGGTATCTATTCTTTAGATTTATTTTTTTTTTCCGATGGAGTTGCTATGGAGGTATTTAAGGTCAATCTAAATATACAGACTGAAGGTTTTCTATGCAAGTCTGTGTTCAAGTTCTGCACCCAAATCTTCTGCTATAAGACACCAGAAAAATAAACTGGAAGATATATATTTTCCTTTCAACCTAATCCTCATTATGACACAGGAACTTATATAATAATTCTATTGCTCATTTCTCTACCTCCAGTGCCCTCTAGTGGTTCTTAGCACTTATTTACTGCTCATGTTTTGCATAACTCGGCATTCAGATCTTTTCTTTCATACCTGGCACTGATTCAGTACTGCTTTCTTCATTTTTCTAGTTTTATCTGTTTTGCTTTGTAGATAATATCTGTAAAAATAAGCCCTTAATACTGTAAGGCAAAATAGCATAAAACAAATAAAATAGTGAAAATAAAAACTTGTGCAAAGAATTTTGTCCAAAAGTGCTAAATTTAAGAATGTTCTTTGCTTGCACATTTATGGGTAAAATTTCAAAACTCTTACACGCATACAAATTAGCATCTATGCACCCAAGTAGCCTCTAATTACATATTCCATATTTTATAAAAGTGAAAATATGCATGAATTTTCACTTTTGAGTGCACAGGTACACATGTAAAAAAGGGGCAGTCTAGGAGCATTCTTGGGCAGGGCCAACACTTGGGCGCATAAATTGCTATTTTCAAAGCCACTTAAGCACATACATTTGCCATCTTACCCGCTTATTTTTACACCTACTAATTATCCAGCATACGTGATATTAAATGTGTTTATTGCGTAGTACTGACTGGGTGGAAGGTCTGGGGGAACTATGGGGAGTTCAGGCTGAAGAACCAGGAAGGTCTTGATGACTTGGAGAAAGACTGGGTGAATTGGTAGACTAATTGGTAAACGGGTTATTTTTATGTTTGCATACATATATTACAATTGTCTGGTTTACATGCACAAATCGGAATACATGCAGGTAAATTATACTTTACTTTTGCCCATAAAATAATATACATGAGAATATTTTTAAAGTAGGAAATATACACGTGTTCATTGCATCGATATAAGTGGGTTTAATGCACTGCATGGTTCGTGTCCAAACATACCTACACACGTATATTTGGGGGTGGATTTATTTATTTTATTTAAGAGTTTTATATACCATTGTTCCAAAACATGATCACAACGGTTTATAAAATCAGCATTCAGCTTCGGGTCCATATTCCCATTCTGGGTCAAGATTCATATTTTTGATCATTGCAGCAGCAAATACATATTCTAGGTCATATATATGACCTAGAATATGTATTTGCTGCCCCAAATATACGTGTGTAGGTATGTTTGGACACGAACCATGCAGTGCATTAAACCCACTTATATCGATGCAATGAACACATGTATATTATTTTAAAAATATTTTCATGTATATTATTTTATGCACAAAAGTAAAGTATAATTTACTTGCATGTATTCTGATTTGTGCATGTAAGCCAGACAATTGTAATATATGTATGCAAACATAAAAAATGTATTTTATGATATGTGCATATCATATATATGTGGGTTATAAAATACAACCAGATGAGTGGAGAGCAAGGCACACCAATGGAGGATTCCAAATACTGCAGGGGAGTGTCAAAATAGATGAATCATCTGCAGGCATAGAAACCATAGTAGAGTAGGAAAGGTATTTATTCACTCAGAATAATTATCAGGCAGATATATCTTATTTATTTATTTATTTAACATTTTTATATACCGGCATTCGTAGGACACATCATGTCGGTTCACAATTAACTGAGAAAGGAAATTACATTGAACAAAGGGGGTTTAACTGGGAGAATTGGATAATAATTGGATAAAAGGAACAAGGTAAAAAGCGAAGAACGAGAGAAAAGAGAAAGCAAGCATGGATAACTTAATTGGAAAGGTATGGGTTTAAAATTACATATTACATATGTGAACTTATTTACAACGTTGGGGGGGAGGGGTGAGGGGAGAGGGAAAGGGGGGGAGAGAAATATGCAGAGAGGGGAGGTAAAGGTAAAGGAGAGATTGATATGGTAAAGAAGGCGGGGGGGGGGGAGGCTGAAGAGGCTAAGAGGCGGGGGGGGGGGGGGGTGGGAGTGGAGGGGGGGGAGTTAGGGGGAGCATGGGGTGTGCTGGAAGGGTTACCAGGGTGGGAAAGGTGGGAAGGGCTGTATGGAGAATGCATTTGAAAACAATGAGGTAATTAACTGTAGTAATGCTGTGGGTCCCCCCATACTAGCATAGATCTCCATGCAGTGTATGTTTATGGGGTTGCGCATAGTTGTTTGAAACTTATCCTCTTAGTTTTTCTCTGAAATATTTTTCCTTTCCAGAGGATTCAGGAAATGAAATCCTTGAGCAAAAGAGGTGCAATTTCAAAATTTTGCAAGTAAACTTGTTTGTTGGTATTTTTCACTTTATGAAAGTAATTTTAAGACTGCTCACATTAATGCAAAGTCTGTGAATATCTTTCACTTGCGAACTTTATACTAAACTTCAAAGTGAAAGTATGACATAGGTGTCAGGATCCACACAGCTGGAGACTACAACAACATAGTGAGGTAGCTGGAGAGGGGAGGAGCCAGAGTGGACAGTGCGGCATTGGGCCGTCACTACTATTGGTCCTCCTGCAGTGAACCCGGCTGCAGTGATAAATCTGAGGGTTTCCTGTTGAATCGTGGGAAGAGAAGGAAGATGCAGAAGGCATTAGGGGTCTTGGGAAAGCCCCCAGTACAGCGATCAAAGTTAGAGCACGGACCCACTGACATCAGCAATGATGCCAGCTGGCTCCCACAGGTCTGGAGTGGGGACTAAAAAATTAATTAAAAATAAAGAGTAGAAAGCCAAAATAATTAAAAACAAGCACATAGTGCATGTGGGCAAGCTGTGAAGACCCCAAGAATACTCCTGCCATGCCTCAAGTATCAATTTTAGAAACAAATGTCACCCTAATTGCATCCCAGCAATTTTGAGAACAAAAACCCCTTTAAAATGTTTTAATTAATTAACTGAAGGTGTGGGGTATAAGAGAGGCAACCATAAGTCATTGTTTATTGTTTAGTTGGGATGTGAGGGATATAATTTTTAAATGACAGGTACTAGTGGGTAGTTTTATGGTCATAATGAGTGTTTGTGGGCATGTAGGAAATGTCATGGGAGAAGTTATTGAGAGTTAGGAGACAGGTTTTGAATGTTTTTAGAAGTTAACGCTTAAACTGAATATAATGTTAACTACAGTCCAGTGACGTTTGAATAGTTTAGTCCAGGTTTCACCAGGAAAGACAGCTAAAAAAACAAGTTCCAACAACAAAGCACAAGCTACAAGATTTCTAATTTCTGAAGCCATGACCCTGGCCAACTCAGAGGTTTCAGGGTGATGAAGACAGTGCAATGACACCAGAAAAAGACAAAGCATAATTTTGTTTGACCTAATAAATCCCTTTTAGAAAGTATTTAAGCCTCTATAAACTCCGTAAAGATCATAACAAGACAGAACAGGGAAAGAGACAGAATCAAGAACTATTTAAGAACGCATCAGCATTAGCACAAGGATCCACAGATGCTGGAAAATTCTGTGGCAGTTGTAGAACACTAGGAGAGCTGCATTGAAAACCAAGCAGAGAAGGAGAGCTGTTCTGTGACTCCTCTCTTGAGTCCTAGTACAATAAAAAGACATCAGAAAACAGAAAATTAAAAATAGCCAAACATATTGGGGATGATTGTGTGCTTGAGTGAGTGATGTTTTGAGTAAAAATAACCTGGTACAGGAAGGATATAGGACAGTTTGATTTAAGTTATACATAGCTGATCCACGGTGTGATAATTGTCAGTTTTTGAAGATTACTGCAGTGAGTGAGAATTGAGCAAGAGAGAACATAAACCACAAATCAGGAATTAGGCTGCCTGGGCAGAAATATTGTGGTGTGCTCCACCATGAAGCTCTCTAATCCCCACTTTAGAGGAGTATTTCTTCTGCTGGAAGAGCAGTACATTAGCTTTATTGAAAGGCAAATTAAGAGAAACGATGCCATGAGTTTAACACCGGGGCGACAAACATAATGTACCTCACATTACAGCCCTTGCTGAGTGGCAAGCTCACAGTTACCGAGTGGCAGTTCCTAGATTCCTAAGAAAGTTTAGGAAAAACTGTGTCTTACCAGATAGATACTAGAAGCTTAATACTTTTTTTAGTAAGCAGGAAATCAAAGTGGGATTCAGAAGAAACACATCATCCGACCAGAGCTGGTAAAGGCTGAAGTTCAAGCTCAACAAACTGGCCTTCATTAAAGCACCTCTCTTGGGGTCATACCATTTGAGAGCATACCAATTGGGAAAAAGTGAGTAAATGAATGAATGAGGAATGAGCTACTGTTTTCACTTTGCACCAGCCAGGGTATAATAATTATTTTTTGTCTTCTATTAGTTAGCTGCATAAGTCCATTAAGTCTTCAAGATATCATTTAGGGACCTCTACAGTTCACAAAAGATTGGCATGTTAAGGGAATCAGTTTCTCTTTTAATGTGGTTTAAGCCAGGTATTAGGGTAAAGACGGACCGGCACGGCAAGAGTTCCTGCCAGCGTGAGCCAGCGGTGGCCCCAGCAACACTGGCCAACCCAAAAACTTATACAACTAAGTGTGTGCATGCACCATTATAAAAATAACAAGCTGTACAAAAGAGAGAACTCTAAGAAAAAAACAACACTCTGGTAAAGCAAGGCACAGAGACAAAAACACATAGAAAAGAGAATTTGAAGGGGTGACTATGTGGGTGTTAGGGGTGGGTTGGGGCAATTTGGGGTAGACATGGGGGTATTAGAGGGCATTTAGGGGTGGTGTTGGGGCATATGGGATAGATGGATATTATGGATGGGTTTGGGGCAATTGGGGGCTTTTGGGAAGGGGAGGTTTGTTGGGATGAAGGGCAAGGGGGCATTGTGGGCTTGAGATAGGGCAAGAGGCAAAAGGGATATATGGATGCTGAAACTGGTTCTTATTACATTAATGGCATGACTAATGTACATGTGTTGCTAAACTATTATACTGAAAGATTAAATACAAGGGGAGGAAAAAGGGACTACTTTAGACAAATGTCATAAGTATAGTAAAGGTGCAAATAAGGAAAAGAACATCCTCAGGGACATGTTTCTATGTTTGTTTCTGGCCCCTATTGCAGAGCTGACCAGTGTCCCTCTTCCAGAAGGAGTAAATTGGGCCTCTCTTATTTGTATACTTATACCCAAACCTGTGGGGTATTGTAGTTCTTCCCTTTGAAATCATAATGCATCTGAATGGGGTTGTCCAAATGCCTGGACTGGCCTGCTATCTTCCTCTTGAAACAGGGTATTTTGGCTGTTCTGGGATTCTCCCTGCTCTAGTCTAATTTCAGACCAGGTGGCAGGACACTGCATATGCCTGCACAAAGGGAGAGTAATAAGCCATGTAATAGACTCAAGATTTCAGATGAAAAAATGGAAAATTACCATTCTGGAGGTCACAGAACTAACAACATTGAACCAAAAATGTGTATTCCTATTTTTCTTTATAGATTGAGGATCTCAAGAAGAAGAATCAAGAGTTGCAATGGAAGGAAGGGGAGTGGCTGGAGCAGGTGTGTATCTGGCAGAAGGAGGCCGGAGGTAAGTTCATTCATTGCCAATCAAGGGACTTATCAACAAGGTCTGTCTATTTCCTGCCACTCTACAACACCCTGTCTCTGCCTAGAGCTTCAAGAAACCTGCATGCATATTAACTTTATCCTTGCCCATTGCTAGGTCATGGGCAGCACTATCATGAAGCACAACTTGTAATCACAGGCTTAGCACTGAAATCAAGAGAGTGTTAGAACCTACTAAAACTCTTACAGGCCAATACAGTACGGTGCGCCGCACGTCTATTACCCCCTTATACAGTAAGGGATTTAGACCTCAAAAAATCCCCCGAAAACTAATAGCGCTCATCACATGCAAATGCATGTTGATGAGGCTATTAGTTAGTCCCCGGGATACTGAAAGTAAAATGTGCAACTAAGCCGCACATTTCTGAGCAACCCAGAAAAGAGTACAGGAAAGCAGAAAATACTGCTTTTCTGTACACCCTCCGACTTAATATCCTAGCGTTATTAAGTCGGAGGAACCAAACATTTTTTAAAAAGTTAAAAAAAAAAATCTGTCCGCTGGTCAGTGGTTAGTAAAACGGATGCTCAATTTTACCGGCGTCCATTTTCCTAACCCATGGCTGTCAGCGGATTCGGAAACCAACGCTGGTAAAATCGAGTGTCAGTTGTCCGGACCCGCTGACAGTCACCTCTACCGCTAATAAGGAGGCGCTAGTGACGCGCTATAGTCCCTGAATCGTCCAGGGGAGGTGGCTGGGCGCGTGTCAGGAGAATGGGCGCTCAACACAGAGTGCCCATTCTCCCACTTTTCTTTCTGTATCGGCCTGTTAGCAGGGAAAGTATATGCCTCCCATCCAAAAAAAAGACTCATAGACTTGTGGCTGCATCATGGCCCATGATGGCTTGCAATCTGGACCACAGACCAAAATAAACCACCCAAACTAAGCCTTCCTCCAAGGCCTTATCATTTTGAAAAAGACTGCTATACAAAAGCTTCTGTATATGGTGTTGTATACAACTGTTGTATACAACTATCTATGGCCTTGTCAGTGCCACCCTCTACAGGACATGGATGTCCCACTACTAGAAGTACAATACTTCCCATTGAATTCACCACTCCCAGAAAAGCAATGCCCTCTAACTGTTTGTATGATGCTCATACCTGGGAACTTTTGAATTCCAATCATCCTGAGATTATTGTTGATTAGCAAGGGGGGGGGGGCAGAAAGCAGAGGGTGGGGAGCAGAGAGGGAGGAACAGGAAACAGGGAGGGGTGGTGGTATACACACACACATGTTCACTGTCACACAAGATATTATAATTTTTCCATAAACACTCATTCTTATTTTCCCTCACAAATTCACACACATGCTAACTCTATTCTCTCCCTCTTTCATGCACATGCCCGCATGCTCACACATAACCATTCTCTCTCATACATGCCCACTCCATTTCACACACTCTCACACACATGCCCATACATACTTTGTCTCTCACTCACTCTCATATGCATGCTCATTCACCCTCTCTCCATCCTGAACCCACCAGGAGCAACAGCTTCTTCCTCCTCCTTTAGGTCTGCGGGGCAGCAGCAGCATCTTCCTCCTCCTCCTCTTCTGGACCCATAGTGCAGCAGCAGAAGCCTCTTCCTCTTCTGGGTTTGATATTCAGCAGCAGCTTCCTCCTCCTTCGGGCCCAGTGGATGATGCAGCAGCATCTTTCTAATCGCATTTGGCCCGCGAGGTTTAGCAGCTGTGTCCTCCTTCAGGCACACACAAATGAAAGTAAAGGTCCTTCTGCTTTTGGCCATGGAGGCCGCTGCTCTCACTGCTGCTTCCTCTTTCCTGCAGATGCTTCATCTTTCTGCCATGCAACTGTCATCTCCTCCTCATTCTCATCCACGCATCCAGAAAAAAATCACCTGGGCCGCACGGGCGCTTTCTCAGTCCATCCGTTTTCTCACATTGGCCTGGAGACCTCGCAAATCATTTAGAATTTTGGAGTCTCCGGGCCAAATCCGGAGAGTTCCCAGGTATAAAGATGCTGCACAACACATCCTGGATCATACCAGCTGATGGCTAGACACATACTATTTGCTCTATTCACAAATAATACCAGTTCATTGAAGGAGGAAGAGAACAAGCTGCTGGCCTCTTCTGCTGCTGCAACAGCAGCTGTTGTGATTCTGCTTGTGGGAGGGCCCTGCAAGCAGCCTCACTCATCTGGATGCCGCCAACCCCCAATGCCGGTAGGCTCCATCTTCTTCCTGTGCAGCCTCTTACCTACCCAATGCCGTTCCTGATTCCTGCACAGCATGAAGCACCACCGACATTCTCCAACACAGCATATACACCCCTACTTGGAATTTAAAGGGACAGTGGCAAGAAAAGCCCCGTGGCTCCTCCTGATTATGTCATTGCCTTGGGCCTTTAAAAGGCCAATTCTCTTGTTGCTCCAGGATTTTGTTTGGGTTCTTCAGCTTTGGTTCTAGTCTTCATTGTGTTTCAAGCCATGTCTTCATCCAAGTCTGCAGTCATGTCTTTGTCCAAGCCTGTAGCAATGTCTTAGTTCAGCTTGCCCAGTATAGGCACTGCCTCCATAACATGCAAATTTTCTCTCATGCATATTCATTGTGGATATCCCAAAAACCTGACTGGCTGGTGGCCCTCCAGGACAGGTTTAGGGACCACTGCTTTAGATAATGACTTTTGGATGAGGTCACTGAAAAGATTTCCTTCTGAAAATTCTCAGCAGGTTATTTGCAGTAATCTGTGAGCTGTGTTTTGCAAATCTGACCAGTTTTGGGGCAGTTCTACCAGAGATTTTTCTTGGTCTTCCAGATCTTCCACTGACCTCAACAGTTCCATGTTACTTCCATTTCTTAACAATGTTTCTGACAGTTGAAACTGCTAAATGGAAATATTTAGAGAGCTTTATAAAGCCTTTCCTAGCTTTATAAGAGTAAATAATCTTTATTTTCACACAGTTGCTTAGAGGAGCCCAAGGCTATTGAAATTAGGCAAAACAATAATCAGTGTCAGAGTATTTGTTAAACTGTGGAATTGTCTTCGTATGATTAATTGAAGATCTAAAAAGTCAGTCAACATTTTGGACCTTATTAACAACTTTAAAAAAGTAGTAGTGAATCAACTGGAAGTTTATCCAAACTTTTGCACATGCTATATTCACTTTTTTATTATTTTCAATTTGTTAAAATCAGCAAATAAATAGTACATTTGAATTCAAATTTCAGAAAGATGTTGTTTTTAACTTTGTCACCAATGAGAGGAAGAGGGACATCAAATACTCTACAATGTCCATAACGTTCCAAGAACAGTTTTTATCTATATAAATAAAAATGTAAATATTTGTTTGTTCAAAATCTTAAATCTCCGAAAGTTCTTCACCGGTTGCTTTGAAATTTTGACACAACGTTGCATTCGAATACGTGCATGTTTTTATATACCTATATTATATAGATGTCACACCTGTGACAGGTAAAAACATGCTTTTTTGGAAAAACAGCGCCATCTGTTAGACGTATAAGCAACACACACTATCTACAATATAAATGGGCTCTGACCCACGGCCCGCAAATGCGCAGTAGAGAGCAGCTCTACCGCGCATGTGCAGACCATTGAGCTCTGTGCTACATGCTGGGTGTCACAGAGGGGAGGAGGAAAGGGCAGACGAGTCGCCACTCCAAGAAATGGCTTAGCCCATTTCTCCCCCACTGGAGAAGGGGGGAGGGAGTAGGGACTGCCGGACAGTTACCCACAGGAGGAGGAAAGGGTAGAAGAGTCCGGCCAGTCCGTCCACTGCCGGGCAAGGGGGGGGGGAGGGAGTTGGGACGGCCGGAGCAGAGCAAATGCAGTAGAAAGCGGCTGTGAAGAGATCACAAGCAGCTGCAGCCTGCAGCAGCCAAAGCGCAAAGAGCTGAACAGAGAACAGCTCACCCTCCTCCCCCGCCCCCTGAGTCCCACAGATAAGGAGAAGCCAAGTAAATATCCCGCAACTGCGGGGGGGGGGGGGGGGGGGGGGAGGAGGGGAAGGCAGTGCTCTCAGCCAGCCTGTGGGTCTCAGCCACCACGGGAAGAGTTTACATGGGCATCACTCCACCCCCACTCCCAGCAAAGCACCCATGACGAAAGTGAAAGCCAGAGCCCTGCTCCCTCCTCCCTCTCAAGCCCCCGACCAGATTTCTTAAAGGCACAGGTCTGCCAGAAAGAGCAAAGTAAGCTAGGCAACGTGTCCCAAATCTGTTGCAGTGCCTGCCGCCTGCCCTTTGCGAGGGGGGGAACAGAGTGTTTTCCTCTCTCTCCCAGACACAACTGGCGTGGGAACTTTGCAAGCTCTTGCGAGTGCAGAGCAAAGACTTTGGTGGGGAGGGGACAAAAATCCCACCCGTTTTAACTGTGTGAGAGAGAAGTGTGGTAATGTGCGCTGACGGCGAGTGTGAGTGCCAGAGAGAGAGGGAGACTACGTGAGGGATTGTGTATGTGTGTGAGAGGGATTGGGCGTGCGTGTGTGAGGGACAGAGGGAGAGTGTATGTGCAAGAGAGAGAGAGAGAGGAAGCCTATGTAGGGGGCTGTATGACAGAGAGATTATCTACCCCCCCCCCCAGCTCTCCACTTATAGGTTACCGTGGAAGGGGTTCAGTGTAGAGGGGAATGGGAGAGCAAAGGAGTTGGGGCCTGTAAGTATAGAGTGAAAGAGGTCTGAGCCTGTCCCTCCACCACCAGGGAAGAGGGGAGGGAGTTGGGATGGCAGGACCATTACGCCTTGCGAGATCCCCCTCGGCCACCGCTGCAGCTCCTACCACCGTCACCGCCTCTGGCCCTTCGTGGTGCTGGGAAGGGGGGGAGCAGAGCAGAGCAAAGACGTAGGAGGAGAGGGGACAAAAATCTCGCCCATTTTAATGGACTTAACGGCTTGGACTAAATATTTTACGATTCCATTTCAATGTTTCCGGTTGCATTGTTAAATTGAATTTTCATAGATTTCGATTTATTTTCATTCTGATTTAATTATTTCATGTGACATTGCGTTGAAATTGAGCTGTGTCGATTACTATACCGTTCATTTAGTGAGTATAGTTTATGGGTTTTTTTTTTTCATTCTTTTTCATTTCTAGAATTATGCGGTTTACATCTAGACACGGATTATCTATACAATTATTGATTATCTTGACCACTTTGGGTTTTGGGGGATTTAATACTGTCTGACTACAACCTTTACTTAGACCTAAGTTAATTGTGATTTATGGGCTCCCTCCCAACGCAGTCTTTTCGAAACACGGCCCATGTCGGGGGACCATTGATTTGTTGACGTAAACTATTGGCTTGATGCTGACAATTTGAACTTTTCTGCTTGCTTATATATAAGAAAAACCATTCTTGGACTGTTATGGATATTGTAGAGTATTTGATGTCCCTCCTCCTCTTTTATTGTTGATTCATCTTTGATGGTTGGATTATTGCCTATTATTATTATGTGTTTAACTTTTTGCCATGTAGAGGCTGTGCCAGCTTCTGCTCAATTAGAGATTCATTGAAACAATCAACTTGAAGAGGGATACCTAATCTTTTGCACATAACTGTACTAGTGTGATAGAAAATCTTGGACTTTTCTAGAAATGAAAGGGCAGAAATGTCCTTAAATTGCATATCAGAGCATGTAAAACTGCAAAGCTTCTGGGGGGTCTATGCTGCCCCCCGACCATCTGCCTTTTACTTTTGCTTTCCCTTCCATAAAAGTAAATTTCTCGAGTCAGGACTATGTGCTTTTGCACTGCTCTGGCCCTCCTTGCTGGTTAGTCCCATTGATCTGCAAACTGGTAGGTGTAACACAAAATAATAATGTTAGTGCCTACTTTAGACTAGTCATTCTCAGCCTACTCCTCAGGACCCATCTCACAGGCCAATACTGTAAAAGGTGCGGGAGAGCCAGTGCTCCGTGTTGAGTGCCCGCTCTCCCGACACGTGCCTGGGCGCATGATTCTCTATTTAAATGAGGTGTTGTGCTAATAAGGAGGCATTAGGGACAATAGCACGTCCCTAGAGCTTCTTTATTAGTGTTAGAGGTGGCTGTCAGTGGGTCCGACAACCAATGCTCAATTTCACCGGTGTTGGTTTTCGAACCCGCTCACAGCCACGGGTTAGGAAAACGGATACAGGTAAAATTGAGCGTCTGTTTTTCTAACCCACTGACCGGTGGGCAGATATTAAAAAAACTTTTTTTTTAATCTTTTTTTTTTATTTTTGGTTCCTCCGACTTAATATCGCTAGGATATTAAGTCAGAGGGTGTACAGAAAAGCAGTATTTTCTATACACTTTACCCTGTAAGTAGCGTCAATCCCACCTTGGCCCAAGGGTCCACATTGCAACAGATCTAGCTTTGGGGAGAAATTGTTAAAGTGGAATATTAAATATGAATAAATAATAAATTGAATAAATAAATCATCACACAGAATGGCTAAATTTAACCAGCTAGAGCCACAAGCCAACTAAATTTAACTGGCCAAAAAACAGGCAGCCTTGGAGGCATCGTTGTGGCAGGCGTCTGACTTAGTCAACCACACAGACCTAAATATAGTCAGCTAGGTTTGGCTAGAAATCAGCTGAATTTAGCTGGCCAAATTTTGGCCTGCTACGTTAGATGCCTAACAGCACTTTGTAAATCCACCCCATTGTGTATAATCAGAAAACCAGATATGCCGGTGGTGCTTTAGGCCTGGGCTGAAAATCACTGCTTTAGACTATGCCCACGTACTATGTCTTTTTAGCAGCTGAAATTAGTATTTAATGATTTTTTTTCACAAATTTAACTTGTGTTGCATTTTCTTCTAAAGCTACTCTGGTCACATCTGAAGAATGAGCTTGGCATAGTCTTTAAAGCTTATCTTTGAATAATTCTAATAGTTCAATAAATGGTATCACAACCTGCAGTGATTCCATATCTTACAAACACTGGTGTAATATTTATGAGAGCAATTATAATACTACCCATGGGGCTTGCAGCAACCCTTCAGGGAAATCTTATCTTTGGTTGCAGGAGTGGCCCAGGACACAACTTCCCTCTAGTTGGTAAACAGATAACATGTCTGCTTTGTTGTATCCCAGGACAGAAGTTAAAATTAATATGGGCTTGGTAATGAGCCTACATATTCTCTAAATCTGTGTTTCTCTTCAGATCTGATCAGGTGAGTCACAGAAAAGTCACTATTGTCTGATGTTCAGATCCAGACAAGCACCTGTGCTCTGTTCCCAGCATCTCACAGCAATAAGAGTCACTACTACCCAGTGGTGGCTTTTAAACATGTAGGAGCTCCTTTCTGAGAGCATATGTAATCATGCGTGCTTTTCCTTAGCTACAGCATGAGCCCTGCAGCCTGGGAATTAACAGGCAGCATGCAGAGAATGTTTATATTTATTCAGTATTTTGATTAATCTCATCTTATTACAAAGAGTAAACCAGAACGATGTACAATAAAAACATAATTATTTCATCACATAAACAGAATGGATAGCTAGGTCCTGCTTTTTGTAACTCACTCATTTCACACAGCGCCGTCACTGAAGTGCCTCATTATGAATGTTGGGCGCCACATGTATATAACTAAATGAGTTAGCTGGCCACAGTTCTCTTGGACTTTATAAAGGAAGCATAAAACTCACCTACGTGGCCATTTGCACGAAACCCCAAGGTGTCAGTTTCTCCGTGATAAAAAGAGCACTATCCAACCAACAACATAATGGATATTAGCGAAACTATACACAATCAAACCCCAACTGGGCTATAGTAGCTCACAGAACAAACCCCTCCTCTTCTTACTAACCTGGTTGAAAAAAGTCTCCAGATTTCCAAAACATCCAGATGAACTTTCTAACTTGCTGCGTCAAATGCGCCATGGCATAAACACGGCCACAGAATTTGAAATCAGTAGGACATGGATGGTTTACAAGGGGAGTTCTATCATAGTACAATAAGATACCTCACAGTTACTAGCAAATGAACCACCAAGGAAGAGTGCTGCCCTGCAACAACAGTAGAAGCCTGTAAATTATGCCCCAACAGTAATAATGCAGGATCCAAGGGGAGGTTTACTTTATCAGTCTGATAGATCCATGAGAAGATCTCAGACAAAAATATAGAGATAATAAGACATTCCCACCACACAATAAAAAAGTACCCCATACCCCTTCCAGCACAGAGGATTTGTTGTGAAAGCGCTAGGGAGTGGCCCCAAATCTGGAGAGGTAGGTGTGCCCTTGGACCATGGCGCGAGTGCAGAGAGCTCCATAGAAGCGACGAGGCAGGTGAGACGAGGTCAGAGGCCCTGAAGACCAGGGTCTCTGACTTCCACCGAACCTGACGCATCAGAAGAGACCCAACAATGCAATGCTGGTCTCTGGGGTAGCCCTCCGGCCACTCGATAGCCCTTTCGCACTTGCCGTACGGGAACGTCAAATGTGTCAGGATGGACAGAGGTTGAGGACAGGTGATGATACTGGAATACATGATCAGACGATACTTGAAGACATGATCAGACAATACTTGGAGACAAGGTCAGATGAATACCCCCTTTGAACTAAGGATCTCCATTCTAACTTCAAGTTCTGAATAAGAGCCTACCTGACACATTAACTGTTGTTAATTTCCTAATCACTACGTTCCTTAAACTTTTTTGCTTTCTAGCAGTCTTTGCTTCCAAGTTTACTATCCCTGTTAAATGTAACTTTGTTCTTCCTATTTTTACCTATGGTTCTTGTTACAGTTCCCCCTTTCGATGTAAACCGATCTGATATGGTCCTCAACCATGAAGGTCGGTATAGAAAAGTGCTAAATAAATAAATAAATAAATGAAGGAACTTGACAAGGCTGAGGTAAGGCTGGACAGAGCTTTGGTGACCCAGCATGATCGATGCACCTAATAGCCCAACCCGAAGAAGACGAAACTTCAGACCTGGCATGGAAGAAGCAACCAAAGTTCAACTCGAAGCTGAACAGGGGACGGCAGCCCACTAGGAGGTAAAATCCGGAACCAGGACATCTGAGAGGAAGGCTTCCCAGGAAAGGAGCCAAAATGTCTAAACACTTGAAAGCGAAGGATCAGAAGGTGTGGACATCAGAAGAATGAGGGCATCTGGACACGAAGACGTCTAGAATATCAGGACATCAGGACCAACCCTCAGGACACTCAGTCAAGAGCATCATGGAGGTGCCAAGAGAACTGGAGAACAAGACAGCTGGAACATCTGGACTTTGGACCCCCAGGTCACTCAACCAAGAGCATCGAGGAGGCACCGAGAGGCAGAACAACTGGATGACGGACTTCAGGAGAGACAGGACATCAGAAGGTGAGGGCTTGAGGAAGATCTGAAGGTGAGGACATCAGGAAGGTCGGACGACGAAGACATCAGAGGACATGGGATCCAATGAGAGACCAGAACATGGAACAAAGATGCAGATGAAGGATCAGGAACCACAGATGAAGACAAAGGAATTCCCACAAAGAAACAGAGTGCCTAGGAGAAGCTGACATGACGAGGAGTCCTAGGGAGGACTAGCTCCTTGCAAAGGTGAAGACAGAATGAAGGAAGGCCCTCTTTAAAGGGCTGAAGAGGAAATGCTTTGGGGACGTCAGCAGGAGGAGCCCAGGAGGACAGCCCACTGCTAGCCCTTTAAATAGTGAAGAGAGGCACGGCCGCATGCCTAGGAGGAAGGCAGGACTTTGGAGAGTGGCATCCATTCCGCAAGGAAGAAGCAGGCCCTGAAGAAGGCGGCTCCCAATCGCAAAGAATGAAGATGATGGCGGTCTCCAGGCCCCATGAAGAGGAGCTCTGGGGTGGCCTCCTGGCTGCTGAAGAGCATGGCGCTAGTGGTGGCCTCCTGGTTGCACAAGGAGAAGCTTTGGCGGCAGCTTAACCACAAGGAAGAAGCAGGAGCACCAACAGGCCGCGAAGAGGGAAAGTGGCAGTGGCTCCAAGGCCACGTAAAGTGTGGCAGCGTCTGGCCCGCCGCAGAGGAGGAGCATCGGCGGCCTCCAGGCTGCGAAGAGGAGCGGCGGTTGGTCTGCCGCATGGAGAACAACGGTGTCAGCAGCGATGGTGGTGGCCTCCAGGCCGCGAGAGGATGGCGTCTAGAAGGCAGACTGACCATGAAGAGGAGAGAGGCTGCTTGTGGGCCTATCCCACAAGCAGAATTGCACAGGATTCCCCTTATACCCCATTTTAAATATTTGGATTTTTATATTTTGCTTTTTGAAGCAGATTACATTCAGGTACTATAGGTATTTCCCTATCCCCAGAGGGCTTCCACCTTAACTTCGTATCTGAGGTAATGGAGGATAAAGTGACTTGCCCAGGCTCACAAGAAGCAACAATGGGATTTGAACCCTGGCTTCCCTAGGTTATAGCTCTAACCACTAGGCTACTCCTCCACTCCCACATAACTGCCAAATAACCTAGCTGGCATATAATACCAATGAAAAAAAAAGTAAATCCATTCTTCTGGGTAGATGCCCACATAGAGTTCCCTTTACTCATCCTAATAAAAATATTAGCCCAACCATCCTTACTGACCCTATAACCATGGTTTTTTCCCAACACATTTAATGGCATCCAAAGCATGCGACTCACTATCCATTAACATCCTGTAAATGATAGTTATCAATCCCTTAATGCTAGGAATATTCAATGTCAGTTTTTCAAAATCTGACATAGCTATACTGCAGAAGGTCTTAATCAATTCCTGGAGGTCCCAAACCTTATGTTGCAAGTATTGAAAAACAAGAACATTAGTCAAATGAAATTTCTCCTGAAGATCCTTAATAGTGAGAAATGAATTGTGCTCCAAAAAGAGAAACTCACCCTAGTAAAATGACCAGGAAAATCTGGGTTATCCTACAATGGAGAAGGGAAAGAAGTCAACCTTTTCCTGACAGAAACACTATATCAAACTGCCACAATAAAGGGATGAGAAACCTGGATACACTTCCTTAATTTGGGAGAGGCCCATAAGTGATGAGTGAAGTTTTTATCCACCACTAAGCTTCTTTCCTAGGAATCCAGTGCTTTTCTGGGAGGGTATTCAACCAAAAAGCAGCACACTCTTGAAAAGGGCTGCCCAATAATACCTGTAAAATCAGGGAGTGCCACCCTCCCCCTTTCTTTGGAACCATTCAAAACTTGAAATCTCACTCTAGGCTTTCTACCTATTTTATGACATTTATTAAAAAGAACACTAGTTGGAACATAAATGGGCAATGTTGAATAGAAATAAAAAATGGGGAAGTTAATTTATTTTAATAGAAGCAAACTTGCAAAAACCAAGATATTTAAAGAGGTACCCATAAAGTCAAATCATTCTTCACTTTCCTCGACAAAGATAGAGAGTTCAAGTCAAATGACTTCTCTAGTTTGTACGGAACCTCTACGTCAAGGTATTTAAAGAAGTCTTTACTCCGCTTGAAGGGATAAGTTTCCTCCAATAGTTTCTGATTCAGAACTAACTTGAATTTTAATAATCTGTCCTAGTTTCATTCACCTTGTATCCTGAAACCCTACCAAAAGCAGTATTTATATCCACTACTACCTTCAAAGTCTGTATAAAGCAACACGTCATCTGCAAACAAAGCAAAACAGTTATAACACCATCCACTCCAACAATATCTGAAAAATCAAGGCTGCAAACAGTTCCATGGCAAGGGCAAATAAGAGGGGCAAAAAGGGGGAACCCTGCCTACATCCTCTACAGAGAGGAAACCTCTGGGAGACCATACCATTCATCTTAATCTGAGCCATGGGATCCATGTAAAGAAATTGAGTTCACCTCGAAAAATTCTCCTTGAAACCAAACTTGGGGGGAGTCATTCACTAAGCCACAGTATTTTTCCCCAAGGAAAAAATATCGTGGGAATTACAAAGCAGTGACTTTGTGAATCCCATAGTATTTTTCCTC